>NC_139701.1:36960080-37302580 GCF_964188405.1 Protomyctophum parallelum
CTTTTTTGTTATGTTTGGAGGTGAAAGTGTTTTTTTTTTTTTGAACAGATTGCGGACGATGAGGGGAGCTTGTTACATGTGTTCATTTAGAATTTTATGAACAAGTCTTTCCTTACTCAAATCTATGTGATTCATCTCCCCATGCATATTGCAGAAGGCTAAACATTATTTTTTCCCCACAAATTCAGCAGTGCTGAGTGCAAAGTGCAAAGTTGTTACTTTCAGTTATTTTCAGAATTTACATGAAGTCTATCTACTGTATGTTTAGTCATACACTGACACAAATTGCACTTCAACAAAAAAGAAAGAAAAACTCTTCACCTATATACTCACCTATATAGTATATACATACAGTAAATTCATTGTGTGAACTTATATACATTAACATAATCAGTGTGTATTTAAACATGTATAACTCTGAGAGTGCACACACACATTGTTACATTTGTACACTGTCCCAGTTAAGTTTGACTCATTAAAAATATAATCTTATATACTCACTTTAGGAAGTGATTCCTAAAACAAGTGGGGGTGGTGCCTCTTCTTTAGAGCTGTAACAGTGAGCCCCAGTTCTCATTACAGACTCAAGGAAACACAAGTCAGGCATTTATCCAAGTCACTGATTATGTCATTTCAACAGGCTGCAAATACTCAGGCAAGCTAGACAGCTCTGAGGGGAGAATTATGAAGCCAGAGTGGAATGGAGGCTGTATGAAAAGGAAATGAAAATGGAGTAGTGCTGTATGTGTGATTAAACTGCCTGCTTGCTACCAAAAGGCCACACTGGCATAGCACAGGCTTGAGATTTGGCCATAATGAAAATGTGAGGGTGGAGGGGTTTGAACCCCACTGAATGATGTGAGTGCATGCACACATACACATGCATGTATGCATGTATGTGACACACACACACACACACACACACACACACACACACACACACACACACACACACACACACACACACACACACACACACACACACACACACACACACACACACACACACACACACACACACACACACACACACACACACACACACACACACACACAGACATACACATACACTACACACACGCACGGATTGTCGAAATGTGTGCTGAATCTAATGTTCCTTCTGACAGAATAAAAGTTGAATGATTTTTGTGAGAGAGATATTGAAGTCAGATGCAATCCAAGACATTTGACACGAAATAAGGAAACCAGAGCAAGAAATGTCTGAATAGATAGACCCGAGGAAAGGAAGAGAAACACGCCTAATGTTTTTATTGGAGGCTTATCTATCCGTCTCTATACAAACCACAGACTTCCCCATCAAAGTGGCTACCTTTAAAGATACGTAGATCAAACCAGACACATAGACCACAGTTAGCCAACCCAGTGCGCCACATAAATATTAAATCCAACCTTTCAGAGGCAGAGAGAGACAGACAGCACCCTGGCCACCGAGCGTGGGAACGGGCTAAATGATTAGGGGACGAGGGGGTCGGGGAAATAGAGGGGGGTTTGCTTAGGACGTGGCTAGACACCCCAGCTGCAACTGACTTTCATTCAGAGGCAGGTGAGGGAAGGACCCCAGGGGTCAAGGTCAGAGGGGGTGGGCTGGCTGGCGATCACTCCCTGGTCTGTCTGGGTGCCGGTGGGTGTTCCTGTGTTTGCTTATTTTATAAGCTGCTTCTTATTGCCTCGCTGCTGGACAGTCCCGAGTCCAGCTCTCTGCAATATCCAATCAGAAGTCAGTGCTGTGCTGTAGCCCATGCAGTCAGCCCCCTTGTCAAATAAAATAACCCCCCAGCCCAACACGGTCTGCAGGCAGGCCCAGTCAGACACTGTGACATCCACGCTTCGCTGGCACAGTCTGGCGCCTCCTGTAATTTAGCATGTAACCTCAGGGTTCACATCATGCCGTTACTGTATACCATGAATAGATGTGTGTAATGTGTGAAATTTATCGCTGTCAATTGGACTACAGTACACAGTGAGATGCAGTTAAATTAACACTGAAACAATGATATAATATTTGTGATATTTGAGTATTTCTTCAGTGAACCTTCTCACACTGGAGTGTAGAGAGTAACATCAGCCTATATCTGTATACAGTAATATACTTCATCTTCAGTCCAGCCGTAATCTAGAGGACCTCTGCCATTTGCCAAATTGCTTTGTGCGTCCATTCTTTAACAATGTGTGATATTGTCTTCCAGAAAATCCCCTCAGTGATAATCCTCTTTATTAATTAAACGCAAGCTATTATGGCCTCTTCATCCGTTGGTCTCCGTTGTGCGTGAGAACATAAGCTGCATTAGATTGTTGCCGTGGAATAAACAGTGAAAGCCCTTTAAGAGGAGGGACTGCAGCACATGAGATGCATGCATGCAGGCGGAGGAGAAAAGAGGAGAAGAGGGTGATCATAGAAAGGGAGGGAAGAGAGAGAGAGAGGAGCCGTGGGGAGGAGTGGAGAGATGGAAGGGGAAATAAGGGGAAAGTACGTGGGAGAGATAAAGAAAAGCGACAAGGAGGAGAGAAGAGGAGCAGTGAGAGGAGAGGCAGAGAGGAGAGGAGCTGAGGCTCCAGCTAACCCGTCCTCCGGTAGCCGGCTTCCATTCTTCATTGAGGACTTATGCTCCATTAGACTCTGAAAGACCCCCTCTCCCCATCACCTCAATAGACCTGTCCCCCCTTCTCCTCCATAGCCTGGAGGGTACCACCCCCCCTCCCCCCGACTCAACAACTCCTTTACCCCCACACTCTGCCTCCCTCTCCTAATCGTCTCAACTCACGCTGAAATCAAGCTTAGTAACGGCAGTTTTGTGAGAACCTCTGGTACCCACCCCCTCCCCCTCCTCCTCCTCCTATCATCCTCCAATCCCCACTAGCTACCCTTCTTCTAGGCTCATTCACTCACCTTGCTCAGACACACCACCCACCCACCCACTGCTTAAATCCCTATCAGCATGTCAACTAAATGTCTGTCCAGCTGGGGCTGACACACACAAATATGTCCACATAGGCATATGCACATTCACACACACACACACACACACACACACACACACACACACACACACACACACACACACACACACACACACACACACACACACACACACACACACAAATATATGCTCAGTGCACATGCACTTTTGCTTGCTTCTGGGCTTTATCTTTTCTTCCTGCTGACCCTTTCCGTTCGTATTTTGCTCTCTCTCTGTCTCTGTCTCTCTCTCTGTCTCTCTCTCTCTCTCTCTCTCTCTCTCTCTCTGTCTCTGTCTCTGTCTCTCTCTCTCTCTCTCTCTCTCTCTCTCTCTCTCTCTCTCTCTCTCTCACTGCCTCCTTCCCCTCCCCCTGTCCTAAAGCTGCGTTCTGACAGTATAGCTTCACTAACTGACTATATTTGCGAAAGAGCCATGATGCTCATCTTGCATCCTCCAGAACCCATACCTGCTTTTATTGTATTACTTAAAATAACCTACAGTATATATATTTTAAAAGGCCTAGTAGGCAGTGCTCACTTTCAATTCCCACCCACTTGATAAATACATTTGGAAATCACATCCTTTACATTTGTTACAATGCAAATTTACCAGGTGCTGTCTTCTAATAATATTATTATTAGATATTGAAATATCTGTGTTATGGTAAGCAGTGGGACCTTACATCTGTCATACCTCTGATTTACTCTACACTTATACTGTTAAAACACACTGCTTATGGTGTGGAGCCTTTTATCTTAGAACGTGAAAATTCATGACCGGAGAACATTCATCTGGTTATTTTTCCTATTATGCAGAAAAAAGGCTATACTGTAAGAAATGTAATGTGGAATCCTATTGCCGCTGTCAGGCAGAAACCTCTTATCTCCATATTGTTATTGTTAAACGTATAAAGAAATTGCAGATCTACGAGCTCAAAACGCATGGCTTGTAGATCTGCTAGCTATTAGTTTTGCGATTTTTGATATTTAATCTGCCTGTGCCAGGGAACAAGGATTGGTGTGCTGCCTCATAAATTCTGCATATCTGATTGTAATGTAACTGTACTGTATAATCTCGTTTAGTTTTATTCAGCTTTCCAACAGATGTGGAAGATTGATCCAGGGCTGCTTACATAGTTCTCAGTTATCATCTCATTGTTGATGAACTCATGAACCCATAGTTACTGGTCCCTTTGTCCCATAGTTACTGGTCCCTTTCTCCCATAGTTACTGGTCCCTTTCTCCCATAGTTACTGGTCCCTTTCTCCCATAGTTACTGGTCCCTTTCTCCCATAGTTACTGGTCCCTTTGTCCCATAGTTACTGGTCCCTTTCTCCCATAGTTACTGGTCCCTTTGTCCCATAGTTACTGGTCCCTTTCTCCCATAGTTACTGGTCCCTTTCTCCCATAGTTACTGGTCCCTTTCTCCCATAGTTACTGGTTCCTTTCTCCCATAGTTACTGGTCCCTTTCTCCCATAGTTACTGGTCCCTTTCTCCCATAGTTACTGGTCCCTTTCTCCCATAGTTACTGGTCCCTTTCTCCCATAGTTACTGGTCCCTTTGTCCCATAGTTACTGGTCCCTTTCTCCCATAGTTACTGGTCCCTTTCTCCCATAGTTACTGGTCCCTTTGTCCCATAGTTACTGGTCCCTTTCTCCCATAGTTACTGGTCCCTTTCTCCCATAGTTACTGGTCCCTTTCTCCCATAGTTACTGGTCCCTTTCTCCCATAGTTACTGGTCCCTTTCTCCCATAGTTACTGGTCCCTTTGTCCCATAGTTACTGGTCCCTTTCTCCCATAGTTACTGGTCCCTTTCTCCCATAGTTACTGGTTCCTTTCTCCCATAGTTACTGGTCCCTTTGTCCCATAGTTACTGGTCCCTTTCTCCCATAGTTACTGGTCCCTTTGTCCCATAGTTACTGGTCCCTTTGTCCCATAGTTACTGGTCCTTTTGTCCCATAGTTACTGGTCCCTTTGTCCCATAGTTACTGGTCCCTTTGTCCCATAGTTACTGGTCCCTTTGTCCCATAGTTACTGGTCCCTTTCTCCCACAGTTACTGGTTCCTTTCTCCCATAGTTACTGGTCCCTTTCTCCCATAGTTACTGGTCCCTTTCTCCCATAGTTACTGGTCCCTTTGTCCCATAGTTACTGGTCCCCCTGATAGCATTAACAACAATCACACCCGTGTGCACTCTTATCATCGTACGTACATCATCATGGCGTAACATAGACACTGTGCCTACAGTATATGCTCAGACACTATGATGTAAAATTATCCATTCATTGTTGGGGGTGAGCAAGGCCTTGCCTAGCAACCGGCTCAGGGCAAAAAGTAGTTTTTTAGCGGTGCTGTTTCGGACGCATATAAAGCAATATAACACATACAGCATTTGCAGACAACAGATGGCTATTAAAAGATGTATACGTCAACAGCAGACAATGTGTTAATGAGTTAAAAGCAAGCAGCGGCAGCCCCCCTACGTCTTCGTACGGCCAAATAAACCCGCCACTCTCCCCAACCCCCCCCCCCCCCCATCCTTCAGCCTACATTTCAAACATGATTGTGAGTTTTGGCGGACAATGACTGGCACGCTGCATTCTCAGCAGTGGTCCTGCTGCCTCTGCCAACGTAGCACAATCTTTATGTAAATGTATTCAGATGAATTCTCACCCCCACCGACCATCATCTCTGCTGGATAGGATGCACAGTGGAGGCTGTTCAGCCAGAGCGCCGACGTGGCTGCATGGCTATATAGCCAGCTGACAATGTGCTACACGGCTGGCCATGCTATAGTGGCTGAGGTGGACCCCTGCCAAACCCCCTATTAATAAACCCCATGTTTATATGAGGCTGTGATTTACAAATGTCTGCTTTTTTGCTTTTGCAGCACCCCCCCCCCCCCCCCCCCCCCCCTCCATGCCATATTGTTTTTTCATCAGGCACGGATCAGACAGCTGTAGAATAGAGTCAAGGGGTCCTAGCGGTATGTGCACGGCGAGACGACAAGGGGAGGGAGGAGGGTGTGTGTGTGTGTACATTTTCATCTTAGTGGGGACTCCTCTCCAGAGCCCCGTTCTCTATTCATATTGAGATATTCCTGAGTGCCGCGACACAATTACACACTCACACACACGCACGCACGCACGCACGCACGCACGCACATGCGTGCACACCAAACATACCATGTCTGTTCCTTTGTGCATGGCTACGCTTTTGCAGCCCTAGTTGATTTCTAGTGTTGTGAACTTGACTCTCAGCAAGTTCATTGTTATTCATTTCACTGTCATTCCCGGTGCCCTGTGAGACTGACTAAGCCTAAGCATCAGCCTTGGGAGACACAGCCCTGTTTCTCTCTTCTCTCTCTCTCTCTCTCTCTCTCTCTCTCTCTCTCTCTCTCTCACACACACACACACACACACACACACACACACACACACACACACACACACACACACACACACACACACACACACACACACACACACACACACACACACACACACACACCTCTATTGTTTCAGCAGTAGGATGTCTATAGTCCTGGGGGTAAATGGGTGTACACTGTACAGTATTGTGACTATCAGAGGACACAGAGAGACAGTGACCTGCTTCCTCTGC
Source organism: Protomyctophum parallelum (assembly GCF_964188405.1). NCBI lineage: Eukaryota > Metazoa > Chordata > Actinopteri > Myctophiformes > Myctophidae > Protomyctophum > Protomyctophum parallelum. Next base: position 36,966,679 of record NC_139701.1, read on the forward strand.
ATCCACATGCACGACTGTAGCTTCTAGTCCTCTACTCGGGTGATTAGAGGTCATGCTTTTATGCATACAGGCCTGTGGGTAGGAGCTATTTTGGCAAGTTGTGGACTGGAGCTTAAATTAGGTTTTGTGGCCTACTAAATATGTTCAAACAAAGTGCAAAGTAATATATAATGTGCATTTTGAAAAGTTAAAGTTAGTTAGTTAGTTTTTCCAAACTACATTCTCCCGCTAACTTTGTTTATGCAACGCACTCTGTTTTCTTTAGTTTTCTCTCTTCGTCATCTCACTTTTTAAATCCCATTTTGTTTTAATTTGATTGTTTTTTACTTTCTTCCTCCACTTTCCCTTCTGGTATCAGAAGGCCGTACGTGGGCTGCAGTTTGCTTAGCTGAGTCCATAAAGAGGCGTTTTAAAAAGCTGTGTTAACACACCAACAATGCTTTAAATGAGCCCCCCTCTGTGTGGGGGTGGTTCCCATAGGGACGCGGTGCGGTGCTCCATGGGCAGCGCTCTATCTGGGCCCCCATTCAGGCCCGACGCTCAGTCACGGTCACTTATGGTAGGAGGGAAAATCACACGATTCAGTCCCGGGCTTGATCCAGTGACATGTATTTTTAATGAGGGGGGCTCTATGTCTTTCTTACCAAACTCACTGTAGGAGAACTGCATGGCGCAGGCGGCCATGGTCCTTAATGAATGAGATGCAGAGCTGTGGTCCGGCAACATTCAGGCTATACAGAGAGTTTACCTCCACCAGTCCAATTAGTTTCCCTCCAGTGTGTAGTCAACAAACAGCCTTTTACTGAACGGTGTACTTTAGCTTTGTGTTACTGTTTACACACGGTAACTTGTAGTTCCATCAGGGTTGGTTATGCTGACGGGAGGGGGGTGGGGGTCAGACTGATTCCCTTTTGGGAAACATAGGCTGTTTGATATTTAATAATATAACAATTTAACAATTGAATACAAAACAATTATGTTAATTACATTAAGCCCAGCATCCATATTTCTCATTCCACGCTGTGAGCATTTCTAGAAAAATGTAAAAAATGCTTGAAATGTGTTATGTGTTTTATATGTGTTTTGTTTTCTTTAAGTCATTCGTGATGTTAACGTGTCTTATTGTGATTTTTGTCTTAATTAAAAAACATTTGATAACAAAAAGAAAAAAATGCTTGAAATACTTTTTAGTAATTTTGTTATATCTTTTAACATAAATCTTCTCTTCTGGGAAGGTCCCTGGCAAAACCTTTTCAGATGGGGATCCGCAGCCAAATAGATAACTAATGGATATCTATTTGGCAGTCCTCCTTGACATGAAAAAGTTTGAGAACCACTAATTTGAGGCTGCGGATATAACTGGGATAGATCCACAGAGACAGACTCACATGCCTTTCTCTGAACAGCTATACGAGACGATGAGATGGAATGCAGTAATGCACGTGTGAACTCGTGGTCCTTTCAGACGCTTCTGGTTGGTTTTTTTCCCGGGATTGCACACACATACAGAGAAATTTCGGGTTTTTTTCCGTTTTTTTTATTTCATTTCCGTCAGCCGCGGTGTCTCTTTTTGAACACGCCAACACCATACATCACACATAGGAGCACATGTGTCATGCAGTGAGTGTACATCTGTGAGTGTGTCAGCCGCTAGCTGGCTTGTATGTTCTGGGGTGAGGACTGTCATTAAACTGTCTGCCTGCATCACCAGACTCAACCATCACCCTGCCGAGCTGTCCATTCCCCTATACTCGCCGGGGCCTCACACACATGCACACACACACGCGCGCGCGTGCGTGCACGCGAACACGCGTCTTAGTATTGCTATACTTGTGAGGACATCGACATTTTAAGCAGGTGATTTCATAAATATTTAATAAAATAATTGGAATGTTACGCGTAAAGAGCACACCACACAGTACAAAAAAGATCCAAAAGCTCAAACCTAACCTCTAAATGTCTGAAGCTTTTTCTAATTGTTAAAAGAAGAAGGAAAAAAATGTCTAAAGGCCTGTATGCTCTACGTGATTTAAGCCGGGCTCGATAAGGAAGTCTCTACAAATTAACGTGCGTCTTTTCATCTTGTAGTGTGTGACAAATATTCGGCCTCATGCGACACACCCACGTCATTAATAAAAAATGTTTACATTTGTTTTGGACATTTCCTCACCTATAGTGTGACTTCCCCTACGACGTGTTCATTGCAATGACAAATGCAATGACCAATAGAATTATACAGCTCTTTGCTGACCAGTTTTGGCACTGCCCTAGCTCTTCCCACAGTGCCCTGGTGCTGCTGGCGCATACACGTCCCCATCACATTCTCAACAACAAGCATGGCGACGGGGAGGAAGGGCGACCTGCAAGGTGAAGAACACATTTTCCTAGTATTTTCCGATGCCAGCGTCGCTATCATCACACCCAGACTGTGCTTCTGCAGCCGCCATTATTGAATGACCCTTCTCCACCCCCGTCCCCCCGTCCCCCGTCCTCCATTAATTACACAATACTTTCGCGAACGTGTCCTCAGGCGTGAATTCCATTTTAATCGGATAGTCTGACATGGTATGTTATGAACGAGAATAAAAAATGGTTTAGTGCATACCGCATTTAGTTCTCTAATTCTACTATACTTCTGCACGCGTGCATGCACGCACGCACGCTTGGCCCTCAGCCAGCTCCTTCCTCTTTGTATGCCACTCTTCCTTACTGGAGCTGGCTGGCAGAAAGGCAGCAGAAGCCCTTTACTTGTACTGCCTCTCATGCAAGCAGCCAGCCTAGATTCCTCTCTCTCATATCGTCACTATAACGGGCGGAAACCTTGCGATGTTGTTGCTGATGTCAGGCAGAAACCTCTTATCTCCAATTTTGGAAATGACTGCCCTATAGTTGATCATTGATATTTTTTAATTTGAATCCTAAAAAAGTCACAGTTTTGGACATATGCGGTTTCTGCCCGACAAGAATGATGTCTAAAACCGTTACTTTTCAGGAAATAGGAAAAATGTGTTCCAATTGATGCACTGAAGTTATTAGTATTATTATTAGTTGTTCTTTTTATTTAGATTTTGTTCATGCTTTTCATTGGTTATTCATTATGAACCCCACAGACAGACTCACATGCAACCAAATTAAAAAACTGCAGAAATAGCAGATGTACAATTGCAATGTGACACTTAGTGAGCTTGAAGGTCAGCTCTGTCCGCTACTGTTCTACGAGGAAGTATAAATATAGGGCTTGAGTGGTTAAAGGTTGACCAACTGCATACATTCATGAAGAAGAAAAACACATAAAAAGATGGAATATTGATAGAGATATAAGGTTTCTGCCAAAGGATATAGTTACACTCAGTTCCTTGTTCATGGTCAGTGCAGTATAATGGACAATTAGTATGCAGAGGAGAAGACAGGCAGCCCTGTGGATCTAATAGGTATACCCAGACAGAGTGGGGTGCATGGTGAAGCAGAGAGGGGGTTAAGCCCCTCTCGTGCTCCTTCCCTCCTATCTGCCCTTCTCTTCCCGTCTCCCTCCTCCTGTCCACGGCACGCACCCCCAGCCCCAATCCCAAAACCTTAATGGGCACGTCAGACGGACAGCCCGCCTTGCATTGAGCCGGGAGCCCCCGCCTTGTCTCTTTCTCTCTCTCTCTCTCTCCCATCCCATCCCCCCATGGTCCCTCTTGCTCTCTGCTAGCTAGCAGCACCCATAACCGCTCCTTCCAACTCTGTGTCCTATTGAGGGGGTCCCTCCTCCAGAGTAGACCCCCACACACCCCCTCACACCCCTCGGCCCCTCAGCTAAACTCTGCATAAATTAGGCTGGTCTCTCCCTGGTGTCTCGTCAGCCAGTTGGGGCACGGCTGGCCCAGGGTCTGCTCGTCTCCCAATCTGCTCCTCATCTCCCTGGCAAACTCATGGCTGCCCCCCCCCCCCCCACACACACACACACACATACATATTCTGTAGAATCACATACCCATTCTTTTTTTTTTTCTTTTTTTTTGCGGCTTACGCCTTTATTTATTTTTTAAGGGATAGAAAGTAGGCTGACAGGAAACGGGAGAGAGATGGGGGGATGACATGCGGTAAAGGCCGTGTCGGTCCGGGAGTCGAACCCGCGGCACACCGCGACTGGATCACCAGTCCGGTGCCCAGACCGTTACGCTACGGCCTGGGCCCACATACCCATTCTTCACCAAGATATGGCTACTACTACAATATGCAGACATATCTTGGACACTGTTTCTTAGGTTTGTTTTTCTTGACCACAAATGTTAAGCAAATAATTTATATTGCTTATTATTTAGACAGATGCCTGTTTACCTGATATCCTATAGTTTCATGATACATATTGGTATTAGATAGCATATTGTTTAGACTTTAGACAGATGTTACGTTCATTGTTTATGCTATGTATTCTGTTTTTTTTATTGTAATTGTACATTTTACCTCTTCAAGCTCCCACACTGTGGGACTCCCTAAAACCCAAATGTTTCACCTGGGGACCTGCGTAACACAGTGTTGCATGCCTAATGCACATTCTGTTCGCATTGAGTCTTTTTGACAAGCTAAGCTAAGCTACTGTAGCTACATTGAATGTCCGCCTTTCGGAAAACAAGAAATATGTTTCATATCAATATTCAATTACTATATGCAATTTCAAAATAGATTCCCACCCTAAATCGTTATGCATCTCATCTCAGACGCTTGTCGATGCGCTTGTCGACACACAAGGCCATTGGCTGTTCAGCGTGGTTACTCGCAAGCCCCAAGGCCTCGCTGTCAGCATGCCAGCCTTGTTGTTCAGAAACGTGCACAGCTACGTCCTGCTAAGCTAAACCATGGCCATCTGAGTGAAACGCCTGTATTATTGAGTCCCATCATAGGGTGCAGGAGTCAGGACAAGTGTGATGTCACAGTAAAATGGCTGCTGGGTGAATATGGCCAATACCTCCTCCATCCATCCCTGCCTTTCAGCACTGTCTCTCCCTTGTGTCTCTGCTGTCTACTTGTTTCACCCCCCACTCCCACACTCCCACATGTCCTTCCTCCAGTTATATCCTCTGCTCTCCAGCACTTCCTTCAGGAAGGTTATTGTTTACATCTGTCTCACTAATCACTGGCGGAGCCTCTCTAGACCTCACAGATGTTGCAATAATACAGGGGGATTAGTGGGCTTAACACTCTGGCTTATTTGGGAGGGTTTCCAATGCCCTGGAAGTGTGCAGCTAACTGGTTCCTGCGGCTTTGACCTTTTTCTGTTTGACTCTGTGCTGAGATCCTGCGGGCCGGTCCCACATCTCTTTGATTGTGATTTTAACCTGAGATCCTCACCAGCGTCTGGTGTGTTCATGACATGTTGTACGTGTGTGTGTGTGTGTGTGTGTGTGTGTGTGTGTGTGTGTGTGTGTGTGTGTGTGTGTGTGTGTGTGTGTGTGTGTGTGTGTGTGTGTGTGTGTGTGGCCATATCTGTTTTCAGTTCTCCCTGTTCTGGCTCCATGCAGTGCACTGTGCCGTGGGCCGTGGTGTACTTACAAATAAAACAATAGGCTCACAGAAATAGGTTTCTAAAGGAAAAGAGGGAAATGTATTCACACGTCCAAAATAAGTCTGTGTGCAGGTGGACGGAAAAATAAAATAGTAGACAAAAAGATGAAAAAAGCTAAATCCTGCACTCTGCAGAAACCTTATATCTCCACAGTTCTACGTTTTTTTAATACATGTATGCCCTATGTCATCATACTACTGACACACAAAAGTAACAAAAATGGCTAATTATGAGCTTGTACTAGTTTTACTAGTTTTTAAACAACAAAAAATAAGTAAATGAAAGCGACTGCAATGCAGTCTAGGATTTATAAATATTGGACCAATGAAAAATGTTTTATTAACTTTTGACTATATAATAACTACATTTGGTTATTTTCTTCCCATCTCCTGAGAAGTAACAGCCTTGGACATAATTATGACAGCTAGTAGCTAGGTTAGCGTTACTGTATTGCCTCGCGTTGCCCATAATCCATCTCCTCCCTCTCTTTTTTCCGCCAACCTCCGGTGGTTCTTGAATTGTTTATTTTGTTTTACTAAGAATAAGGCTAGAAATACGTTTAGGGTTAGGCATAGTTTTACTGGGGTTAAGTTTTGGAACCGTTTTACTGAGATTACGTTTCTGGTTTAAGGAATTCAATGAATTGTACCTCACACATTTATTATTGTTTATACAAAACAAAGAATATTTGCCTTCGCCATCTTTGTTGAAGAAGAGTCTGGGCAATTATGTTTTAGTTTCTTTTATGGCAGTGTTCCTTTTTGTTTGCTAGGACTAGGACTAAAAGACTATGGTTTTGGACTTTTAGTTGACTAAAACTAGACTAAGACTAAATAGTTTGCCTAAACAGGCCTAACGCTAAATGGTGTGTTCAAAAACCGAATTTGCTATTAAAAGTAACATTACGCCTAACCAAATTACTAACATTACTGAGGTTAAGGTTAGGAATAAGGTTAGGTTTAACCGTTTAAGCATCATTTACTTAGGATACTTTAGGAATACCAGGCTGAGCAGTTCCGCTGGATGTACGCCCGGAGCCAGTTGGTAAAAGGGCGACTTCGTTGGTATTCGTTCCTTAGTGCTCAGTGGTGTGGTGATGCTGCTGTAATCTGTAGTGCAGGACCTCCTCCAGTCTCATCTCATCTCCTCTCCTCATGCTCAGGACCGGAGGATAATTACACTCAGCATCTCTGCTGCTCCTCTGCGTCATGCAATGCAGACCCAGTCTCATTTTATGACCAAGCAGAAGCCACGTCTGTGACGTCTGTGTGTGTGTGTGTGTGTGTGTGTGTGTGTGTTTGGGGGTCAATGTATTTGTGTCTGGGATCCTAATCCCCAAGGTGATATTAGTCTGGTAGGGGACTTCCCATCCCCCGTACGTGCGCGCGTGTATGCGTGAGTGTTTGTATGTGTGCGCTGCAGGCGCTGGGGTCAGCCGGCAAACCCAGACAGGCCCTAATCTGACCCCTGACCCATGACTGTCTAGTTGCATAGGGGTCACACACACCACTGATACAGACAGCTGATAGACGCACACATGCACACACACACACACACACACACACACACACACACACACACACACACACACACACACACACACACACACACACACACACACAACATTTCAGCGTGTCTGGGGAGCCAGTGACATAAACGGCTGTGTTGTGTGTGGAAAGCGCATGTGCAGTGTGATTTACACACTGATAAGGCTTCCTCGGCTTATAGTCTTGGTCATCACATCAGTCTACCTACTGGCCTCCATCTCTGCCGTTAAGGTTGCCAACCGTCTCTTGAACTATGCAATCAACCCTTATTTGGAAACTAAAACACTTAGTGAACTGATAAGGGACACATTTTGTTCCTTTAATATTTTTGGGAATCAATCAATGACCCACGTCTTAGTTCAAACAGCTCATATAGGCCTACTATAAATCAGGTTGTCAAGCACTTACACCCTCTAGACGTAATAAACTGGCCGTTGTTGTCTAAGTATGTCCTTCTCTTTGCCAAAAATAGCCAATGTGATGTGATTAGAGTTCTCAATGGGCCTGAAAATGAAGGCCTGACCCTAACTGGGCCGGTCCGAATCAGGCCCGGCCCGAACAATAAGCCTACCATAATGCTAGCCCCTCCTATATTCAGCTATTAGTGTACATTTCCGTCCTACACAAACATTAATTTCATACAAAACATACAAATGTAACCAAATGGACCTAAGAGCCCATTTGGTTACATTTGTACACGCTCAGAGTTACAGATGTATAAATTAAAACATGATTTTACCATAAATGCTTTCATATTAACTTTACTAATCATTTCCTAGTTGTGGTGTGGATTTTGCTCATATTCTCCTTGCTTCTATCTCCACAGATATGGGCCATGTTACTGGCATGGAAAAAATATGGACATCCAGCTTCAATCACTCACCCCAACATCTGCGAAATGACGCAGTGAAAATCATCCCTCCTCTTTGACTGGAAGAAGAGAACATTAGAAGATCACACTATTCCAATTTTTCAATCACAGGATGTGTGTGTGTGTGTGTGTGTGTGTGTGTGTGTGTGTGTGTGTGTGTGTGTGTGTGTGTGTGTGTGTGTGTGTGTGTGTGTGTGTGTGTGTGTGTGTGTGTGTGTGTGTGTGTGTGTGTGTGTGTGTGTGTGTGTGTGTGTGTGTGTGTGTGTGTGCGTGCGTGCGTGATACAGGTAAGTAGGAGCTCCTTGCCAAAGGTAAGTTCAGTTTATGAATCAATTCCAGCTGTCTGAAGTCAAGTGTAATAGTAGTGCTGCCAAGTCATATTTTGTAGAAATTGGATGAGGTCTCAGGAGGGCTTTCTTTTTCACTCAGCAATTTACATTTAGATGTTTGACTGCAAAGTCTTTGACAGGAATTAATGGAGAATTCCATGCTAGAAGGTTTTCTTACCTTTCGTTGCAGTTAGATGAGATCTCGCAAGACTTCGTGAGCTCCATGCAAGTGGATGGAGCTCACGAAGTCTCGCGAGAGAAGAAAGCGAATAAGAAAGCTTTCTAGCATGGAATTCTCCTTTAATCCGGTCCACAGCTTATTTTTACTGTATTTCCCAATTTTTAAACATTGGGACATTGTACCGTACTGTATAGAGCACCGAAGTCCTGACGTAACTCGCTCATCCCTTAGATTCTCCTGGTTCGCGGAAGTAATTTCTCTATGGAGAATAACATGGGCTCATCTTAAAATTCTTTCATATAAGCGTTGTGGTTCAAATATAAACAAGCTGTCTCTGCGTTATTGTCGGGGAGGTGTCTCTGTATCGTTTGCAACAGTCAGTCACTCATGATACAGTCTGCTTCTAGCGAAAATGTAACTAATTCAGTAGCAGTAACATTAGCGTTTTCTCTCAGTCAGTTGATTCTTCATATCCATATGAGTGAAACGGCCGGGATGACATGTTTATTTTTCAAACACAGTTCTTATATGAGGCGATCTAAAATCCCCCTATGGGGATTACAATACAAATAAAAAGTACACGAACCTGTGGATTTGCGCCCTCTACCGATATTGACGTCAGACTTCGGTGCTCTATACGCAGTGTGTGTTTCTATTTAATGTTATTATCGGTAACTAGTTTATTGCACAGAAGAATTTCAGTTGTTGAATGTTGCACATTTTCTATTTAAGTTCACCTTCATTTTAATAAAAATTGAAATATTTTGAAATCTGAAAGCTTCCATGGTTCATTTATTTCCCTATCTATGAGATAGTATTAGGTGAATCCAGCATAATCTTCACTGTTGGGCAGAAAACCCATTATTTCATATTTTTTCATCAATGAATGTCTTTATTTTATCAACTTAAACCCTACAGTAGACTAAAGGCTCATTCATAGTCTAGACTTTCGGTGGTGAGCTGACCACCGGAGCTGAAATAACGTTGAGCACCTCACCACCGAAGATCCAGACTATGTATGAGCCTTTAGTAAACTGCATTTGAGTTGTCTGTGTACATTTCTTTCCGGTCTACACCAGATCTCTTTGCCAAACATAACCGGCTGAACATCTGACTGTGGGTTTTATAAATATTTAACCAATGAAAGACATTTGTCATGAACCGTGTACTTTTATTGTGTAGTTATGTTCCTTGTGTTTCCTGTCTGCTCTAATTGTTGCTACCTGTCTTGTCTCACCAGTCTTTATGTCAACTGTGTGACCTGTTCAGTCTCAGCCAACCATATGTTGATTGTAGTTCTTTTTCACCTGTGTCTTGTTAGTCTTGATGTATTTAAACCTTCCTGTGTTCAGTATTCCCTGCCACTTTATAGTTGTTGTCATGGTGTGTCCTGCCCATGTATGTCCTGCTTTATTGCCAGCTTGTATTATGAGTTTGATAATAAATCATCATTGAACTTGATCTGCCTGCCTAATGTGGTTCTGCACATAGGCAGGCAGATCAAGTTCAATGATGGGTCCAACACTTGTCTCATATCATGACAGTATTAAGAGCTTAAGAGACTACATAATAACTACATTCAATCCATTAGAACACAGGTTCTTTTTTTACCATTTCCTGAAAAGTAGGCTAATGGTATTGAGCATACAGGTTTTCTGCCTGAAAGCGATAATACACTACTGTATGAACCAAATATGCAGTAACTATGTTACCTTACAACACGCCAAGTGCATTGTTACTGTTGCAGAAGACAAGTGCCACAGAAGATGTGATAGAACCTACCAGCAAATGGCCAACGAGCTGAAAGGGAAACAGTTAAACCTTGTGGCCAAAATCTATGGTGTCAATTAGGTCCCTGTGTGCATGAACACCAGGGGTGTTTGAGCGAGTTGCTGGAGCTGAAGAAAACTGAACAATGACACACACACACACACACACACACACACACACACACACACACACACACATACAGTGTGCGCCTATGTTTTGTGGGCGATCACACCTCCTATTGTTTTCCCCCCAGCAGCCGGTAGAGGCGATGCCCCAGTGCCCCCTGTGCGCTCCAGTGCTCTGGCTGAAATGGGCTCCCTGTCCCCGCCTGTCTCCCCTGCCCTCTGTTCCCCCGACTGTCCCCTCGCTCTGGGTTCCACAACCCTCGGTCTCCCCCTGACTGGGCCTGACCTGGAATTAAGGCCAAGCAAGCCGCCATGGTCAGGCCACACCATTAAAGGAAGTGTGTGTGTGTGTGTGTGTGTGTGTGTGTGTGTGTGTGTGTGTGTGTGTGTGTGTGTGTGTGTGTGTGTGTGTGTGTTCGTGTGCGCCCACACCCTGGCGCTGAAAGAAAGCAGGAGATTATCCCATTCTGTGTGTCCAGTCACCAGTGTTGTATTGACCATGTTGGGCCACCCAGGGAGTGTCCAGCCAGCCGTGAGATGGCCTGATATACATGCTTACTGGCCGTGCCAGATTCCCCACTCTCACCACGGAGAAAGCCAAACCTCCTGGCCTGGGGACGCTTTCTCACCACACAGGAGATTACAGCAGTGACCACCCTGCCCAATTCCCCCCCCCCCCCCCCCCCCACACACACACACACACACACATGCACGTGCACACACATACACACACACACACACACACACACAAACACACCTGATTATCAACAAAATATTGTAAAAACATTGTCACACACTATTTACATGGCCATATACATGTATACATACACATATGCGTGTATTGCGTATGTACATAAGTGTACATACAGTCATACACGTACGCACTACGCATTTTGCCTTACCTATGTGTAGGCCTATACAGTAAAAGGCACAAGGCTCATTGTCCGTGTCCTGTGAGGCGAGGCAGGGGTCATTGTGATCTGTCCAGGCATCCCTGAAGTGATCTGCTCAGATGGTGGAAAACCTCTTTAATGGTGGGAATGATAGCATAACACCTATAGATGGAGTTACGGATCAGCTCACATACAGTCTGTGTACAGTGTGCGCCTCCGATGGCAACTTACCAAAGGGCGACAGTGTTCTGATGGTTATTGTGAAGACATGTGGAAAGGAATGTAACTTGTGTATGTGAAACATATACTCTCGGGATGTTCTGAGAAAATGTAGCCGTATATAATGTCAAAGTTAATTTATTTGCTGTTGGATCATGTCATGCTTATTTTCACTGTGATATTCAACTGACACCCCCCTTCCGAGACACACACACACACACACACACACACACACACACACACACACACACACACGCACACACACACACACACACACACACACACACACACACACACACACACACACACACACACACACACACACACACACACACACACACACACACACACACACACACACACACACACACACACACACACACACACACACACACACAACACACACACACACACACACAAACGCTTTGATGAACCAAAATAAATTCATCAAATATTTAGGCATGTTCACAATATGCAGTGTTGGGCAAGTTACTTTGAAAGCGTAGCTTGTAAAGCTACAAGTAGCTCACCATGGCAGTAGCTTGATCAAGCTACATAGCTACCCCTGGAGAGATGTAGCTTGTAAAGCTACAGCTACATGGAAAAAGTAGCTCAAAGTAGCTCAGCTACTTTTTATTTTTCAGCGTTAAATTGAGAATGTACATGCGGGAGACCCCTCCTCCCTCTGGGAGACCCCTCCCCTCTGGGAGACACCTCCTCCCCTCTGGGAGACACCTCCCACCCTGCTCCCCTCTGGGAGACCCCTCCTCCCCCTGCTCCCCTCTGGGAGACCCCTCCCACCCTGCTCCCCTCTGGGAGACCCCTCCCACCCTGCTCCCCTCTGGGAGACCCCTCCCATCCTGCTCCCCTCTGGGAGACCCCTCCCACCCTGCTCCCCTCTGGGAGACCCCTCCCAGCCTGCTCCCCTCTGGGAGACCCCTCCTCCCCCTGCTCCCCTCTGGGAGACCCCTCCCACCCTGCTCCCCTCTGGGAGACCCCTCCCACCCTGCTCCCCTCTGGGAGACCCCTCCTCCCCCTGCTCCCCTCTGGAAGACCCCTCCCACCCTGCTCCCCTCTGGGAGACCCCTCCCAGCCTGCTCCCCTCTGGGAGACCCCTCCTCCCCCTGCTCCCCTCTGGGAGACCCCTCCCACCCTGCTCCCCTCTGGGAGACCCCTCCTCCCACCCTGCTCCCCTCTGAGAGACCCCCCCACCCTGCTCCCCTCTGGGAGACCCCCCCACCCTGCTCCCCTCTGGGAGACCCCTCCTCACCCTGCTCCCCTCTGGGAGACCCCTCCTCCCCTCTAGGAGACCCCTGCTCCCCCCTGGGAGACCCCTCCCACCCTGTGATACCAGGGCCAATCAGAGGCCAATTAGAGGCAGCTGTCAAGTGCTGATATGCCCTCAAAGCAATCAGAAAAAGGAACAGTCCTTGATTTTTCAAAGGGGGTTCTAGTACAAGAATTAACACAGCAACCAATGGTCAAAATTAATATATTTCTTTCATGTTATTGCCCAAAATTGTAGCTTGTAACTTGAGTAGCTAAGCTACAAAAAATGACCCAAAAGGTAGCTGAGCTACTTGACGAGGTACACAAATATGAATGTAGCTAAAATACCACAAGCTACAGCAAAATGTAGCTCAGCTACGTAGCTCAGCTACATGTAGCTTAAGACTCCCCAACACTGACAATATGTTTCATGTATTATACCATGAGGCTGGCCTACATCTATACACTGATGAACACAGTCTTTATCTCAACAACTTCAATTCCATTTCAATTCAATGCTTATTGGCATGAGAAAACATATGTTTACATTGCCAAAGCAAGTGTCAAAATATAATAAAAACGGTTGAAAATGGGGAAAGTAGATAAAGTTGGAGGGGGTACAGCATTGTGTAAACAGACATGTCACATTGCGTCCTACTTGTTATACAGGGTATAAAGCATTTTTGAAACAAATAACTTCAATGTCTCTCTTACCATCCAAGGCCATGTGTTGCTTTGCACATTATCAATGTATTGCTTTGTAATGTATCCATGTGTGTACATGTACAGTACAGGTCTACTTGGTTACATTGGTACGCTGTCCGAGTTAAATTAACACTGAAGAGAGTTTTACTATGAGACTTGACAAAAACAGTTGTAAAAGCAGACAAGCAGTCCATTGTTGACCTATCAGCAAAGCCCAGGGGTCAACTAATTGCTCTTTAATTGGTAAGGGGCTGTCTGGTTGTTTATTTGTAGATAGGAGTCCCTAACATCCCCTGTTGTTACAGCAACAAAGGCCTTTTGCAGAACAACAAAGCCAGTTGTGTCATGCCCATTAGTGTAAAATACTAGGAAAGACGGTTTATTGGATGTTGTTGTAAATCAAGAATGTAGCAGTAATGTATCCTCGGTTGGAGGGGGTTGGATTTTCATTAAGGATTCCATTGCATTAACTAGTGAAATACATGTCTTGCAATATATGCAATTTTATTTGAACATTAAAGCCTACCGTATTATAAATAATTACAAAACATTTACATCATGCCATTTCTACACCTGAAGCCCTTTAGTCAGATTATATCAGTTTCATGGTGAAGTTCTAAACGAGCCTTTTCACATACATTTTACATTATTATTATTATTATTATTATTATTATTATTATTATTATTATTATTATTATTATTATTGCTGCTATCTTGCTATATCTCATTAATGTAAATGTGGGACATTTTTCTTGTTTGGTGTGAATAATGAATGCTTTTTCATGGTTTTTGCACCCTGTTAATGATTGGCCAAACTTGCTCACATGAGACTGATTGCTTTGAGCCCAACAGTCAGGACAAAAAGATGAACATGGATATTTAATTAATAAAGCAGGGAAATAGAGAAACAAATTACCCAAATACATCAAGTACGTTTTTGCTACAATAACCAGATCCTGTTATTGGCTGTAATGAGTAAAACATGTTTTGCTCAAAATGCACGATCATTAAACACAATACGTTTTTCTTTCCTTTTATATTCTTCCTTTTTTCTTTTTTACAAAGTGTGAATTTGTTATTGTCAAGATTTATTGTAAGTATTTTTTCACAGATTTCACAGAAGTTAAACAAGCAATCTATCATTTAGTTTTATTTAATTTCATCACACCTTCAACTACTGTTGTATTAAACGTTAACACACACAGGATAGTAAACTTTAATACATACTGTAAGTGCATTGCATTTCATTTCTATGGTACACTGTCTGTCTGTCTGTCTGTCTGTCTGTCTGTCTGTCTGTCTGTCTGTCTGTCTGTCTGTCTGTCTGTCTGTCTGTCTGTCTGTCTGTGTCTGTGTCTGTGTCTGTCTGTCTGCAAGAGTATATCACCTTGTGTAATTAACACATAACATCCCGTGTAATGTGCAAAAGCATGTGGTGCCTTGATAGTATAGAAGTAGCCTACTTATTCTGGTGGCCTCATGAGTTATTCAAATTAAAATGATCGGTTAACCTAATCAATCATTATAATTTATATACGTACATCAAATAGGCTACTGTGGTTTGAAGGTACAACTAGAGGCCAGTGATACAAAACACACAGATTTAAATGTTATTGCAGAAATCATTCATATGCAATGAGTTGCTGGTTTCAAAATTTGACGTTTAGACTGATGTTTCTACTTTAGATCGTGCATATTTAGTTGGGTAAACAAACCATCTTGAGTGCTATAGTTGATGATGCTTAACCTCTCTAAATCATTCAGAAATAAAATGATGGTGTAACTGAAAACTTCAAATTGTCCCTCCTTTCTTCTTGTGGTGGAATTCCACAGTGTGTGTGTGTGTGTGTTATTATATGCAGGGCGCATAGTGCACTGTGGAGAGGTCATCTCCCTGGCGTCCACTGAACTTGGTTTCCCCCCCCCCCCCCCCAGACAGACACCTAATAAAAAGAGCACCTCAGTCCAGAGTTTGCACAGAGGAGCAAGTTTAGGGTACGGGGGGGGGGGGGGGGGGGGGGGCTGTCAGGCGGACTTGCAGGGGGAGTCACGACATGGAAGCATGGTGAGCGTGGGGGGAGTTGGGGGTTCAGGAACTGGGAGCCCAGTTTGTCATGCTAACCACGGCAGTGGTATTGAATGTGGACACAGGGAGCAGAAGGTTCACAGGACCCCGGCCATTCTCATGCAGAGTCTGACAGCCAGGGCCTCTGCCCCCCCCCCCCCCCCACCCTACCCACAGCCTTATACTTCTATAAGAAGACTTATACATGCATGTTTATAAATGGACCCCGGATTCATTGAAGCATGCCTATAAGGGCTCACATATAACAACAATGTTCTGTAGCCTGCTTAATTCCAAAACTCACTGCAAACAGACCACACTATGAGCTATGTGATTATTATTATTATTATCATAATATGTATTTATTTATTACAAAATAGAGAATACAAAGAGCCTACCCATAGTTGCAAACACGCATGCACAGCTGTCACTCACATGCTTTGTGTCTAGCACCACTACTGTATATATGTGCAAATGTCCAACTTATATAGGCCTACCCCTATTCCATGTTCTTTATGGTCAATGTGCAGGTATTTCTTGTTTCACGGGATTACGGACACACAAAATAATTGGACGTTAATTAGAAAAGGTTTTAAAACTAATGTACAGAAGCAGGGCTCTTGAATTAGGCCTAAGCCTTCTTTTGTAGCCTGGATCCAGCCCATAGACCCCTACTGTGCATTCTCACTGTTTGGTCTGTAAAGAGTAAATTCAACTAGTTGACCTTGAGTTTTAGCAGGAAAGTTCATAGTTGGCAGGAACAAATGCATATATTAACTATGTGTGTGTGTGTGTGTGTGTGTGTGTGTGTGTGTGTGTGTGTGTGTAATATACTGTAGGCCTATATGGCTACTGTAATATACTATATGTATATTCATTTTCAAAATAATGACTCAACTTCGCCATGCAGTCAGTTTCAGTTTCTGGCAGATGATGTGCCAGCCAGGCCTTGTCTTTTATTTATGTATTTCAATTTTTATTTTTAGATATTGAGGAATTAATTGTGTGTGTGTGTGTGTGTGTGTGTGTGTGTGTGTGTGTGTGTGTGTGTGTGTGTGTGTGTGTGTGTGTGTGTGTGTGTGTGTGTGTGGTGTGTGGTGTGTGTTTGTGCGTGCGTGTGTGCGTGTGTGTGTGTGTGTGTGTGTGTGTGTGTGTGTGTGAAATCTTTCTCTCCCGGGTTAAATTAACACTCATTTCCGGGCTGACTGTAATATTCATTTCAGTTCCAATCTTTCACATATGTGCATATCATATGACATGTTCCCACAAACACACATTCCATCTAAAATTCTATTTTAGGCTCTGTGTTAAATTGATCCTTCTCCCCATGCAGTCCTGCTAGTCTGTTCCTATAATCTCCTCCCAGTCACCTATCATCTGTTTCACCTGATCCCCCACAGACTGGGAGCTACATCTCATTTACGCTTGAGTTTGTTGAAATGCCAGGCGGTGAAAATGTCACCCATGGTACAACCACATACACCTATACATTTACTCTTACTCTCTCTCCCTCTCTTTCTCTCTCTCTTTTTTTAATGCTTACACTCTATGCAAATGAATGTTTTACCCCTAGGCTTGAATGAGTGAAGTATGGGGGCTATAAGACTGTGTGTGTCTGTGTATGTGGGTGTGCGTGCGTGCGTGCGTGTGTGCGTGCGTGCGTGCGTGCGTGCATGCGTGCGTGTGTGTGTGTGTGTGTGTGCGTGCGCTTGCAAATGCAGGCATTTGCAGACGTGTACATGCCCAGATTTATGTGCTCAGATTTATGTGCTGTAGTATAGTTTCACAACCAGGGAGTGAGAGAGTTTGTGTGTGTGTGTGTGTGTGTGTGTGTGTGTGTGTGTGTGTGTGTGTGTGTGTATGTGTGCGAGCACGTGCGTGCGTGTGTGCCCACACGCCCTCATCTGCGCTTGAAGCTGCTGTTAGGAGCCTGTGTTTGATTGAGTGAAGCCCAGTGCAGCTTGAACACTCCCTCTAATGGAAGAGAGGGGCCCAGAAACTCCGTAATGCACTGACCCCAGAGCTTTTATACTACGCTGCCAGCTGATAAGTGGCAATACGGTGGATCTTATAAAAATTAACAAGACTGAGCTTTGGGAGAATGGGATTGGAGGGGAGACAGAGGATGACGTCCCAGGCTCCTGTAAATATCAGCATTTATGCACACCCTGTGAACTCTGAGTCCTCTGTGTTAACCAAACACTGAGTGTACAAAACATGTACCCTAATGGATCCGTTACATTAGAACAGTGGTTCTCAAACTTTTCCATGTCAACGATGTTGGATCAAATACGTTATTGGCCACGACCCCCATCTGAAAATGTGTTGTGCCAGGCAAGACAATACATATATAGATATTTTTATAGATATTTTTGAAAATAGCAGATCTGCAAGCTCACAACGCATCACATTGCGATGTGTTCATTGCATTGTGAGCTTGTAGATTCGCAATTTTATGAACCCGATGTATAGAGGGTTAAAGTGTGCTGGGGATCACGTGCATTGAGTCCCCTCAAGGACCCCTCGGGTCCCCGGACACCACTTTGGCAACCACTGCATTAGAGTACTCCAGTGTTGATTCTTTCATAATATTTTGAATTTGAATAACACACCATTTAGTCTTAGTCCTATTTAGTCTTAGTCTTATAGTCAACTAAATTAACATTGGTATACTCGGTTACAAATGGATACATTAACATTGAGGACTGCATGGACACGTGCTCGAGTTACAGCGACACTTGAAGTTTTATTGTCGTCAATTTTGGGAAGACTTTACGAGACGGTTTATGTTAGCCATAATGTCTATCAGGTGCTATTGAATTCATAAAGCTGCCATAGATACAGGTGCTGGAGCTTACATGTTTGTCACCAGGATGACAGCAGCAGGGTCCTATCCTATCCAGCACAGATATTTACATACAAATCCATCTCTCTCTTTCCATGATGGCAGCATTTGGTCCTCTCGCTTTAGCCCTTGGTTTGTTTGCACCATTCAACAGCCCACATTACATTTACCACACATCCATACATGATGCTGACAGTATTCTATTCAACACACCATGCCATTCTTTGTTATGTTTGAGTTAATTTATGCTGTAAATAAATATTATTATTATTTATACATTTGTAAACTAAACCGTGTGCTTACCTCCTTTTTGTTATGTTACTATGAGCCAGGTCGGAATGATGTGTATGATTTGATGTGTGTGTGTGTGTGTGTGTGTGTGTGTGTGTGTGTGTGTATAGAACATATACACACTACTGTATTCTATATACATTGTGTGTGTGTGTGTGTGTGTGTGTGTTTTCCTTTGTTCAGCCTGCTATGTGGCAAGCTCTTCTACACAGTAGAATACCCAGAGTTCATTTAACTCTGAGAGTGTAAAAAAATGTACCCAAAGGATTTTACCGTGTACAATATCAGCCCAAAGTCAAAGAACAGCGTGCAGCCCTCAAACTTGGTTACGTGGCGTTCTATTGTGTTTGAGAAAAATGGACCCTGAGCCAGCCGGGACAGGGTGTTGTGAGGAGCCTTGGACTATCACATGCAAAATTGTATCACGTTGACACGCATCTTCTGTCTTAACGCATCCAAATCACATTCATTCCTGATTCAAGTCATTATTCCTGTGTGCCTCCCAGCACAACCTCCTTCACCTTTCTCACACATGGATCGGGTGCAGATTGTGTATGGTTGTGAGTGTGTGTCTGTGTGTGTGTGTGTGGATTTAAATTGTGTCTGCTTATGTGTTAGTGTGTGTGTGTGTGTGTGTGTGTGCACGCGTGCGTGTGCGCGCATGTGTGTATTTGCACACGGCTACATTTGTTTGTGTGATTGTGTGTCTGTGTGCGGACGGCCATTGTCTGCATGCTGTTCCAGCAGGGACTCCAAAGTGAATTATTCATGCAAGATTTGAATACATGCAAATGGCTTACTCCCTGCTCTTGGCACAATTCCAGGTAACCTATGGCAACCGCGCCTTCAAGAAGCATCTTCCTCCTCCTCCTCCTCCTCCTCCCCCTTCTGGGCCCCCGCCCTCCGCCCATGCTATCGCTCTGCCCAATGGTATTGTTTCGATTGTCGCAATACCCAGGCTGGGTGGCTGCTCACTGTAGGGTGGCAGCCAGGCTATATCCCACAATTCATAGTCAAGGTCAAGGGCAGAGGGGAGGAGAGACGGAGGGACAGTTGGAGGCAGAGAGGCCAGGGTGTCTCCATCCTTCTTCCATCAGTCAGTAAGTCAGAGCCTTTCACCACCACTAGTGACAAAGAGGGGTTGGCGATGATGGTGGGTGGGTGGGCGGGCTATTACAACTCTCAGAATGCACAGATGTAACAAAGACCATTTATATACTGTTACATTTGTATACAAATGATGGATCATTGCTGTTGTGCACTGTTAGTATTTTTTTTGTGCGGAAACGGACATGGATTCAGAAACCGGATGAGAAAATAAGCTTTGTTCTCTTATTACATGTACTTTGTTACAATGTCAAAATGAGATCATAATGTTTGTGTACTTAAAACAAAATGTTCTAAAAATATATATATAAATATGTGTAACTATATATTATAAATGAATAAACATTTACCAATGAATAAACCTGAAACAAAAAATAAATAAATTACACATTTGTAGAATTATAAAGTTATTATTATTAATGATGGTCATTACAGTGCATAGAAACTAAAGTTCATTGAATGTGAAATGGCAGTAAAACTGCCACAGTGAGAAGACAGCAGTGCCAGTCAGAGGTCAAGTTCAGGGCATGGGGTGTTCGGGGACCTAACTAACTAGCATAATGGGTCTGCTTGCACAGAGAGCTTGACCCAAGCAGCTGCTCACTGCTGCCATCTACTGTCTGACACTAAGCAGACACATTTCTGTATCACAGTTAATCATGTTATTCTTTATTACGTTTAGCCTACTGTCAGATTTGTGAAATATAAATAAAGTTCGGAGCTCCACACATTTCACTTTTATATTTTGGACCCTACCCACATTTCACTTTTATATGTCGGACCCTGACACCCTGTACATTTCACTTTTATATTATGCCTGGACCCTAGTCTCACACACACACACACACACACACACACACACACACACACACACACACACACACACACACACACAGTTTACAAATTACAATGTAGGTTGGGACAGGGCTTAAAGCCAAAAACAATCCCAAGACTGAAAATGTTTTTTTGCAAATCTGCACTGAGCTTAAATGACTCCTATGAGATCCTCAGGACTGAAATCAGTCCCCAGGACTGAGAACTTTAAGCCCTGGGTTCGGAGTAAGGCGCACTGCCGATCCGACCATTGGGGCCTTTGTGAGTGGCTTACCTGTACCCGTCTGGGTCTGTCCCTTTTGTTTCTGTCTGTCCACCCGTGTCCCTTTTTATGGAAGGACAAAAAGATGGTGCAGAACTGCATGGGTTTTAACAGCATTTCTGCTTATGGTGAATTGCGTTAAGGCATGATTGTTTTGCACCTGTCTACAGCACATTGGTGTTCCTCTTGATTGAGTGGGGGAAAGTACAAGCTTTGACCAATCAGCCAACTTTACATTCACATTCAGTAATTCGGTCTTATGATCAAAATAAGAACATAATGGTGTGTAGAAACAAAATCTAGAACTTGACACATTGTACATAATTGCTGACCCCTGATGTAGTGCTGTAGCCTACCGCTTTGCCATCACATGGCTCCCTCAAGTGGACAAATGAATGCACAGTTGATAGTGATAAAACATCTTTATTTATTGCTGTAAATTGTGATTTTGCTTAAAGCAGCACTAAGCAAATGGATATCTCATTTGAAATATTGAATTTTGATATTTAGGTTTACATTGAAAGATGAAAGCATGATTAATACTTGGCTGAAGTGAGAGCTTTGGCATGTCCGGATTTTCAGGTGAACAGTGCCAGCAAGCAAAAACATCATGAATATCATGGATATGCTCTCTACAACATTACAAGTAAGAAATAAAAAACATATCTTAATATATACAAACTCTCCTAGATATTAATTTCTCAAATAGTGGACACATACGACAGACACACATTGGATTAATATTGTACAACAGTAACTCCGCAGCCCTGCTGGCAAGATTCCTGACCTACAATCATTCCAATTCATTCCTCCTTGGCACCATGATCAAATGGAAAATTAAAACACTTTCCTTCATTTATCTTTGTGCATTGTACAATAAAGCAATTGGGAGCAGTGCAGTGCATGATCACCATTTCTCACAGAAAGATATATCAGATTAGTGATTCAATGATAACATATAAGAGTCAACTAAGAGGTCAATAGACCAAAAGCAGCAATATAAAGGGGGGAAACGGTAGAAACAATAAAATGCACTTGAAACTTTTTGATCTGCTGCTCATACAGTAAAACTAAAGGAGGGTACTTGTGTAGGTGATCTACACAATAATAGTGAAAATAGCCGATCTCAATACTAATTTTGTGCAACACCATTGTACGATTAAGTACGGCTAAAGTGGATAACACAACACAAAACGTCCTGGATCTATCATGGAACCATTTCTGACATCTTCCACAGAATCCACACATTTACTCATTTACAGTTCATGAATTGAATTAGTGTAATTTAACCATTATTTCAAAACAACTTAGTTTTAAGTCTAGAGCCTTTGAACATTTGCCAATCTGAAGCCCTGTCTGAAAGTCTTGTTTTTCCATCCATACACACAAGTGTGACGGCTGTGTGTTAATGCACATTGCAGAAGCTTTATGTCTATGTGTACATACAGACCTCTGACCCCACTGTCCATGCATACCCAGTCCAATGTATCCTGTAGAAACAGAGTGCAGCAAAATACCGCTGCAGTGGCCATCCCTCTATGAATGACTCAACCTCCACTGATACCAATAAGACACAATGGCTCATGGGTTTTCTGTTCCTCTGGCACCCTCTGCTGGTTCAGTGAGTGAAGAAGCCCATCTGGTGCAATTTGTGCAGTAGGTGGTGTGTGAGATCAAACGTAGTGAAGCTGATCCCCACGGCAATGGGTCCCTTAACCCAGTTCATAGTCAGGCCTTTGTAGAGTCCATGTATTACTCCCTCCTGTCTCACTATCTCAGACATAGTGGACAGAATTGTACCATAGGATGACCCAGTGACACCGGCAGTCTGCATACGCCGGCGGACCACATCTAATGGGTAAGAAGATGACTGCCCAATCAGGCCGGCACATGCGCCGAAGGCCAGTCGCTCGTGTGGGTATGGTTGGGATCTCTTTGTCTTGTCTAGAAAATAAACAATGACAGACAACGGAATGTAATCTCCTGTTTGGGGTGTTTAGACTAGAGTAACAACTCAAAATCTCAAGGCACTTCACGAGACTGACACTGAATGTAAATGTACCTGCGTGTAGTTCTTTCATGGTCTCGTAGGTGAAGAATGTGATGCCTGCGTATGGAATCACTCCCAGGATGGTGGGGGTAAAGCCTCTGTAAAGGGTCTTCACACCCTCTTCTTGGGAGATTCGCACAAATACATGCATGATATTACAGTACCTGTGGGGAAATACATTTAGAACAAAACCAAAGTTGCTGTAGTTATAGTGTAGGTAAATTACATGCCCTGGATTTGTATATTTACTGGTCATGATAAATGTAAGTGTTAATTAGATCAATTAAAGTCTATGGATGACAACTGGAGAGGCCCATGCTGAGAATGAAGTTTCAACGACATCCTTCTTCCAACATCTCACCCAGGAGCTCGTTCTTTACCTTCAGCTTGGGTGGACACAGTAGGGCTTCTGTTTGATTGGCATCTCATCAGTGAGAAAGATTGGATTGTCAACAGACCAGTTCTGTTAATTTATCTGATCGCCACATACAGTAACGCCTCAAGGTGCGTCTGTCACAGCCTCAATCATGGGTATTGGCGTCACAATGACACTCATATACAATCAATTCATTTTTTATCTCTGGTGACACACTCATGTCTTTCTTTAAATCTATTTAAATTATTGTTTGATCAGATTGTGACTTTGTGTTCTTATCACCTTCTACACCAACAGTAGGCTACACAGTAAAATCCTCACTGTTCAAATAATTCAGTGTTAAAATGTAACCAAATTGATCCAAGTCCATTTGGTCAAATGGACCTACAATATGCAAATGAATAAACTAACACAGATTTTACTTTGTTCGGTAGTATTATTCCACACAAAGGTCACAGTTTCTGGGAAAGTAACAGTGGTTGAGTGCCTACATTTCTCTGGCAGTGACTGCCATCCTGGCTCGCACCATGTCCAAAGGGTACGTTAGCATTGCAGCTGTGGTGCCAGCTAGCGATCCTGCCAGGAAGCGGGGGAAAGGTGGCAGAGCTCTGGAATGGGCACACAGATCAGCATGTAAACAACATGTGCCCTTGATACGCTAATAATAACACACACACCATAGCACAGAGTGATTTTGCAGTTACTATTATTAATATCAACACTCACTTTCCTTGAAACCCATAGTAGCTCCCCAGAAGCTTTTTATACTCTTCATGGGAGCAGAACTGGATGGCAGCGTAGGGCATGACCCGCACCATGGTGGCAGAGTTGCCCCTCCATAGACTGAGGAGCCCATCTTTCATGTATGAACAGTAGATGAGCCGGAATGCTTCCTAAGTACAATAAAGTTGGGGAAAGTGGAAGGTGTCACTTAGCTTTCATGGACATGATCAAAATATACAGTATGCATAAAATGACCAAAATAATCAAATGGGATGGGGGTTGGTATCCAATGATCAGAGGGAAAACAAGGCTGACTCCTTGCCATTGAAATTATGTACTGTCATCTCTTTAGTTAGTACATTAGGATTAAATTATGTATTTATATGAATAAATGATTATATCTAAACTCACCTTAGCAGAGTACCTCTTTGAGGACACTGTGACAGAACAAAAGAGAAAGTGTTAAACCATGTACTTTCCATTAAGCCTAAACATCTACTAAGAGGATTAGCAAGTACTCAAAAACAATCACAGTAGTGACTAGTGAGTGCAAACTCCACCTATTATACATTCTGGAAGGACTGTATACGAGTCAGTTTTAGTTAAGTCAAAAACAGTTTCAACAATTACAGAATTCTACATCTAGAATGTAATTCACACAAATCGTATTTGCAGTCTCCAGGTTCTATGTTGGGGAAATGTGCTTGCCTTGGAAGATGATCTTGGTTCGATCCAGGGGAGCAATGACGGTTTTGGCCACAGCTCCGGCAAATGCACCACACAGCAATGTGTCCAACACTGTTTGTGTAAAGTCCTGTTTGTACGTACACAAGGCACAAGGACAGATACATATTGTATTACTATACTTAGGAACATTTCATGGGCCCGACAAATGATGACTACAAGCCTAATTTTACCCCTAAGCTAGCATTGCCAGTTCCAAAGTTTCTCATTATAGGGCAGCATAATTTGTACACCACTTGTTCTTAATGTCGGCTCCAGGGACCCGCAGGGGACCTTCAAGGGGTTCCAACATTTCAGAGCTTATATTTAACCTATATGATCTTTATATCTTTGGCATTTTAATGTAATGCAATTTAGATTTAGACTGAAGTATCAGTTGTTGTTTGTATGTATATTTTGTATGTTGTTTTTATGTTGTGATGTTTTATGTGGACCCAAGGAAGACTAGCGACCGTGGCAGCGGAAGCTAATTGGGATCCGAATAAAGAATAAAGCTAAATGATTGATAGTTACAAACCAAGTTAATAGATCATTACAGTCACCCCTGTGTGTGACACATCATGAGTCATGACACAGGTCCCACTCAAAGCTTCTTCCTAAAGGGCTTATGCCAGTTGGACCCAATAAACAGGCCCATAATATGATAAAAGAGATTGACACACATTTTAAAAACATGGTGTTTCGCAACTATCGTTATTCAGGTCAGGACAGCTTGCACATATGCATGACCACAGCCGGAAGTAATGACTGGCATTTTTTTGTTTTCTTCCACATCTGCCAAGACTGGAGGGATGATTTAGGATTGTATATTTATTTCTATATTTTTGTTATTCATGCACATACTGTAATGTAGCTTATTGTGTTATTGATCTGTGTCAGTAGAGGTACAGTGTGCCATATTCTCACAAATATAAATTGAGTTAACTGCCCAATACAGTAGTGGAGCATTATGCACATCAGCAGCGGTTGCTGGGTTAAGTGCGAGAGAAGTAGAAGGCACACAACAAGGCAAGATGACCATCCCATCCCCCAAAACAAACAGGCTGTGACATCCAACAATCTAACGACACCAAGCTGTATGTACTGAATCTAATCTCAAGGCTATTGCTGCCCTTTATGCAACTTTTAGATTTACTCATCATGATTATTAGTTACGGTAGATGTCATTAGTTGTGAAGTATTCTAGAGTTGCTAGCTGCGGTCATTCACATTCACCCCGTCCTTGACCCTATTGTGCTTGAGAAAACCTTCTAATCTGCTTTAACCAAAGCTGCCTGTTTCTCCACAAATTGTTGGTGCACATTATAAGTACAGTACAGAGGGACAGTTCCAATAATCATCTAATGACCATGTCAAAGCACATATTGTTGTAGGAGTAGGACGGCAACCTTTTATGTCCAGAACTGTTCTTATTATATTGTTGGTTGGACAGAAATGTCTTATCTCCATATTTTAACTTTTTGTGATGCAGATCCTGCCCGACAGCAAGCTACTACGCCTCTGTGTATACTTTCAGCATGTGCAATACTATAATAATATGTATCTATGGAAGGCTTCTTTCTGTCCATAGGCTTGTCTTTATATACATTTGCAAACAATAACTGGCAATACAAATCATAGTGACTTGTACCAATAACTCTATAAATTAACATATAGTGTGGACTGTGGAATATTTGTGTGTTCAGAGAAGAAATATACTCACTTTTGCTGCTGGACTGGAGGGTGGCAGAGACAGCACTGTGGCTGGAGGTACTGGTAATTCTCTGATTTCTCTCTGGTGCTCCTGCACACGGGGGGCCATATGTGCCCTTGACTTCAGTCAAACACAACACACCCAGCGAACCACTACACAAAATAGAATAGAACAGAATAAATAATGAAGAGAGAATGTTTCAACAAAACATTTCCCTAGTGGCAGCCTGTCTTGTAAACATGGTATCACATTACAGGCTAGGACACCATTGTTAGCTCGGCAAGGTCTGCATAGTTCTGTCGCCCGTAAAGAAAAGCGTTGAGTTGACAAACAGGACAGATAATCCAACTGGGTATCCAACTTAAAAACGCACTCATTCAAATTGGCTGTGGGTGGTAACTGGTAATTAATTCAGCAGATAAATCACTGCGCAGCATAGAAAGGATAATCGCACAAGAGGCCTTCTAGTATCACTATAAAATAAACAGTCAGAGTGCTAGTTTCTTTGTTGTCTTGACAATCCTTACCTATACTCTCCGTGATTGAACCTTATTTACAATCTTGCAGCCGTTGGTCATTTAACAGCAGTCTCTTTCTCTTGCATAAGTTGTTTGCTTTCTGGAGGCTTGTCAATTCTCTGTTATCTTGCAACACGCTGTGTTGTTGACGTTTTCTTTTCGGACGTTTCTCTGAAGGACGGTGATGAAAATGACAGATGTTAGTGCGCTGCGACGGGGAAGGTGACCTAAATGTAGACGCCCAGTGCACTCCACATCACACACACAAATCTTCGCGGAGTTACGGGGTGGTTTTTCCTTTGCGCAACAGTCCAGCTCCAGCTTGTTTTGCCTTTCAATGGCTTATCATCAGAACGAGGAGCACGACAGCGCGTACGCCTCTATTTTGGACTACAACACCCAGGAACAATAAATGTAGTTGTTATGAACTATCGCGTGGACAACTACAGTACTGGGTTGCCAGATTGTGGTTGGCGTTTGGCGATGAAAGCACAAAGCAAGTTATTTACCTTCAACCTCTCAGTTCTCACAAGTGAATTGGTACAGTTATCGATGCTGACTGTCAAAGTATTTGTTTGTACTTCAATGTTCAATGTACAGCGCTACCTTCAGTTTGTTCTTGTTGCCCCTTACATTACATGATTTCATTAAATCTCAAAAACCCTAGTCCTAGTCAGTCATTAGCCCCTCTCGGAACCCTCTGTAAAGCTTTTCTGAAATGTGGATGTCACTTTACGTAGGGTCCCTGTGCGTTACTGTATTTTCGTATTGAAATGATAGAACGCGGACATCAATATCGTCGTAACGTCGTGTCTGCGCCGTTTGACGGCTTCTTTTCTTTTGAGTTATTCTGAATGTGTCAACTATAAGTACCTATACATACCGCTGTGAATTCTCTTGTGTCGCGGAAGCCGTTAAGTATTTTAAATCTTTGTTTGACCGATTTGGTCGCTTTGATTCTTCTTGTTTATTTACCGTTTATTGTACCGCCTCCCGATGTGCGGTTGGCTTGTGCATGGCTACGTTCCTGCCTCTGATCTGCTCTGTCATAGCTATAGCCACTAGCTAGCCAGATGAATACAAGAAGACTCACCCCGTTTCTGCTTTCCTCCCAGAATTTTCCCCAGTGAGGGGTGGGAGAGGCTGGATTTTGAATTTCTCTAACTATAAACTTTCATGACAGCAGACAGCCTAAGTACAAATATAATTTATGAAAAGCTACTACAGTGAAGTCTGTTCACAGAAGTTGTTGTAGGATATGTGGGGATTATCTGATGAGGTACCATTTGAGGGGGCAAAACCTTACATATACTAAATAATACTAAATTGTTTATAGGGTCAATATAAGTAATATAATATAGCATTTCCACAGGAGTATCTTTTTATATTTTTCCAAAAAGAATACAAACAGCCAATAGCATATTACAAAGTTATTCCCCTCACTGGGGAAAATTCCGGGAGGAAAAACGGGCACGCACCGGGGTGAGTCTTCTTGTTACCAGCCAGAATGGCGGTACAATGAGGTGTCAATAAACAAGGAAGGAAGAGAAGAATCAAAGCGACCAAAGATATAGATATCGCAGCGGTATTTATAGGTACTTATAGTTCACAAATTCAGAAGCCCTCAAACGAACAAAAGCCGTCAAGGAGCGCAGAAGGACGTATCCGAAGGTATTTACGTTTATTTATGTGTGCGTACCCGGTGGCAGGGTGGAGGTGGAATAGGACCCCATGGTCTGGGTCTCAAAAATGTCAGAAACTTCAGTACCATTGGGTTCTGCTTGTAGGGCTAGTGAGTCAGTCATGTGCACTGCTAGCCCTGAAACATGACTGCCATGATGATTATCATGACAGTCATGAAGTAACTGCACCCTGTTTTTGGCGCTCGCTACATTTACAACGTTTCCGTATGTGGGTCAGTGACGTGACACCCCAAAAAGTGTTTTTTTAAAACCTTTAAATAACAGGAATAAAAATGATTTACTTTTGTTCTACTCACTCTCATCTTTATGGAAACATATTTAGTTTTTAGATATTTTATTGGAATCAGAATTTATTCAGCATTTTGTTGCACCTGTGCCTAAAATCATCATATGGTGTGACAATAATTGTTTATAAAATGAAAATGGAGTACACCTTTCTTAAGTTGCTCACTTTATCAAAGTCATTATCATAACTAACCTGTGATCCACTATAGTTTTGTGAAAATGTATTAAATCTGTATATTATTTCCGTAATCAACACTCAATGTGAGGCCCATGTTATCGGTCTTTCAATATATTTTGTATTCTCTAAAATTACACAAATATTTGTGACTCTTCCTTAGACTATTTGCTACGTAATCCATGAACATTAATGGTTTTATCATTAATAAAGGTATGATTTTTTCACTCTTTTGGAACGTCACACCAAATGATTTAGTGTCACACCGTATGACATTTTTCAAAGCAAACTGTGTTTTAACCTACTTATTAGTGAGTACTGAACTTTACAGATTGATTTAACAATTACTCAGGAAAAACAGCAACAGGAAAATTGCTTTAACACTGAATAACATGGCAATGACTGAATAAAACGAAATTAAACACAATTTATTGTGGATAGTTGCAGATTTTAGGTGAAAATGTTTAAAACAAATGTTTAAATGGACAAAAGAAAAATGGGACTTTGTTATTTATTGTTATATCTGTAGGAAAATACAGTTTGTATCATATGGTGTGACAAAAAAGTCATATGGCGTGACAGGAAAACAGTCACACCATATTACGTTTTCTGCACTTAACATAACATTGAGGCTACAAGTAAGACGCGCAAACGCGTGAAGCGAACGCAGCTCGTGTGTGTGTGGTTGTGTGTGTGTGTGCTACAGCTGCGCCCTGTGTGTGTGTGTGTGTGTGTGTGTGTGTGTGTGTGTGTGTGTGTGCGTGCGTGCGTGCGTGCCACAGCTGCGCCCTCTGGTGGCGGGCCGGTGGTGTAACAGCGTGACACCACACAGCGTGACACACACACACACAGACACTCAGCCCCTGCTGTCATAGTAAGTGGCTCACTGCGTTCGCAACTAGCTACACATTAGCATGCTACCAACATGCTAGCTATAACAAAGCAACATAGATTTACATGTAATTATGACCAAAAAATCTAATACCTTTAGCTTTTTTAATGAAAAAGGTGTCACACCCACAGACACTTGGAAGAGTCGCATTGGTCAGCGTTCCAACAAGATCGTATTTCATGAAAATGTTAAAATGATAATTCACCACAGACACCTGTCATGCTATTGTAATGCAAGTGCTGAACAGCCTTAATGAAGAAGTACCTCTCTATCCCAATGGGTGTCCAAACAATTTCCTGTTGAAATGTCCCAAAATGGTGTCACACAATATGATTTTGGTTTGGGGGACAAAATCTTTTTGATCTGAAATGACTGAAAACATTATGCTTGGACTTTGAAAAGATTAGGCTCACAAATAGACATCTATATTATATTTATGGAATTTTTTTAATAATTTTAGCATTTTTTTCCTTAGTTTTATTTAAGTTCCTACTTTGAGAAACAAGGCCGGGACAGTCGCACCATATGATTTTTGCTGTGTTTGGTTGAAAATTCTGAAGAAATGAGGAATGAAATGTTTTAATCTTGAGTATGTTCACATGAAGCATAATGTCCTGCACAATATTCAGAAGGTTTTTGACAAATATATTTTTTATTTATACATGAGTGACACTGAGGACAGCCAGGGACACCATGTCACGTCACCCACCCATATATAAACATTCGGAATTCAAATATAAAGTACTCACAATTTGTCCCACGGGTGTTAGTTAGTTGCAGCACCAGCGATTAGAATTGCTGCATCTCGCGTTGTTTAATAAAAAGCATTTTTGTCCGAGCGCCCCGGCTACTTTTTTCAAACGGGGTTCGTTTGGGAAATTCACAGTTTCACACCGGGAGCGCACTCGCCTATTAGTCTGTATTGGCAGGGCGGTCAGCGTACCTATATCGAACACACCGAGTGCCACCCTCCTCCCGACCGATAGGGGCGCGTAGTTGAAAGCCAATGGCAAAATAACAGCTCGGATAAAAATGCTTTTTATTAAACAACGCGGGATGCAGAAATTCTAATCGCTGGTGCTGCAACTAAGTAACACCCGTGGGACAAATTGTGAGTACTTTATATTTGAATTCCGAATGTTTATATATACGGAAACGTTGTAAATGTAGCGAGCGCCAAAAACAGAGTGCAGTTACTTCATGACTCTCTATGAATACGAGAGTCATGAACCATGGCTAGTGCACTGCTTGTATCCTTCCTTCTATCCCTTCAAGATGAAGAGATGATGCACTCTGTTTGAAACAAATTCAAAAACAGGGGGAACAAAATTATATTAAAAAAAGTTTACGAGTAAAATAATACAATCATATAAACATTCTAATAAAACAATGTAGGGTTAAGACGTTTTTTTTTTTTAAATAAATAGAAATGAGACACCTCTGTTGGGGGTTGTATGTACAGAGTCTGGCAACCCTGGCCTGGAAGCACTGAAAACTTGTTGTTGTTATATCGGGGGGAAAATGGCGTCCAATGTTGAGGCCCCTGAGCCTTGGTACCTCGCCCTTCTCGGTTTTGCAGAGCACTTCCGAACGTCCAGTCCACCCAAGATCCGACTGTGTGTCCACTGTCTGCAGGCCGTGTTCCAGTTCAAACCCCCGCAGAGGATCGAGGCCAGAACGCACCTTCAGCTGGGCTCGGTTCTCTACCATCACACCAAGAACAGCGAGCTGGCGAGGAGCCACCTGGAAAAAGCGGTGAGGGAGCCACTCTGGGAAATAGCGAGGATGGGAGGGGGCCCGGGGGGGGGGGGGGGGGGACGTACATAATAATAAATTCAATTCAATTAAATAAAAACAAAAACATTTACTGTCCTCCTTTTTTTAGAGAGAATCTCGATGCAAAACACAGTCAGCTAGCTTATTTGTAGAGCGGTTTGCAAAAAAAATACTGGCTCTCACTTTTGCTGTTCAACTAACATTATAGCCTAATGGTTAAAGTAGTTACAGTGGAAAAAGTTGTGCTGACAGAACTATAAAAGGAGTGCCTTTGTGTTTGCACAATAACATAATGCAACTTATGTGTCTGTTTTGCAGTGGTTCATATCACAACAACTCCCACAGTTTGAGGATGTCAAATTTGAGGCTGCCAGTATCCTATCAGAACTCTTTTGTCAACAGGTAAACCAGTCTGCAAATATTGCACACATAGCCTCCCCTAAACACTCTTGATGAAGGGGTAGTTCATTTTTACTTTGTTTTCTTCTACACATACTGATTGATTCATATTTAATTGAATGTTTGTTCATTTTCAGAATCTTGTGGATTCTGCAAAGCCTCTTCTGCGCAAGGCCATACAAATATCACAACAAACACCTTATTGGCACTGCAGGCTGCTGTTCCAGTTAGCGGTATGGAAACAAAATAATGGCATAGAAGTGACTGAGCATTAGTCCTTCTACCTTCATGAGGCAATCAACAAATATGTTAGTGTTTCACTTCCCAGAATTCTTGCAAATAGCACATGTCCTTTTCTGGAGAACTGATTTACTCAATAAGTGTAGTGTGTACCAATGCATAGCCCCACGAGTCAGAACCCAATGGTACGTAAAGTTTCTGACATTTGGATAACTTTACCCCATAGGGTCCTGTCCCAGGACCTTATGGCTACATGGTACACAGACATAAATAACTTCGGAAACGTCTTTTCTGCGGTTACCTGATGCGGGTCCGATGGTCCAAAATAAGCATATAAGAGCTATAGGAGACAACGGAAACGGCTGTGAATTTTCCTTTGGCGCAGAAGCCGTTTTTAATCTGTGTTTGACTGTTTTGGCAGCTCTGAAATTCTCTCTTCCTTCCTTCCTTGATTTCCTTATTGACATCCTATTGTACCGCCTAGCTGGCTAGCTAGTGGCTAGCTCGACAGCAGATCAGAGGCAGGAACGTAGGGACGGCAGCTAGCCACTAGCTAGCCAGCTAGGCGGTACAATGGGATGTCAATAAGGAAGTCAAGGAAGGAAGGAAGAGAGAATTTCAGAAACGGTCAAACACAGATTAAAAATACTTAACTGCTTCTGCGCCAAAGGAAAACCCGCGCCGTTTCCGTTGTCTCCTATAGCTCCTACAGTATATGCTTCTTTTGGACATTCTGACCCGCATGAGGAAACCGCAGCACAGACGTTGACAACGGTATGTTCGTCTGTATTCCATAATTTCCATAAGGATTTCAACTGATGGCAGGGGACCCCACAGGTTAGCGATGAAAAGAGCTCAACCGGGGGTGTCCGAGAGGGGCTAACCAATGCACTGCATGGGCATTGGACACATTCCTCTAAACTTTAGTGGACACTAAATTAATTGATGTTCTTGTCAACAAGGTCTCACTTAATGTTTGGGAGATTTTAAAGTTAAGAGTCTAAAGACCAAAGAGCAGAACTATCATCATTATTTGAATCCATATCCTCCATGTCTATTACAGCAACTTCATACACTGGAGAAAGACCTGGTATCAGCCTGTGACCTGCTTGGTGTTGGAGCGGAGTATGCCAGAGTGGTGGGCTCAGAATACACCAGGTGATTTTCATTCCTACTGATTGGTGACCTGGCCTTTCCTCTAGTTAGTACCACAGGAAAAGTCATAAAATATAGATGCCTCATTGGTCTCTGCAGTTCGTTGGAGCGACCTGTCTCCAATGGGAGGAGGAGGTCAAGCAGATCTTGAAGGCACACGCCTCTTCGCAAGGAATCTCGGGAAAGCTTGCCAATGCAATCACGCATCCCGTTGATACAGACGGCCCAGAGCCAGAAGAGGCGTCTACGTTTATGTAGACGCCTACATAAACGTAGACACGTTTATGTCTATGGGAAAAGTAACCACACACTTCTAGCTCTGATGCAATCATGTATTATGCAATCATGTATTAAGGTACTTTCAGACAGGCATCGATTAACGCAGGCGTTGTCGCCTGGATCAACGACAAGTCTGCTCATGAGGGGTGTGACAACGCAAGTTCTAATAGTCCTCTGTTTTTTCCAATATTTGACATCTCACTTTGGAATAAATCAGTCCCATCTGGAATTCACTGGAGACATTAGAAGTTGTTTAGCCTTGTTTTCATTTTCAATAGAGGGCATGCTCGTGACATCATCATACCCGGAGGTTATGCGGGAACGCCTACTGAGTGTCAAACTACTTTCTGGCCTTGACAGCCCATACATCCAAATGGAAAAGTCTTATCTGATTGCATTAAACAACGTTAAACTCACTTTGCACACATGGTTGCGCATATTACCCTCTATACGAAATTAAACATTAAACATGCTTTGTAGTATGAGCATGTCAGCACTATTACCTTAACCTAGAGTTTGGTCTGAGAGAATAAAGGAAAATAAGGTCCACGTTGACATTTTAGCCACTGCTAAACGGTAAACGTATGTGTTTCTGCATCAATGCTGCACGTTGTGAGCAATGGCCGTTATGGCAACTGACCGCAATGGAGTAAAATACATTTTTACATGTATAAAGTTCCTAATGTCTCTTCTGCTTCAACAGGGCATTGTTTCTCCTCAGTAAAGGAATGGTGAGTAACCTACCTGTTGTGAAGTAGTGTTGAGCATGCATAGTTAGGCCATTCAATGTTGTATTGTTAAGAGTGAATGCCCATGGATAGTGCATTACATGTTTTGTGTAACACAATGGAAAACATTTCCATCACTCACAGTACTATAACATAAATATAAGTACTATAAGATAACACTTTTAACAAATAATAATAGTGCTATGTTCTTGTTTTCAGCTGCTACTGATGGAGAGGAAGCTAGGTGAAGTGCACCCTCTGCTCACGTTGTGTGGAACCATTGTGGACAACTGGCAGGGAAACCCAATCCAGAAGGAGTCCCTGAGGGTCTTCTTCCTAGTCCTACAGGTCTCACACTACCTGGATGCTGGACAGGTAATTAAGCCTATATCAAAATTTTGAACAGCAGAGTCTCAATTGAGTCTCCTACTGACTAGCCACCCGGCCATTGAATT
The DNA here is from genome assembly GCF_964188405.1 of Protomyctophum parallelum. Classification (NCBI taxonomy): domain Eukaryota; kingdom Metazoa; phylum Chordata; class Actinopteri; order Myctophiformes; family Myctophidae; genus Protomyctophum; species Protomyctophum parallelum. The sequence continues at coordinate 37,001,731 of NC_139701.1, forward strand.
ATTGGCTCAGGAATGCAACAAAAACATCTACATTTTTAGGTGAAGTACTCCACATTGAGTGCCATGGACAGAGATCTCCATCTTTTCAAAGCCAACCGTTGAGTGCCATGGTCGGAGATCTCCACCTTTTAATGTTTTATATTGATTAATGTTGGTCGCGGTCCTAAGCGACATCTGTGGAATGCTAGCGCCATGTAAACAGTCGATGACCAAGAATCCAAGATTCCGCGCGTTGAATATGACACAGCTGAAAAGACCTCGTCAGGGGTGAAATACTTAATACCTGGCACTGAAAGGGACAGGGAATTAACTTAAACAGCTTACAGTGGCACCTTTACAAGGACATTAGACTGACATACAATGCAACAGGTCATCACAATAGATTTAAGTTTTGTTATTGATTACAGTATATTTAGACACACACACAGTATAAATGTATGTTTGTTTACATTCCGTATTCAATAACTGTTTTTGAACATTATGGCCTATAGCACTATTGGCCCTGCAGGAGAAAAAATGTGTTATGATAAATGAATTTCCTGTCATCTGTGTGTGTTCTCAGGTGAAGAGTGTGAAGCCATGTCTGAAGCAGTTGCAGCAGTGCATTCAGACCATCTCTACACTGCACGATGATGAGATCATGCCCAGCAACCCAGCAGACCTCTTCCACTGGCTCCCTAAGGAGCACATGTGTGTCCTCGTATACTTGGTAATCAGAACTTTCCTATTCATGTGTGCCCTTGTATTCCTGCCTGGTAATCCCAATTTCCTATTCACGTGTGCCCTTGTATGCTTGGTAATCCCTATTTACTATTGTGCACTGCTGGCGTGCCTAGAAATAATTGATTTTGTTTCTTTACTTACTGCTTCGCAAAGGAGTTGGATTATTGGTTTGGAGAAGAAAGCCTGTTTTATGCTTTGTCATAGCGTATATCTATTCTACGTCCAAGCATAGACATGGTAACGCCCCGCCTGCCTCTGATTGGCCTAACAACACCATAGACAGACTGCCGGCCTTACAAGAGTTTCCTCCGAGGTGGATAGATATATGCTGGATAGTCTGATGCGAGGTTACGATATTAAGTACGATATAATACAAGAGAATGACAGCTTGGCACGTGCGACAGTAACTTTTATTTTTGTAGAAGAGGCAAACTAATATTCTTTATGCCGTTTATTTACATACATGTGTAAACTTGAAACATTGTACTGTAAAAAGGTATCTTCAATTGATCTTTATCTTTTTGAGTGGTGCAACTACTCCTGCAATCAGCAATGTCCGTGTCCTGTGTTGTCCGCCTATGTATGTGACGTTAATGAGCACGAGTATGACTATTAGTACCAGTAGGGGCGCTGTTTGCCAGAAATAGAGAGAGAGATAGTGCTGTACTGTTGCCTGCTAATTAGAGAGAGAGGGGAGGGGGGGAGAGAGAGAGAAGGCAGTTGCACCAATCAGTTCACACAGGTGTGATTTTTTTTTAGTATAATACTAGTATTAGTTTACTATAATTAGATTAATATACGATAATCAACACTAACACTTTAATTAAAACACACCCAAATGAAAGCATACAACGTACATGTTCAATCATTCAATCAAAGCAAACGGCATAAACAATATTAGTTTGCCTCTTCTACAAAAATGAAAGTTACAAGTTACTGTCACGTGCCAAGCTGCCATTCTCTTGTACTTACTGTATTGTTTCCCACCACGTAGTAACCTTGCGTCTCGGAGGACAGTCTGGTGAGACCATGGGGGCTAGACGGGCAGTGTCTGTAGGCCAATCGGAGGCAGGCGGGGTGGTATTACCATGTCTTGCTTGGACATAGAATAGATATACGCTTTGTCATACGATGGTGTCACTGTCTACTAAGGTCACTCACAACATGACGGATCGCGTCACGTGGGCTTGTGTGAGCTTGTAGAGCTTATATTTTCTGTATGCAACACCATCATATGACAGTGTATATATTGGGCAGTACTCTGCCATATGGCTGTCATTACTGAATGTATTTTACCTTTCTACAGGTGACAGTCATGCACTCAATGCAAGCTGGCTATTTGGAGAAGGCACAGAAGTACACAGACAAGGCCCTCATGCAGCTTGAGAAACTAAAAAGTGAGTTGCATTGAATTTGTTTGTCATTATCTCATGAAAAAAACAATGAACCCTCCCGTTCACGAGTTATGTTTTCATTGTTTAATTTGCCGTTTTTAATACGTTTTAAGACGTACAGGGTTTTCCTCGGACAGAGTGGGATAGGTGATTCGTTCAGATGACGTAACCGGAAAAACAGTCACACTGGCTTGCTAGGCTTCTGGGAAATTGAGGCGCAATGTAAAGTCTATGGCCAGTCATGGGCTCATGGCTCCGCCCCTGCTTCCTAGTTCCCCATTGCTGCTGTTGTCCGGACTGCGGAATATTTTGCAACACTATTACAAACGATCACACCATTTTAACACAAACTGCACGTTCCGCCAATTAAAATTGCAATGTTTTTATCCTGCAGTCAAACTCTTAAGATGGTTGAACGTTGATTTAGAGCTGAAATAAATCTCATTTGACACCACCATACACTTTGATCACAACATTCCTGCTGTTCTAGTGTTGGATTGCAGCCCCATCCTGTCGACCTTCCAAGTCATTCTACTGGAGCACATCATCATGTGTCGACTAGTCACCGGTCACAAGGCTACGGCATTACAAGAGGTATATTACGACTGTCCATCTTCATTTTGTTTTGAAGTTATTATGGCCATATCTCAGTTTGTGGTTTAATTTACCCCAGAAGAGTCTAAATTGACCTATATGTGTACTGAGAATTTTTACGAATTCAACCAAACCTCTTTTCTTCCCTCATGTTACAAAGGATACAAATGCAGGAATAGCACATGAAAACAACTCTGACCTTTTGTCTACTTCATCTCTAGATCTCCCAAGTGTGTCAGTTGTGCCAGCAGTCTCCCCGTTTATTCACCAACCATGCTTCCCAGCTTCACACTCTACTAGTGAGTATTCAAACCTACCACTAGGCTAGCAGAGGTTGCACAGCATATCCTCTTCCATGTTCCGATTTCAACAATCGAATTGATTTTGTAACGTATCGTTTTGCAATGCAAATAATCAATATCGAAGCGTTATAATAATCGTACTAAGTGCTTGTGTGTTGTATTTAAATATACACCCCTAGTGTATGTGCATGTGCTCATTTGAATACACACATAAGGCAGTGTCTCGGTATACATGAATAGGTCATTTCCAGTATGAATCGAAATAAAATACAGAAGTACTAAAAAGATCATCAACATAAATTACATGTCTTGTCTTACTCTGTCCAATTCCTAGGGTCTGTATTGTATCTCTGTAAACTGTATGGACAACGCAGAGGCACAGTTTACTACAGCTTTACAGGTGAGTGATTGTCTTGTTGGGTCTGTTCAACTGACAGGGATTTCCATTAGGACATTTTTGATGTTCATACATTGGTATTTGTGTTCCAGCTCACGACACACCAAGAACTTTGGACGTTTATTGTAACCAACTTGGCGAGTGTCTATATCAGAGAAGGAACGCGACATCAGGAGGTTAGTCTACTGATATTCACACCTACAAAGTAAAACAATTAAGTAACATGTGAATGGACCATATAGCTAATGCACTTACATTTTCTTCCAGTTACATTTTATATTATGTAAAACGTTTTCAAAAAAAGGTTTTCAAAGCACATTATCAGTTTCTTTTTAGATTTTGAATGTTTTTCTTACCTTCCAGGAAGCCATTGGTTTCCATTCATTTCAGTACAGTATGAAAATCATCTTGCAGAGGCTTGAAACTTGCTTGATATAGGTAATAAAGAGTGAACTCTGTGTCACGTTCATTTTTAGTCAATTACATTATCAAGGCACTGATCCATTTTAAAGGTCTAGGCATGGCAAGTTTATTTGTATAGAGCACATTAAAAGCAAGTCTGATATGTATTTTGGCCTTAAACCAATGACCTTTCTGTTATGTCGAGAAAACATTAATTTTTCAGCAACAGAAAAAACGTATCATGGAACTATTGCGGATTTCTGTGTCACCTCAGTAGCTGTCACTGTAAACTCACACCGTAGATTCACAGACATCACAGTTGTGCAGCACCACAGTGAGCCAATAGTTGTATAGCATGTTCATGAGAAATTTAGGATTACAACTTTGAGAATTGTTGAATATGGTGGCCATTTTGTACATGAATTGTAAAACTTCAAACATCAAGTTGGCTTGTAACCTGGTTGACAACTACATGGCTCCTGTGATGTTCAGCATGTGTGAAGCGAAAGGTGTGTTTATGGGGAATGGGATGTTGGTGAGTGTGTGTGTGGGTGATGGGGCATATGGGTGTTCTGGCATTTACCCACAAAGGAAATGGTGTCTATATTTTATTAATCTAATTTTCCCTTATTTGTTCTCTAGCTCTACAGTCTCCTAGAGAGAATAAACCCAGACCACAACTTCCCAGTCAGGTAAAAAATAATTTATAAGGGCATGTCGAGCACATTTTATTTGTCAGGGACAGGGTGTCATTTTCTTCCTTTATGACATGTTTTCAACATGATAGACTCAGATCTCTGTAGACTAGCATATATAATGTAGTAGCACAATCTTCTGTACAGTATGCCTTAAACATTTTAATTCACCACGCCTAAAAGGCAACCTGGTGGCACAACCAGTTAGTGTGCATAGCAGATTTTTTTATTTATCATTTATTTATCAAGCAATGTAGACTATTGTACAGTATGCAACATTGTCTAAAATGCTTCGGTGCATGGAGGCTGCATACATGTTCATGCATGAGGCCATGGACAGATTCAAGTGAGAATATGTCCTGTGTACAAGTTTTTGGCCATTTATATCTCTGGAATGGAAAGTCCAATCTGCTCAGTTCAAAACTTGTTCGAAGTGTGACTTTGAGGACATTTTGGCTCAGGGCCCACATAATTCGTCCATGCATGAGGCCTGTCAAAAGTGGCCAAAAAAGAATGCTTGAATATTCTTGAATTCCCTGTTCATTTTCCTCATAGACTTTTCAAGAATTATTTATTTTAAAAACGCTGTGGACAAAGCCAACTGTTGTCGTGACAAATCATTACAATAAACACAATGTTTTGGGCCGAACAAATAATTAGAAGAAAAAAACGGCAGGTTTCAACACTTTTTTTTGTTCTTTTTCTTGTGTCATGATTTGTCACGACTCGAATTGGCTTCGTACAACGCTTAAAAGGTCTTTAAATAAATACTTTTTGAAATGTCTATGGGGAATATGCATTGGGAATTATTTCCTGGGCCTGGCTTCGTCATGAAAGGGGCTACAATATTTTACTTTTCTGTTTAAGTAAGGTTACTGAGGCCCAGGGCCTCACAATGAGTGACGTAGATTATTTTCAATTTATTTTTTATTCAAACCTTATTTTTTACTTGGTGTGTGTCAACAAATAACGCACGCTATTTGTTGACAGCCCATCCTGCATGCTTTGTTAACAACATTAAGAAATGTACAATACAAGTTGAACCTGTCTTGTGTTTTCCATCCAAGCTCCCACTGTCTCCGTGCTGCAGCCTTCTATATCAGAGGACTCCTGTCGTTTTTCCAAGGACGCTACAATGAGGCCAAGTATGAACTCTGATTATTGGTCCTCTCACGCAAACAAAATATATAACTCTGAATTAGTTTATGAAATCCTCCTTTAAAAACGTCAATCAATACTTACTGTAGACAACATGCTGAATGTTATATTTTCCTGTATCGCGTCCTGCTTATGTTGCAGACGATTCCTGAGAGAAACACTGAAGATGTCCAATGCAGAGGACCTAAACAGACTGACTGCCTGTTCTCTGGTTCTGTTGGGTCACATCTTCTATGTTCTGGGGAACCACAGAGTAAGGCTAGATACACGTCATTGCACATAATTTTACATTCATTGGCTCGGCTATACATGTCCGGTGACCTCTGGCACCAATATATTTCATATTTAATCCTAATTGGCTAACATTTATAGCGCCACCAGGAGGTCACAACCTGACCTGCCCTGGTGGAGACAGAGGGGCACTTTTTCTAGTTGCATCTGTGATGTTCCCTACCAAGTTTTACTCCCTGATAAGATATGTTGTCTTGTATCCAGGAAAGCAACAACATGGTTGTTCCAGCTATGCAGCTGGCCAGTAAAATACCAGACATGTCCGTCCAGCTGTGGTCCTCGGCACTGCTGAAAGGTGGACCATTAACCCTTATTTTCTTACAGACTTCTAATGCACACATTTCATCTCTTTCTCAGTTGTGTAACACTTATATACTTGCATTTCTTTGCCACAAATTCCTGTTTTCCACCACTGAATCTAGCAAGAGAAATTGGCTTTAGGTGATGACAGTTTTGAGCCATGCTTTGTCTGCACAGATTTGAACGAAGCCCTGGGGAACAACATGGATGCTCATGAAGCAGCTCAGATGCACCAGAACTTCTCTCAGCAGCTGCTTCAAGACCACATCGCTGCCTGCAGCCTCCCAGAGCACAACCTTATCAGTGTATGTACAAGGCTGGCTTCCATTTTAATAGTTATTGCTTACCTTTTTCTTTTTTCATTAGATAGACTGACTGACAGGCTGAAATCTTCACTTGCTCTTTTCTTAAAAAGAAAGCATCCATGTCATTTTAGATTTGAGCTAAAAAGCTACATTTCATTCATTTAAAATGTGTACTGTATGCTATTCAAAAAGAACATATACAAGCTCTTGGCGTGTAACTTTGCAACAATACAAGCTTGTAGATCTGCTATTTTTTTAACTGACAATTTGTACAAATCTTTGAATATAAATATTTTTTTAAAGCAAAGATTTTAACTAAAATATTTGCTTCTGGGGGTCCCTGGAACAAAATATTTTAGATCACTAGTATGAAAACTGTTACGATTTAGTAGACATTTGTAGAATTGGCCTCAGGTCTTAATGCGTTTTTGTCTGTGTTCCAGTGGACAGACGGCCCTCCTCCTGTCCAGTTCCAAGCCCAGAATGGCCCTACCACCAGCCTCGCCAGCCTGCTATGAGGGGATACTTCTGCCTCATGCATGACTCTAGCCCTGGTACCTTAACACCACACAGATGGATGCCTAATAACCTCATCTCAAGATGGCTTTCAGATCATTTCAGAATTATTCTAAAATAATTGTCACTACTATTCTATATCTATTCCATCGTCTCAGTTGTCAATTAATGCTTATTTTGTGAAGGGGCTGGGGCAGACAATTGATTGATCGATTTGGAATGGTGAGAGACATACAACACATTCAAGGACTCCTTTCAGTCCTTTGCGTCAGATATTGAGAATTGAGTTGGACTGGGTTTCTTTCCTTTTGTTGATGGAGAGTAGAAGAAATCATAGCTGTTATATCATTAATTTATTCATCTTATTTTTTTAACTGTTGGTAAATATTTTGCATTACATTTTGGCTTTTCTTTGTATGAATGCAGTTTTTTCTTCATGCATGGATGTTACTGAAGTTGACTGCCCTATACAATTTTTGATAACCCAATTTGCTATAGAATTTCACCCTTACTAAACAATTACTTGCACATGGTCAGCATGAATTCGGTATATTGGAAATATGACTTTATTTTCACAGAAACAGGTACATTACGTGCAGTTCTTTAAGGAACCAGAAGAGGTCTCTATTGAGTCATCTTAATACTATGTATGAACTATATTTATATTCTTTATATCGTGGCCACTGTGAGAGAGCCAATGTGCCCCTTAAATACACATTCAACTCATGAATAATTATTTTTTTAGAGTTCTACAATATATTAATTCCTATTTCCTATCAACACATTCAGCTTCACAGATTCACATTTGAGCTTTGGAGCTTACAGCGATCTTCAGATACAAAAGTGAATTTTATTTTGTAAAACTTTGTCTTAACTAGTTAAATGTCTTTCTTTACATGTATAGATTTGCGACTTGCTAAACCTTTATTGTACAGTGACATTTTATAAAGTCAATTTAGTAAAGTGTGAAAGGTATTTTTAGCTATCCTATATAGAATTCAAACTCAGTGATTGGTAATAAAGGCACACTGTAAGTGTAAGGACACAGTTTAAGCTTCCAGTTACTATGTTATTATCACTTACATTGTTTCAACAATTTTCCAATATATATATATAAATATATATATATTTTAATTACACATTGATGTGTGAACGTTCTGTTAATATGTTTTGTTATTTGCCTCATTTCAATAAAAAAACATATGGTTGACAATAATGACTCAAGTGTTTAAAAAATAAATACTAGAAAACAATGTACACATCTCTGCGCATCAATACATTCATTTGTAATTAAACAAGTATGTTTACCCCTAAAGCACTAAACACAGGTGATTTTCACCCAGACAATTATATTTTTGTAATTTTCATAATGTTGATGTCTGAGGTGGGTGGGTCTTTCAGTACCTTCATGCTCAGTGACATAGAAGGTAGGTTTGTTTCCCTGCCCATATCCCTGTTTTTTGAGGGCTCCTATATCTGGCTTTTGGTGTGTGTTCACCAACTTTGTCCTACACAAACATTAAATTCCCGTTGACAATGAATGGAGAATTTTACGTAATTGTGTTTGAGCAAATAGACGTGTCTATTGTATGTAATGATCATGTACGATAAGAGCGCCCCTCACTTCACATGGGTGTGATTTGTTTTTTTTCTACAGGCAGGTGTTCGGGTGAACTTCACCCGTGTTTAGTGATGGTGATCTAGAGAAAAATCCCATACACCCACTGTAACTGCCGGGATACTAGTTCTTTGAACTTCAATCATTTCCTAAGTTGAAGTTAATTTGTTATTTACTTTTCTTATTTTGTTCATCTTATTTTTTTTTTACACTTTTACTTTGAAACTTCCTGTTACCACACCACACTTAGCTGAGGCTGCTAGCTTCACACACCATTCTCACACTGAGTCAGTGACAGAGGGAAAGAGACACACCCCAGCATTTGTTTGTGACTTTGTTACACTGCACAGCAAGGTATTTATATGCATCATGCACCTTTGTACTCAAAGTAAGGTTGCCTGTAACTTGCAGTTTTAGTGAACAGTTGACTGAATGACTGAAGTTGTTTATATTGTTCTGCAGCGCCTGTCACACTATGTTTTGTGTACCTGTGACTGTTTGATGATGTACCCTGAGGTTCAACTGGTTCATGCAGCCCTTTAGCGCCCTTGATAAGCAGACTAAAGCGGAGTGAGGTACATGATTGTTTGTTTGTTTTGGTTTGGAGTCTCATTTATGATTTGTTTGGGACTTAATTAATTGTATTTGTTTCTGGTATGATATTTGGTTACTGTGCATTTTCCCTTTCTGGTATTTTATTGGTCATGTATTGAAGTGGACTGATTTATTTTATCACTGTATTATAATTGCTATGAATTAACCATTTTATTGTTAGTTGTAATATTGAAGTGATGAACTTAATGCACAGCTTTTATTGTTGAGTGAAAGCTATGAAATTGTTTGATGTGATCATAACGGTGCTTCTGTCCTTTTATAGTTTTCACAGTGTTGTAACAAAATAAACACCCGTTGAGACCACATCGATCTTTATCATCATTTCAACTATCGAGGTTGGGCTACACCCACACTTTTCTCTCGCATGTCCCAGGAATGGGTGGACCAAGGGAGAAGTTCACAGCTCAATCATTAATCCTATTGGGATTGAAGTAGAGATGTCATGAGGTGCCCTCACCACCGGCATCACCACCGGCATCACCAGGAATACTGGTCCCTCATTGCCTGTTAATGACATTGCCAGAGATGCTGGTCCCTGATTGGCTACGGTCTTAAACAAGAGAGGACACCGACATACATACATACATAGCCGATCGCAGTACTTGCACGCTCTGCTTGAGTGTATATCAGATGTGCCTGTTTTCATAGCCCTTGAACCTTTTCAGTCCAATCTTTCAATTGGTAAAAAGAAAAATCACACTTGTGTGAAGTGAGGGGCACCCACTATTTATATCGGCCACATGATTTCTTGTCATTTAGTGCCCTAAACAAACATTAAAGTCCATAGATTTGGCTAGCAAACAATTTACCTCATAAGTGCTCTAAACAAACATTAAAAATCCCATAGACTTGGCTGCCATATGACGTAATCCTCGAAACCCTAAAAATAACATGTAATACATGTCAAGTATAGAACATTGTTCAACATTATTGTGTTTTATTCCAATACATTATTGAACAACGTTTCGACCCTTGTGGCTCTTCGTCAGGTAATAGGCATGGTCATACCTGACGAAGACCCACAAGGGTTGAAACGTTCAATAAAGAATTTTCCTGGGAGCAGAGAAACAGTGTGCGGACATCCCTTCTTTTTCATTGTACGTATATTTTTGACCAGCACCTGTAGAATTTATGGAGATGTGCATGCTTCCTGTTGGATCCTATCTCTTGTATTCCAATACAGCCTATATTAATAACTATCAAGCTGTGAGAAGTAGCACTCAAGAACTACCACTGATACTTTCACTTTTATCCTCAGTGTGCAGTAAATGGCGTCAGCCAGCAGTCTCCTGTCTGAAGAGCAGTTCCTGTGTCTGTCTGGAGGTGTTCACTGATCCGGTCAGCACTCCGTGTGGACACAACTACTGCAAAGCCTGTATCACACGACACTGGGACACTAATGATGTAAGTGTCCACTATGTCAAGAAACCTTCAAAAACAGACCAAAACTATCTGTCAATACTTTTATTTCTGAGACTGCCAATTGGTTCAGGAACCACAAGTTGGAAGAAGAATATGAAGAAAAGACTTTGGCTGAAGTTCAGCAGATGATCCAGGAGAGACAATTGAAGATTCAGGAGGTCAAACGCTCAGTAGAGCTCAGCAGGAAAGATGCAGATACAGTCATAGCCGTTGTTGTGCAGGTCTTCACTGCTCTGATCAGCTGTATTGAGAGAAGCCAGGCTGAGCTCACTGTTGTGATTGAAGAGAAGCAGAAAACAACTGAAGGTTTCATTAAAGATCTGCAACAGGACGTCACTCAGTTAGGGAAGAGAAGCTCTGAGCTGAAACAGCTCTCACACACTGAAGACCACCTCCAGAAATATATACATTTTATTTTATTTATTTATTTATAGGGCCCCCCGGGCTGCAGCCCACCTTAGCCCAATGGTAAATCCGCCTATGGAGGCATGAGTTATGCCACCTCAAAGTAACTGTTATCGCTGCTTGCAGCTATATTTTTTGTAAAAATGTTCACGTACAAACCTCTCTTCAAAAGATAATGGTCCATTATACCTGTAAGGTCGTCGAGGCTATAGGGCAAGTGCTACGGTAAGTAGCACTTGCCTTACTAGATTTTTTCACTTAAATTACTCGAAAATCCCGGCAGAAAATCTTTTTTTCAAACTGCTCAAAATGGCAGAAAATCTGAGGTCGGAGCTTACTGATCAAAGTGACAGATGTGTTCCGCATGAGTCAAGGAACATGTGCAAACAAGATCCATGCATGGCCTTTGACCAAACGAGGCATGAGTTATGCCTGTTCAAAGTTTTCATTTTTAAGCGATTGCTATAGCGTCCCCCTTTGGCTAATTGGAGTAAGACTGGTTTCAGTGCTATACCATACTGTAAAGTTTAATAAACATTGTATACGGCATGCAATCCATGCATGTATTACGGGCAGAATAACTTTCACAAAAGCGTAATTTTTTTCACTTGTGATTTTTTGGGAGATCAATTTTAACTGTTTTTCATATAATTCAAAATGGTGTGAGAACTAAAGGTCAGAGGTCAAAAGTCAGAACACGAAAGTTGTTCGGCATGTGACATATCGAACTTCAACCTAGCGGTATTCAGGCCACATAGAGTCCACAAGATGGTAACATATTTCGGCAGGAAACCAATTTCACCATAATTTTTCCATGCTGGAGTGACCGAGTGTGAGTGAGCGAGTGGCAGAGATTTTGGGTATTGGAATTTAGCTTAAGGGACCAAGAAGTCCCTTCGGTCTTGGTCCCTAAAGCTATACACAATATACACAAGACTGATGACCGAACTTAAGAGAAAGAAGACCATGCAATTAACAAATAAGCAGTTTCAAATAACTGTTTGGAGACTGGAGATGTCACTTTTTGGTATGCTGGTTGGCTGAAGGGGTTGTTTGATTGATTGATTGATTGAAATATTTATTAACAGTTTGTAGAATTTACAGTACATTTTAAGCACAAACTCAATACAAAGACTGTCAACTGTGAGTGGACGACCCAATTAAGCATTACACTTGTTTACAACAGGGTCCACATTGTTCAATTCATCAAAACATTTAAAGACATACAAACATTTAGAGACATACAAATAGACATTTCTATGTAGCTAAATTCATCATATGGGAAGCAAAAAAGGGAAAAGATACAATATACAGTGAGGGAAAATGGGGTGGGGGGGTGGGGGGGATTCAGATTTTACAGAGGCCAGTTTCGAATTGCAGCCATCCGTAGGTGCCCTTTGAGAGCGGTTTTGAAGGAGTCAAGGGATTCACATGTCTTAATGACTGTTGGTAGGGCGTTCCACATTTTGGTGGCATAGGAGCGAAAAGAATTTAGTCCCTTGTTTGTGCCGAATCTGGGTTGTACATGGTTTGTTGCACTCCCTCTGGTGTTGTGGGTGTGGACTTCGTTTACATTAAGGAAGTATTTAGACAGGTAGGCTACATGGGTATCTTGGTGGTGTATCGAATCTTGTGGACCAGACCCATTGCAAGATGCTGTACTCTGTTGACGACCCTAAGCCATCCCAGCCTGTCAAAGTGGGCAGGGGTGAGGTGGGTTCGGGGGGTGAGGCCAAGTAGGAGCCTGACCAGTTTGTTTTGGGAGGTCTGGAGCCTTGTTTTAAGGGCCTTTGAGGTGCTGTGGTACCAAGAGGTGGATGCATAGTCAAAGAAACCTTGTACGAGAGCTCCTGTTAAGGTCTTCAAGGTGTTTTTGCTGACCAGTGAGGAGATCCTGTAAAGGAATCTTGTTCTTTGATTTACTTTTTTGATTACGTTGGTGGCCATCTTATCACCGGAAAGATTGGCCTCCAGGATGGAACCTAGGTAGGTAATTTGATCTTTTCGTGTGATAATATTGTCACCCACTCTAACCAAGAAGCCATCTGCCTTGCTGAGATTTGTCTGAGATTTGTCTGTCAAGTTGTAGGCCTACTCCCGCAGCCAACCATGCATTAATTTAATATCAGGGTCCAGACTCTACACAAATGAATGGAAATGCGATTTCTAGGGGGAGTAGTTAACCAGGCCACACCAGGAGTGGATAGTGTGGATCATTATCAATCCTATCTATACAATAATTGGGAGATCATTTGGAGATCTAAAGGTCAGAGGTCATTAGGCTTTGACGAATGACTGTGAGCTTCAGTTCTTGACCGTTTCCCATGACCCGTCCCTACCATATTGTCGAATTTCGTGGACAGTACACAACTGCCAGAACTGCAAAAAAGTGTCGGAAGAAGAAAAAACGGTAGAAAAACAATAGGGGCCATCGTCCCTTCGGGCATTAAAATTATTATGACCTTATGTTTATGCCTTAGCCTATCTCCTTTCTATTTCTATGGTGGAAAAGTAACTGACTGAGTCGCGCGCTAAAAAATATCCTAGTTCAAAGAACGCAACATTCGCCTGAGCCTGTACCGGAAACTTCCCAGTGGTGATTTGGATTGAACGCAGCATGACGCCGCATGTGTGTTAGTGGCTCATTATCTGGCAACCGAAGTGGCAGTGGACAGACGAGAGGGGATCCCCGGGATTTTTTCACCGAATTACGGGTGTAGCTAGCAAAAATAATACATCAAAACAATTGGAGAAAAAAAACCAGGGGAACCCGGTCAAGCTGCGCCTACACGCTGTAAGTTAACAAATGCAATACGCCGTTTAAGCCAATGTTATCTTTGGGATATTTTGATTTAATTAAGACACGACGACGGGAAGTTTCCCCCCTGTCGATGTTAGCGCTGCTACAAGATGCTAGCCTGTGTAGCTAATGGCTAACATTAAAGGCTAATCCATGGATTAATGGTCCGGGGACCTTTTTCACTACACAACAATGACGTATTTTCAACTTTAAAAAACAAGTTTGTACGTGAGAGTCGCGTCGACACTTCACTTTAGTTGGAAATGTGTCATTGTTATCGAATGACACTTATTACTCAAGGGATCGCGCAACGTCAGAAATGAAGCTTCACTGAGTGCAAAGTTGTGGTGGTTTGTGTGTCGAATGGATACAGACTGCCACGGACAAACCGCCTCGAAAAAAAGTACGGGAGAAATGATATAACTCAAAACTTTTGTTCACATAACTTGCAGAGGGATGCTTCAAAAGTCAAAACAGTCAATATTGACATGTACAGTTTGTTGAACAGCTTTTGATATACAAAACCTATGCGAAAACAATAGTATACACTACAGGCTGAGGCTTGTATACTATTATTTATAGTATTGGTAACGTCCTGACTGTGGGTGAACCCTATCAGACATTCATATCGGCGAGGCGAGTGTCTGTGTCCAAGGAGTTTTAACATTAGCTCGCTAACGTCGTTAACGTTAGCGGGCTAACTTAGCTAGCTCGCTCTGATATGGTATTGGTTTAACTGTCTGTTGTTTGTTTTTGTGTGTGTGTGTGTGTGTATCGCAATTTGGTCTCTTACGATAATACTAACTTGGCTGAATGAGGTTTGTCGTGCGGCGTAGACTCGTGTGTACATGCTTTTATGATGATCTTCTTTGTGTTAACCACTGTCAGCAGTCAGTGGCTGTTACCTAGCGCTGTTAGCTCCAGGCTTTTTAGCCGAACAAGTAGACTAGACAGGTTGTTGATGGCAAGCCAAGTTAGCATGAGATAGCGTGTTGTTTATGGGTTGGTTGCAAAGAAGTGTTACTCATGATGACGAAGTTGCATCACAGAAGTTGAACATTAAGTAATCCACCCTAGTCGGGGGGGGGGGGGGGGGGGGGGGTTATTGCAAACACGAGTATTTCTCGTTGACAGTAGAAGGTGCTCCGGGACTTGGCGAGACCTTGATCTCGATTCTCAGAAATTGGTCAGATTAGCTCAACCATGAAAGCCTTTTTAATGGAGGCGTAATGGTGGACGACGGCTACGTTTACGTTCCCAGTGGGTGTGCATCGCGTAAATGAGCGAGTGAGGACTTTGCACCATACATATCCCAAACCGGGCCGGCGGTTATCATCCACCCACAGGCATAGGCTGTTGAGCGTCCACCCGTTTTAAATTGTCAAAAATATAAAAGCATTCTTGGTATTGGTAGTGAATCAGTGATACCCACTATACTGTACTAGTAACTAATACAAGACTCAAATATATTCATCACTCAATTTCTTCATTAATCTTGGCATTTCAGTAATAATATTACAATATCCACTGTTGTATTGTAAATCTTGCGTTATTGATTTGAAAGTGACTGGCTGTGGCATTGTAAAGTTTATTTTTATATATGTGTGGCTTATTTGATATACTATAATAGAACAACCCATTCAGGTGTATTTTGGCCCTATAAGCACAGTGTTCCTATCTTATTTGCCAAGCAACTACCCTCCATTGAGCCCAAGCAGGTAGTGTTACAAGTGTACACCCTATGCTGGAGACAGGCGACACATGAACGATTGTCAACCCCCCCCCCCCCCCTCCCTCCCCCAAAGAGTGATGTGACCAGACATGCATTGACACAGACTTGATCCATTTACTGTAGATGCTGCATCAGTGATGAAACTTAGTTTTTATGGCATGGCTCTGCAAAAGGAGAGCGGCCTATGAGAGGGTTTGTGGGTGTCTGGCTGGAGCTCAGCTAACCTTGCTGATATGTTTATGCTTTTTTAAAACTTGTATTCCTAAATTGAAGTAAATTGGCCTGTGATCGCTCTAAAACATTGCCCAACCTTGGAGTCATACATAATGGTTATAGATGACAGGTCAGATGTCACAGCATCACATGAAGTCTGAGATTCACAGCCAGGTGCAAGATCACCTTTTGTTTATATAAGATCAGTTTCTGTTCTTCATCACATCACCAGTAAGCAAGTTATTTATGTGGAAATGCCACAGACCTGTAAAACCAGAAAGTGACATTGTGAAATGTGTTGTGCTTCTATTTTATATAGAATGTTCATCTTCCAATCTTTTTTTGGAGTGTACAGTGTGATCTATACCAAATTGTTTATTTATCATTTTAAAATAACATGCTTATCAGACTGTCCAGAACATAGATTTCACACATGCTGAGGAGCCAGACCTAACCCTGATTCACCTGGAATTTAATAAACCATTTCATGGATATACATAGTTTCTTCAAACAACTCTATTCCAGATCTACAGTACAACCAAACACATCGTGTGTGTGTGCCGATGTGCTGTATGATCCTAATCATTGCATGCAACTTTACCAAATGAGATGTACAACACACGCATCAGCAGAATGTTAACTTTATTGTCACATGTCTGGTTTACAGGTGGAAAGAAGTGGGTGAAAGCTCCTCATTGTTGTTGATTTCCAGAAAGGGAGAAGAAGAAAAAGGATTGGGAGGGATGGAACAAAAAGTCAAACAGTCAGGTTAAAGTGAACATAAAAAGATCAAGATTATAGCCATATTTACACCTAGCATAAGACCAGCAAATACAGTATGTACTTTAAGCATAACGTGAGAAAGTGGTAACACGTTGGTATAGTGGCAGGTGTGTGCATGATTAGACGCATGAGGCAATTCAACTGAATTCGGAAACTTTATTGGACCATGGATACATTGTGGCCCTGAAATTCTTTTTTCAAAGTTAAACTCTTATATTCTTTACATAGGGGGGTAATACACTTTGGGATTTTACTGAGAGCTGCTGTGCTGCTTCTAGCAACTTAATTTTCCTCACAGAATCATTAAAGTTATGTGTATGTGTGTCTGGCTCTCTCATTTTGTAACTTTGTTCCAACTTAAGGGGTTCAACTGGTTTTGTTTGCAATGTAGGGCCCTGCTATGCTCAGTCAGAGATGCTCAGAAAAGGCAGACGGTGGCAGCATGTAACTGATAGACATGTTTCACTTGGACCCTGCCATGGGGTTACCAGAAGTAGGGTTTGTGCAGACTACCCGTTTAGCCCATTTCCCACCAGAATACCGTAATATTGCTGGATAAAACAATATTGCCGGCATAATATGCAGTGCATAGTCATTCCCATAACACACGTTGCCCTTTGCCTCTTTTATTGAGTAGTGTGGTGGTGACTGCTAACACGTTAGATGAATGTAACATGTATGCGTTTTGTACCTGGAAATGTTAGCAGTGAGCCCAGGGTCTCTGATGTCATCGACACTGGGCTCACTTCCTTCCTGGACTACAATTCCCATAATGCTTTGGTGCACTGCTACTCCTTGTGGAAAGGGGGAGGGTTGTCTTACTGAGACAACATGTAGTCCAGGAAGTAAGTGACCCCAGTGTCCAATCCATGACATTAGAGACACTGGGCTCACTGCTAAAATCTAAAATATCTAAAACTACATATTACACACAGAACCCCAGGAAAGTGTTCTAAATCTTCTAAACGTCATTTAATGTATGTGTGTGTATGACTATGTATATATATATATATATAAAATCATTAGACAGATGCATACTGTAGATGGATATCTCTATATTAGATGCATGCATACCTACCTAGATAGATATGTTTGTAAGCTATTCGTTTTTATGCTGCTGTTCCATGCTATCATGTGACATTTGGTGTAGTCTGTATGGCTGTCTGATGGCTGTGTTGGAAAAATATTTGCGAGTGATTAACTTGTAGGAAGACTACTGCTGATCGACTATTTTGAGAAGTCTCACAAAACCGTTTTTTCTTTTACCCTGGCCTACACATGCTCAGTTTCCAACGTCTACTTGTTTTCTCAAATAGCGTTAAGAAGGCTGTGTGCTACAGCTGTTCTGTTATTTAGGGACCAACTCCTCCGTGTGTCTGTCTGTCCATTGATTGATTGCTACTGCCGCTGCGCTACTAACAGCAGCCAGCTTAAAGGGGGTGGGACCTCTGGATGAAGTTGCGGTATACTCATAGGCTGTGCATTCGCTGTATCGTAAAGTTGTATACGATCTCTATGAAAAGACAGATCGTGGAGACATTGGAATCGTTCATGGTTTGTATTGGTCATATTGCAATGCACACCACTACTTATAACCTTATATTGGTTGTAAACTGTCTGCCTTCATTACCAAATTGATTGCCTGTTTCAGCATACCTTCCTATTTTGAATGAGAGTGCTGTGTGATTCAACGAGTCGGGGTTTGTCTGTGGTGAAGTGTCTGAAATCGGTCTCAAATTTGATTTAGTTTTAGTCTTTTTTTTAATACATTTTCATTCAGTTTGTTGTAGTTTTGACAACTTAAATGTTTTAGTGTTAGTCTAGTTTTAGTCGACTAAATCTACACTTGATTTAATTGACAAATGTATTTTGGCAGGCCTTGATGGTGTCGTAATATCAGATTATTGCATGCTGAAAATAGCCGATCATAGTCCCTCCCTAACATTTTAGTCTAGTTTTTATTTGTTTGTCAATATATACTATATTTAGTTTGTCATCATTGCTTAGTTTCTATTTAATTTGTCAGTGAAAAAGGGTAGTCGATGAACATTTCTCGTTTTCTTGGACAATATCAACTCTGCTGTAGTGTATAGCAGGGGAGGGGCATAACTTTAAACTGTAGTTTGCTGTTTCTCAGACTGATGGCGCAGTGATGTCAGCAGCAGCTCAGCAGCTGTCATGTGGAATCGGCTTCCAAAAAGTCTTAAATCCATGGTCTCAAAGGACAATTTTAAATCTTCACACAAAAGATGGCTGAATGATAGCCAAATAAGCCTGCTGGCTTCTTCCTTTTCTCGCACAAGAACTTGTTTCTTTGATATGTATTTTCTATTACAATGCGCTGCTAATAAACTAAACTAATAGCAGCAGGACATATTCATAACTATGCCTTAATTGTAACATAATTGTTCACATAATCGCACACCACGCATTTCAACTTCTATTGTTGGGGAATGAATACCTGGGCAGATGGTTTGAGAGACTCACCAAATCACCAACATTTTCAACCTTACAACTGGTGAACAGGGCTAAAAATCTATAGATGGAAGGAAGTGAGTAAGTGACCTTTTCAAATACAACATTTTGTGCATTTGATTTGTGGCTGTGAGTGCCTGCTATTTGTAAATGGCCTGTGGTGGGACTTGTCAGTATATGCCATCATTGTCAAGAAGTTAAAAGGAAATGGCAGCGGGACTGCAAGGGTTGACTTTGTCCAATCAGTCACAAGGCGACATTTTCCAACATGCATCTGGCCTTATCGTCTGAAAGTGAAGAGATGAAGCCTATTGCAAGCTTGACTCAGCAGGGAAGATATCTGAGCTTTCTATGTGGCACTGAATAAAGCCACTGAATCACTGTGTGTAGATGAATAAATATGAGACATTCTCTTGGTGAATGATATGCTTTTTGTTACTGTGAAGCCTCATTATGAGATCAATTTGGTCAGTCACCCACTCAGAAAGTCTGAGATAGAGACATGTATTGTAGTCATAGCATAGAGCTGCCTGATTGTCAAATTAGATGCAAAATTGAAAGCTTCACTGCTCTATGAAGGAAGCAGTGGGTGGAAAAGGACCCTTATTATAAAGGCCATACCAAATTTCAACAGTCTCACTTGTAAACAGTTTTATTATTATTTTTTTTTTAAATGATTTGTACTTTATTTTTCTTTTGTATATTAATGTATTATTCATTTTAATGTTATTATTCATCTTAAGTTACATTTATGTGTAACAGAACATGACCTACATTATTTGAAAGAGCATAGGGCGGCGGTGGCTCAGGGGTAGAGTGGCTTGATGGTAACAGCAAGGTTGCCTGTTCGAACCCGGGCTCCCCCAGAGTTAGTATCCTTGAGCAAGACACTGAACCCCAAATTGCTTGTGATGTGCTGGTTGGTGCCTTGCATGGTTTCCGCCACCATCGGTATATGAATGGGTGAAGTGATCTATGTAAAGCGCCTTGGATAAAGGTGCTATATAAATGCACCATTTAGCATATATACTCAACATTAGAACAGTTTCATTTCATTGACAATGAAAGGAGAAATTAGGTCAAATATGACGTAAATTTAACCAACCAATCGCATAAATTCAGTTGGTCATGAGATGATGTATAATGATAAGAGCGCCCCTCACTTCACACGGGTGTGATTCTATTTATACACTAAGGTGCTGTCAGAGAGGGAGTAGATACACAGTAGCGTCTTTCCAGTGCTATCAGATGGAGAAAATGGTGTTGATTTTACACCAATAGGGCTGTGTCCAGGAAAATCTCTCATGCCATCCATGTTGGACCTAGTTGGATGAAAAAAACTCATGGCTCTCTGGGCATTATCTCTACTTGGCCGATGCCCGTTGTGAAACATGCACAATGAGAATGATGCCTGGTTATGCAATAACTGTTGTACCTATTGTCCGAGTACCCATTGTCATTACTTTGAGGCCAGTCTGTGATGTCAGAACTATGATGCCATATTATATTAACTAGTCCTTACCCGTTCTGAATATATGAACAGAAAATCATGTTCAGTGTGCGATGTAATAGATCACTGATTACTGATAGGGGGGGGAATTGTTTACAGATGGTCTTGGGAAGTTGGGTTGGGCACAAAAGTATAGGCTAATTAAATGCTGTAGTACAATCATAAGTACACCATTGATGTGTGATGTAAATATGGTGGTCATATTCTGCCTATAAATGGAAGTTATTGAATATTTTCAAGTTCGGTGTTGCACTTTGTAGACGGTCCCTAACCGCTCACCGTCTGCTGCCCATGGAGATAATAAGCTATTAAACGGTGAACGCAGAGGTTGGCTTTTTGGGCTTCAAAGCAAGTTGTAGTTTGTTCTTTATATAATCAGGATAAGAATTTGATGTTTTGTGTTATTTAGGAACGTGTCGTTGTCATTGCATCTGTCTGTATGTATTTTGTCATTGTGTTGTTCCGACGGCACGGGATCTGTCTTCCCCAAACGTCTCCATTTGGCCACCCCGAGACCCCGACAGATAAGCATTCCGTTGTGATCGTGCTGTTCAGTGTGTCATGCAGCCACGCTGGGTGCGCGCAGGGCTGTAACCTGTCGTTGTCAGTGACCAGGCTTTCAGCGTGCATGTAGCCCATGTGTATGGCACGGCGAAGGAGGTGGTTGAGGAGGGGGCGGACAGTGTGGTCTCGAAACAGTGTGTGTGTGTGTGTGTGTGTTCACGTTAACATGCCTCCGTCCAACTGTCGGAGCTTTCAGGTGCCTGTGCCACGCAACCCGGCCGCGATGCTTCCCCAAAGAAGAAGTTATGTCGACTGACGCAAGAGTAGCTGTACTATGGGTCCGAGTTGTTTTCCTCGTGTGGGTCTGATGCATAGGTCTGATGCCTGCCTGGGGGCGGTGTGAAAAAGGGGAAGTGCGTTGGAGAATGCAAGGGGAATGTTGCGCCGGAAACTGTGTCCCAGTATTAATCTGTGTCCGTCCCAACATGCATTTCACTGGTGACACGTGATTTGCGGGGAGATTAGTTGTTCAGTACCCCCCTTGTGGCTGCGGGTTCATATAAATGGGTATAGTACTGTAAATATGACATGAATATGAATGCAAAGTAGTGGTTGAGGTGTGGACAGGCTAGCTGTTGGTGTTGTGCATGGTGAGATGTGTGCAAACGGTGTGGTTTAGTAGGAGAAGACGGCCAAAGGATGCAACACACACACACGCGGCGCCAAATTGTATAGGGCACTCTTTGTTGTGTTGCGGTGGTAGCTAGAGGAAGCATGCCAGTGGGGTAACGGTGAGAACGGTGGTCTGTGATGCAGGTGTCGCTAAGGGGCGGAGGTGTGTGAGGGTGTGAGGTTAATTCACTAATAAATTCATTATTAATCATTAATGTGTCAAATCGAAAAAAGGGCTTCATTAAGACCTCCATATTCATATGGTCAATGCCTGTGTGAAAAGTGGGAGTGATTGGTGCAGGCAATGAGGAGATACGGCGGTGTTTCAAACAGACACTCAGACATTGTTAGAATTAAAGTATGATGACATGAGGGATCTTCATCATAGTTATAAAGGATAGAGTGTGGACCGGGAGTGACAGCCCAGACCTCTGCTATTCCTGTTGCTCACTCAGTGGTGTTTTGAAGCACCCGGAAGACTGCCGGAAGTACCATTATAACTCAATGGAATTTGAGTTGTGGTCTCAAATTTGAGACCACAGTTACACAGTACATGACGTCAAACAACGTCCATCCACCTCCATGAACACGCAGTTCCACTTTTGACCGTTAGGTAGTGGCAGGTGCTGGGTGGCTTGATCTTCATCATACATAAAGGTATTAACGACAGACAGAGAGCTCAGTACATGGGCATGGGCCAACCTCCTCCCCCTTGTCCTCAAATAAATAACACCCATGTGATTGTGAAGTGAGCAGTGCCTTTCATCATGATGATGATGTCCCACGTGACGTCACTGACACACTAACCACAGTAACCGTGCAGACTAATAGATCCCTCCCCACCCGTTCTTCCTGTTCTGACATTCCATATGTTGATCTGACCTCATAAAACCCTGTACACTCAAGACACGCTCCATATTTGGCCAGTATAGATTATAATTACTTGCGCAAGCAGAGCGCGCAAGTAATGTGATCGGCCTGGTCCATTTGTCGTGACAGCCGTTCCGCCATTTCAGGACCCCCCCAGAAAAACATCAAATCTGTGCCCGTATTGCTGGACCAATGATGACGAAATGACCATATTTCTTACGTCATCATTTAGAGCTAGTCATACACGTATTTCTTACGTCATCATTTAGAGCTAGTCATACACGTATGTGTATGACTAGCTCTAAATGATGACGTAAGAAATATGGTCATTTCGTCATCATTGGTCCAGCAATACGGGCACAGATTTGATGTTTTTCTGGGGGGGTCCTGAAATGGCGGAACGGCTGTCACGGTTTTTGGACCAAAGTGACCACAGAATACCGCTAATCAACTTACAACTACACACTTTATACAGTATAGAGTATAGAGTATATATGTATACATATATAGTATATGCCTATATACTATATATATACTATATATATTTCTTACGTCATCATTTAGAGCTAGTCATACGTATACTATATACACAAGTAAGACGCGCAAACGCGTGAAGCGAACGCAGCTCGTGTGTGTGTGGTTGTGTGTGTGTGTGCTACAGCTGCGCCCTGTGTGTGTGTGTGTGTGTGTGTGTGCGTGCGTGCGTGCGTGCCACAGCTGCGCCCTCTGGTGGCGGGCCGGTGGTGTAACAGCGTGACACCACACAGCGTGACACACACACACACAGACACTCAGCCCCTGCTGTCATAGTAAGTGGCTCACTGCGTTCGCAATAATCAATAAAAAATAATTTACCAAATTGTGCCTGATCTGCTGGGACCAGAGTACGTGGTGTGTATGTAAGAAATATGGTCATTTCGTCATCATTGGTCCAGCAATACGGGCACAGATTTGATGTATGACTAGCTCTAAATGATGACGTAAGAAATACGTGTATGACTAGCTCTAAATGATGACGTAAGAAATATGGTCATTTCGTCATCATTGATCCAGCAATACGGACACAGATTTGATGTTTTTCTGCGTAAGCCTCAAATGTGTGTGTATGTGTATGACTAGCTCTAAATGATGACGTAAGAAATACGTGTATGACTAGCTCTAAATGATGACGTAAGAAATATGGTCATTTCGTCATCATTGGTCCAGCAATACGGGCACAGATTTGATGTTTTTCTGGGGGGGTCCTGAAATGGCGGAACGGCTGTCACGGTTTTTGGACCAAAGTGACCACAGAATACCGCTAATCAACTTACAACTACACACTTTATACAGTATACTATATATATATACTATATATATTTCTTACGTCATCATTTAGAGCTAGTCATACGTATACTATATACATAATCAATAAAAATATAATTTACCAAATTGTGCCTGATCTGCTGGGACTAGAGTACGTGGTGTGTATGTAAGAAATATGGTCATTTCGTCATCATTGGTCCAGCAATATGGGTACAGATTTGATGTATGTATGTATTTGATATTTAGTATTAATATCACTATAGTCTAACATGAAATAGATTTAAAATTAAAATTACATTTTTAATTCAGTTTATATACTTTTTTTTATAGGCGTTTACATACATAAATTAGATAGGTGGTAAATAGTTACACCTAATAATTACACATTTCAAATGTTCCTTCACAGAGATATTGAGATTCCACCGTTTACAGAAAAAGTATACTGTATAACATATTTTAATTCAGTTTATATACCTTTTTTTTCAACACATATAAATGATTTATTTGTCTCTGAAAAACAAAAAAGGGATCCAGAATATATCTACAACAATAAAACAGTATTTCTTATATAGATAGAAACTAGAATCATACTTAATACTAAATGTTTACATGTATAGTAGGTAGCAAATAATTACATCTAAACATTAATCATTTCAAACGTTCGTTCACAGAGATACTGAGATTTGACAGTTTACAGCGGGCGAAAACATTACATGCGCGCTCTGCTTGCGCACTAGTTGGCCATTTATGGCCTACTAGTGTGCAACAAGCAAGTATGCACTCGACAGAGTGCAGTTCTAGTTCATTCCATATGTTGATCTGACCCCCCATGCCAAAGTGCCAGCACTGTCCCAGCAGTCTTCCGTCGGGCGTCTTACTGGTACCTACTACCAGGATAGTAGGTGATCCCACCCTAAGGCAGTTGTTGTTCTCAGGTGTAGAGGGGAGGAAGCCTCCACAGAGTGTTTGACTGACTGAACAATTTCTTGTTTACCCTTTTGGACTTAATATTGACTCGATGCACTACGTTTACAGTTAGGCTAACCAGTGTTGACTGTTGAGATAATTGGAGGTGTGTGTGCGCAGTTGGATCAGAGTGGAACTGTACTCCACAAAAAGTAGTACATATGTTGTGTTGAGACCCATACTTCAAAGTCTACTGTTCACAGCAGCACCATTAAACATCGTGATGTTTGTTATAGCCTGAAGTCCAACAGCCAGCTAAAAAGTTTTCAAACTGCTTTCCTTTTTGTGTAACTACTATTTGGCTAATGATGATACTGTTTGCTTTCAACATGGATGAGTCTGCTGGCCATAATGTTATTGTATACAGTAGGTCTGTAGTAGTAGTAATTATAATACATGCGTCATGAGGCTAGGCATGTTTAAGTAACTGATCACATACCACAGTAATTTGAATATGCTGGCACATAAGCCAAGGCTCCAGACTTAAATGCGAACTTGACAAACATGCAACGTAGTTAATATTGCGAGAAGCCCAGACAGTCTGGGATTTCAACTTATATTGGTCTTCTTAAAACTTTAAAAGGTCAGGGGCATAATGGTATGGCCTAGATACAATCCTGGTTATGAAAGCCTTATTTGAAAGTTCTAACTAGCCACAACCCTGAATGTAAGGGGACTGATCCACAGACCAGTCAATCTAAGTCTAAGATTTGACCCAAAATATTTTGCAAAAGTAATCGTTCAAGGATTTTTAATGATCCTTCGGTTTATCCAAATTACATATTAAGAGTATTATATGAATTGTGTATTATGGTAAATTCAGGGGTTGAAAGTTGAGTACCATTAAAAACCTATAAGGCAAAACAAATCTAATTTTAATTATGCTTTAAGAAGTGCCAAATGTGCTGACCTCATCACAGTGTGGCTATGGCCTAATTTAGCCCAAGGAGTGTTATTAGTGCAAAACTACTGCTTAGAATGGATTCAGAATCATAAAAGAAAACCTAGTTTGACACATTACATGCTTAATTAAAGCAACATTTATTTGCCTGTTTTTAATGGTACTCCAACTTTCAACCCCTGAATTTACCATGATCCACAATTTATATAATACTCTATTTTTGAGGGGTGCTAGCTGCTCCTATATACAGGTTTAATGTTAGTTTAGTTCAATGTTTGTTTTAAAAACACCATTGACAATGAAAGGAAAATGTACGTCATCTTGTCCCTAACACAAACATTAAATGCCATTAACAATAAAGAGAATTTAATGTTGGTTTTGAGTTGACACCGTTTGTTTTACATCACCATTACATCACCTAATCAACATGAGTTAGACTTTAATTCATTTTGTTATTTGGATGAACCTAAGAATCATAAAAAACCTTGAACGATTACTTTTGCAATTTCTTTTGGGTCACGCCCTTTTTTTATAGCTTAGATTGACTGGCCTATGACTCATTTGTTGTGGTGCTCAGCAGCAGTCAGCAATTATGTTGTTTTGGTGTAATGGTGTAAAATGGTATTAAGGAAAGCGGTCAGTTGATACAGTGTATCTGTATCAACTGACTGTTTTCCTTTACAACATTTTTTTTAACCCCCCCCCCCCCCCCCCCCCCCCCAGTTTCTGGTCGTCACTTGCTACTGTCCAATTCCAAGAAATGTAATCTGACAGGAGTGTTCATCTGTCCTGGCCAACCAATCTGTTTGTGGGTATGGAGTTCTGGTTTTAGAGGATTTGTGTGGAAGCATTTGGAAGCAATTTGGCTGAAATGGGAGATTATGCCTGTCAAGGATAGTTGGAGTAGTCTAGCTATTGCTTTACTTCTTGCAAGTCAAACATTATGGTTGGAAACCTATCCCATGATTTTGAGATTTGAGGGTCAAAAACACAGAAGTTGTAATCTACCGGTAATGTTTATTATGATCTTTAAAAGGCTACTTTACTTGCCAAAGTTGCCATCCTGATTCCTATCGTTCTGTTGCAAGGAATATGTGAAAATCTGACAACTTCACCATGCTTTATCGTGTGAGCTTGCAGATTTTCACGTTGGAATAGAATGCTCAGATTGAGGTTGACAGATTGAGGTTGACAATCGGTGAAGTTGGCCTTTAAGCTTGATTTATTTTTCTCCATTTGATGGAAGGCTATTGAAAGCTCCCCAATTCATTGTTTCATAACATCTATATTTCCAGCATACTTGATATAGTCATAGAGATCACAGACAGGTCTAAGTTGACAATGATGTTTTATTTAAAGTTATGTTGAACAAACCTTGTTTGGTTAGATCCTTAGGCTATATAGGAGTCACAATAGGTTAATGCATTGAATTGACAAAAAATAAACGGAACAATTGTTATTTGCCATTTGAGTAGGGCTGGGGTGGTATGGATTTTTTGTTATCATGGTAATAAATCACTTTGCCGATGGTAACGCGTTATTGAGCGATACTTAAAAAAAGTCCTGCCCAGGATTACAGTTTGGGCAATTGGCACTGGGTGAAAAATGAGTTACAAAATCGTGGGATAGCCTGGCCGGTTTAGCGGTCCAGGCACCTTGGCTGGTAATCCAGCATGACGGTGTTCGAAGTGTCTGAGATCGAATCCCGACAAACTGTGGTGTCTCCCCCAACCCCCCCCCCCCCCATCTCTCACAGTTTCCTGTCTACCTACTGTAAATCTGTCAAATGCAAAAAGCCACAAAAATATATAAAAAATATGGTGGGATAAAAATGTTTAAAAAAAAAATGCGGTTATTAACACCTAGAACACCCAGGGATATTTAGGACCATTAAATCAAAGCACCCAGCGATTTACAGCAACGGAGCACATTTAGCCATTCACCAGGCGCTATCCTGGATGTATGATGTATCTGAAGTAGCTTGATGTAGCCAAAACACTCGAGGCGATCGACAACAACGGGAGGTTTGATTAATTCTAACGCGACTAGCGACAGAACTGCGTCCCCACCGGAAATAACATCTAATGTTGCTCCCAGCCTGTGGAGCGATGCGATCGGTTTTGATATAAATAAATCGCCGTCCTTTTATTAATCTCCGTCCTGAGCGCTGGGCGTTACTTTTAGGACTGATAGGACGGAGAACTCTGTTTATGCTGCTCGTGGTGTTAACTCGATACCAGGTTGGGTGCAATTCCTTAGGTTATTGCACCCAGCCCTAGCTGAGCCTATGACGCAATTATTTTTTGAGACTTCAAAATCACAAAACCAGCGTTACAGATGCTACCTGACAAGGCAGGTTTTGTGACTTGGGTTATATGATTTTTATGTCTCATTGCAGTGGAGTGATGAGTGTACGCAAATATTTCTCTATAGATAGCTTGCCAAATATGATTGTGTGTTGTTCCTTTGCTCTGTGAGTGAGGAACGGAATTAGTTTTTTCCTCTCTCACCTTTTCATGATCACATGTAACCGCAACCCTCTCCCGACCCGCAGCGCACCTCGGGGCTGAGGGAACATAGGGCTGAGGGAACATAGGTATGACCCCCAAAAGGGACACTTTCAGCACATACATGAATAAATGAATGTACACAAACCAGAATCTGTCCCCCAAAATGTCCAGTTACTGTCTATTTTGACCACTGTGGCGGCTGTAGTTGAGTGGGTAGAGAGACTGTCTGGTAATCAGAAGTTCGCAGTGACTCGCCGATTCACCTCCCAGCCTGTCCCTGACACTTTACCATAACAGTTTCCCCCAAGCGGGGACAGTGTGGTATTCTGACACACGCCATTCCGACTACATGGCTTCCGCGTGAGGTTAGGGACAGGGTTAGGGTCAGTACAGGGTTAATAATGCGGCGAGTCAGAATGGTGACGCGTTGGAATAGCAGTGTGTAACCCCCCCCAAGCACTCATTATGATCATCTGACCAGTCATCAACTGGGTAAAGCTGAAACGGAATATCTGCAGCTGTTACGATCATGAAATGTTAGTTGACTCATACAAATTATACAAATAATTTTGATTATATTTTTTTAAGATAACTTTCGCCTTTTATTGATGCAGTAGTCTGACTGACAGCTTACTGAAACGTACAAGCACATGATGCTTGTATTTTTAATCTATGTAATAGTGTGACTTTGAGACCTGTGTCATCATGCAATGACAGTGAATGCAGAGAGACTACGACTACTGTTCCCCACTCAGACTGTGCAGAAGTAAATATTTGGACTCATCATGGTCATATCAGGCCCAGGTAGTTATACAACCCAACGCTCCTGCCAAAGTTTAATATAACACTACTACTTGGGCAGTTAAATTCTCGGAAATTATGGTGCAATATAAATGTCTGTTGGCTGCACCTAATTTATCTGTATCTACTAAGATGATGACCTAAGTTCTTATGTTTTAAAAATGTCAGTGTCTGATGAAGGCCCTGTGTTTTTGTATGTTTGGTTAATGTGGACGAGTATGCGTGCGTGAGCGAGCATGTTGGCGTGTGTGCTTGTGCATGTGTCTGTTTTATGTGACCGTCTGTCTGTGTGTGTGTGTGTGTGTGTGTGCACGTGCGTGCGTATTTATGCATTCCTGTCTGCTCACGTGCAATGGCCTGGCTTGCACTTCCTGGGCTTGCTGCTGTTGTCGTTGTCACGTTGCTGAGGGTGGGAATTCAGGTGGAGCCACACAGACACAGAGGCAGACTGGCAGATTCAGGGTTAAATGCTTCCATTTTGTTAGGTAACACCCTAATGGTCTGATCTGTCAGTGGCGTTAAAATGGCAGGGGCTTAACCCTTGGCGTTCAGGACACAACCAGTAGGGGCACACTCTCAACTAGGGCTGGCCTGGACAGCAGAAGAAGAACTGAGGGTGGGTGGGGGGGGGGGGCGGGGGGTGAGTGAGTGAGAGTAGAAGGAGGAGAGTTGAGTGAGTGAGTAAGGGGAGAAGGATCAGGAGAGAACCAAGAGACAGAGTTAATGAGTGAGCAAGGGAAGGAGGGGGTGGGTGAGCGAGTGAGAGAGAAGAGGAGGAAGAATATTTTACAGTTGGGCACAGTGAGATATGGCTCGCCAATCCACGGTTCTGCTCTTTCCGCCCCTGTTCCCTCCCCCAGCCATGGCACCTCGTCAGCTGGTTCCCCACCCCCACTCCCAGCATGGTGAACACTGAAGACAGATTAGGAATAGGTAGTATGTTCTCCCAAAGGAAAATAATTACACCAGTGTCTTCGTCACTTGATGTCTTGCATATTTTGTTTAGATTACACTGTGCCAACTATGAATAATGCAGGAGGAGTCGTCCTTTCTTAAAATTGTATAGTAAATATTAGCATTAGCTAACATAAGGAAAGGGGTCATCTCCTCCTTGTTTCTTTTTTGTATTGGGCAGCAATAAGCAACATAAGGAAAGGGGTCATCGCCTCCTTGTTTCTTTTATGTATTAGGCAGCAATAATCCATAGCTCTATTGCTTTTATTGGACAGCATGTTATTTCTTCTCTCAGTTGAACCCCGGGCCCATGGATGTTGTTGAAAAGCCTCCGTGTGATATAATTGCTGTTAATGTGTTGGCAGCCTGGGTCCAGTCCCAGTAGAGAGATCATTACAGTGCAGCAGATGAGAGCTGAGGCTAGTATGCTACCTGAAATGGATAAAATCTGGCCATTGATCTGCTTTTCTGTTTTCTCTATGAACAACTATGGCCATGATGAGACTACTGGACTGACTGGTCAGGAATACAGCTTGGGTGTTGAATTGTACTTGTGGTTGTAATTACTTAGCCTGACACTCAGACTGAAAGTCAGCAGTTTCTGGAATGGGAGTTATCAAAGTGGCAGTCTTCGGCGATAGGTTCATACCAACCCATCAGAATAGTAGAAAAGCAGATGATGTTGTTGTCAATCATGTGGCCATGGCTAACCCGGTTGCTATTGCTAACCAAACAAACACAGTCAACGGTTGCTACTAGCATGTAAACAAAAGCGGTAAAATATGTCTGATGATGATGTTTATAAAACCTGTCGTTTCTGTGCGTGTGTACTGTGTGTGTGTGTGTGTGCGTGTGCGGTTGTAATGCACGTAACTCGAGCACCGTTTGACTCACCGACTTCAAATTTGACACACGTGTTCCACATCCCCACAGGGAGTGCAGTGCCCGGTATCGAGTCGGTCGGACCCACGGTTCTCCAGAACCACCACAAAAGGCTCTGCTCAGGCTCTGCCAGTGGGCCTAATGAGGCCAACTCGTTTCACCTGGGCCAGTCTCTGCCTCAGCTAATTGAGGCTCAACCAATCAGGCTCTGCCAGTGGGCTGAATTGATTGCCAAATACACTTTTCAGTTTGCGGTCTTCACACACACAGGCACATACACAGTTCTCCATGTGGGACACCGGCTGAGGGAGCTATGACAACGTATATCATTAGGTTCCCAAGTTGTTCCCAAGTTGTTCCCAAGTCGTTCCCAAGTAGGCCGGTGGCCGACTGCAACGGGCACATACAGGTCTAGTCCTACTATAAATGCGCCACGTCTCTGTGGTGTGTGTACGGTTGTAATGCACGTAACTTGAGAACCGTTTGCCCCACAGACTTCACATTCGACACACACGTTCCACACCCCCGCAGGGAGTGCAGTGCCCAATATCGAGTCACGGTTCTCCAGAACCACCACAAAAGGCTCTGGTCAGGCTCTGCCAGGGCCTATACATAGTCTGTTTTGTTCCTTGCGTGGGGCTAGAATGAATAAAGAGGATGGTGCACGGAGGCGCGGCCTAGGCTCCTTGGGAGGTTTGCACATGTGCAGTTTAAACAGGAACTGCGATGATGGAGTGTTCCAGCAGAGGTGCTAGAGTATTAAGGTGCATGAGAGTTGCTGACCCGGAACTGAAATAATAAAAATGATATCACAAAAAGAGAATAGTACAAAGTAGATTTTGTTTTTATTTTAAAAAGTATATCAATTTCATAACTGTGGAAAAAAAATGTGTATAACAGACTGAAAGATAAATGACAAGTACATTCACTAAATGTTAATGTTTTTGTATATTTTCTTTTGTGGATTTTCCAAGTTCTTTAGTATGTGTCAAACTTATTTTTGTGAAATGACAAGGAACATGGATACTGTTCATTCAAGTGCTGTGGATGATACAAAACATTTGAAAAGGGAAGGGTGGCTGCTGTTTAATTCTCAACTGTTCTGGATCTCAGTATTTACATCACAAGTTATGAGCTTTAATCTAGCACCTCTGCTGGAACATTTCATCATCGCAGTTCCTGTTTACACTGCACATGTGCAAACCTCCCAAGGAGCCTAGGCCGCGCCTCCGTGCACCATCCTCTTAATTCATTCTAGGCGTGGGGGAGTCACACACACTGACACAAAAACGCAAGCTTATTTTATACATGTATAGTCGCTCCTTCGCTTGCGTCGTTTACGTCGGTCTATTATAATATTTAATGTGCAAGCATCTACTCGCCCACTAGATGGCAGCTGTGACACCCCCTGGCACCTGCAGTTGGTCTATTTTATGCGGATGCGATGCGTCAAATATGTTTAGATTGTATAAACTGTACTGACGTGCCACTTTCTTTTTTGTATGAGTTGAGATGTAGTTATAACTGTATATAATGAGTTTTACACTATCATCAATCGAAGTAGGCTATATACCACTGCTGATCCACAAGCTCACACCACGACGAAGCTTTGCGTCTTTTGCTAGTGCTGTAATCAATTAATCATTGCGTTCACACGGGCAGATTGCAGTCTACCATTCATTGTCAAAGGATGCCGCTAGTGGATGATCATCAGCAATGGAAAACACTTTTTGTTGGTCACGTCTGTAAACAGTCAAATTGTCACCAAATGGAAGCATAGGATTAGGAGACGCACACAGTGTCTCCGCTCTAATTCCGCTGAGTTCTCGTCTGAAAAGTTGACAACGGGTATTATTAGGTTCCCAAGTTGCATCGTTCTCAAGTAGGCCGGTGGCCGACGGGCACGTACAGGTCTAGTTGCATCAATGTGAAGGTGTGCAATGGATATTAGACCTTTGTTTCTCTTACATGTAAACCTCTCTCTCGTTTCCTATGCCCCCCACCTACTCTTTCAAGCTCTAGAACTGTTCTGTCCCCAGATGTGCAGTATCTAGTCCTATGTAGTCTCTGGAACATGCAAAGACCAGTAACCAAGATTGTGTGCTGTTTTCTCAGCATTTCTCTATGTAAAGCAGTGAAGTATCTTTGAGACTTCTATCGTAACTCCAGCATTACGCAAATGAATGTAAATTTCTGATAATGGCTGTTGCGTAGACGAGCTAATGCTATCTAGTAAGAGGAGTAGTGTGTAGGCTATTGTGTTACACATTCAGTGCCACGGTTAGTTGAAGAGTATATATATTAGTTGTACACTGTCAAATTATCAGTGTTTATTTATCCATTTATAACTCCCTACTGGTCCATTCAGATTAAATTATTTGCAAAGTTAAATTAAAACATGATTTTATAGTGCAATGCAACTCTCCTAATGCAGTTTGCCACTTGCTGTGTGCTACTTCTTCACTAAGCTGACAAGTGGCACACCTCCCTTCATGTGAAATGGAGATAATTGTCGCCTTGCTCTCACATGAGAAGATGTGTAGCATGAATCAGAGAGCTGTAATGTGACATGACTGGCAGGCTTGTTGATCTGAAATGGATAGAGTGGGGTCAGAGCACAGCTTGCTGATCCATGATCACGTGTCCTCTCATGCATCTTTTTCCCTATAATCTCAAATGCAGAACTGATTGTAGAAACACTGGAGAAACCCCAACCTTCCTTACGTTCTAGCGGCTAGCCCTTTTTCCATTTCTAGGTGCAGGTGCTGAGCTGATGTGTCAGTCTCACTAGATTTTCACAGGCTGGATGGATGGAGTTGAAGCTACATTGGTGCGGTCAGGAATGCCACTAGCTATGAGTGATTTGGGATCCATCTATCCTAAGTTGACTGCCTTTGCTCACAGAGCACAAATCCTGGTTTGCTTTCAAAGGAGGCTACCTGATCTTTCTGTCTGGACAGGTTTCAGTTGAGTATAACTGAAGGCCGTAAAACAGTGCCAGTGATACAACAATCATAGACTTAGTCCTGAGACACCCCTCAGGACTATTTCTAGGCGAGGAGAAAACAAACAGCCCATTGTTATATCATAACATGTTTTCACTGTGAGCACTCTGGAGACCAGTGTTGTCCATGCGATTTCTCTGGACCTGTGTTTTCCCTGCTTGTCTCTCCTCCGTCTCCTGCCATCACCTATGCACTGAGCTGTCTGTCCTACACTTATCTCAGCCACTGACAGCTTGAAGTATTGATGCCATGTTGGGTTTTTTTCTGCCATCCATCCCTCTCAAGTGTCACTGCGGCCAAGCTTGGATAGGCTCCCATGTAACCATTATATCTTCTCCAGCTTGGTCTCTTGCATGCCTCTCATCTCCACTTGTCATGTAGTGCTCGATGTTAACCTCTCACATGTACAGTAGCCCAGATGTTATGAATGGCCCCATATTGTACAGCAGGTCTTGGTCAGTCATGTTGCACAGACCTTGGCAATGACTAGAACATGGCCATCAATGAGCGCTGGTGCTTTACGGAAGCCCAAGTGAGATGGAGAGTGATGGACCAATTTAGGACGGATGCATGCATCCCTGTCTTTCACTTTGAGTACACACACACACCCAGGGCGCACAGACGCACACTATAGTTGTATTTGATTTCGTCCCTACCGTTGCTTAGCAGCAGGGCATACAGCACTTTGAATGTTGGATCTTCATGACACCAGCCATCTCTCCTGGGACACCAGTAGCCATGTGCCTGGAGACACGCACACATGCACAGATAGCTCCTCTAAACAAGAAAATGTCTTAGAGATGATTACTTGTCTCGAGGTAATCTCAGGAGAGAAACTGGCACCCATTGCAGCAGGAATATTAACCAGGGCAATAATCTGAGGTCAACACCAGTATGCAATCAGATTGGCACTAGATAGGGGTTGGGGAAAAAAATAATCAATACTGCGATATATCGCCGTGTTTTCCCTATGGGAACGTGCAATTACTGATTCCCATGGTGCGCAAAATCACGGCACAAGACCACTGCACAAGATCGATTGATCATCCTATGTCACTGGTATAACTTGTAAACATGCTGCGTTATTTGAAGAGGATAAACTAGTAGCCCTGCAATGACTAATCAATTAAGTGGATTGAAATCAAGCGCTAATCGCTTTACTAATCACATTGAATCTGAAATGAATCACTGTTTTTCTGGCTCTAAATATAGCTATGCTAAGGACAAGTGAAATATCCTTTACAATCTACTGAGTTGCACATACGCAATAGCAACCACGTGATTGATTATTGGGGACCCATAACATTTTTCTGGCACCCATTACATTGAAAACATATTTACATCACTGTATACTGCATGTCTGTGATCTTCTGAGATTGTCAATGTCAGTCTATGCACCACTCTAGTTGTAACTAGCACTAGAGAACCCTACAAGCAGCACATGTCACTGTTAAGGTGCTCATTGTAATCATAGAAATTAAAAGGAATGATTTCAGCTCCTCCTTAAGCTCTGGGGCGTGTGTCTCTGTTGAAGGAAAAACTTGACCAAGATTCCTTGTGAAGCATAGTAGAAGCACGAGCGGAAGCTTGCCAATCTTCTGCGTGCGTCACAGTAGGGGAAGTTTGGTAGGCCAATCAGAGGCTCCCTCTTTCCCATAGTGTATATCTAGTGTGCATCTGAGCATAGACATGTCCTGTCCTCCGAGATGCGAGGTTACTCCGTGGTGGGAAAATAATACAAGAGAATGACAGCTTGGCACACGCAACAGAATGCAGCCGGATAACTAACTTATGTTATTATTTTTGTAGAAGAGACAAACTAATACTGTTTATGCCGTTTGCTTTGATTGAATAATTGATTGAACACATGTGTACGATGTACTATGATTTGATTTGGGTGTGTACTTCTAAATAAAGTGTTAGTGTTGATTATCGTGTATTAATCTAATTATAGTAAACTAATACTATTATACTAAAAAGGATAACGGTGAAGGGAAAAGAGACCTTTTTACAGTACAATAATGTTTCATTTTTACACATAGAAATATATTACACAATCAAGATGTCACAAACACTTTATTTAGAACACACCCAAATCAAATGATATTACGGCGTACATGTTCTATTATTCCATCAAAGCAAACTGCATAAACAATATTAGTTTGCCTCTTCTACAAAAATAAAACAAGTTACAGGCAATTCTCTTGTATCTTACCGATACCGTATACTTATTTTCCACCACCTTGCAGCAGAGAGACTATCCAGCATAGCTATAGCCACCTCAGTGGAACGTCAAGACGGGCAGTGTCTGTAGGCCAATCGGAAGCTGGCAGGGTGTTACCATGTCTATTCTCAGACGCACACTTTCATACGCTTTCCTAGCGGCACCTTGATAAGTCCTGGAAAAGACGCACTGTGATTGCCCATTAGTCACTTACGCCTTCAATGCTTCAAACGTTGTCCCGGCGTTTTTAGTGAAGGTACTTCCAGCTTCCCTCCAGACGCTCTGGATTAAGAGCATCTGCTAAATGCCTAAATTGTAATTGTCTAGGAAGTTCCTATATTCGCTGGACACACATCGCTCTAATGAACTGCAGCGGCCAATTTTTTTTAAACATCTATGACCGTAATGACATAGGAGTGGAAGACTGAGTTCGGAATGCTCTGGTTCCAAGTGTGCAAACTGGTTTCTAACTTAATGAGTAGGAGCTTTACTTTGTGTGCAACTGGGTGATCTACACATATGCATGATCACACACACACACACACACACACACACACACACACACACACACACACACACACACACCACGCTGTCATCCTTCTCAGATAGATGGCCTTTGTGCTCAGGGATGGTACAGCAGGGCACGTCTGTCCTTGTTATGTACCACAGCGAGTGTCTCTGGGGCCCTGCTGCACACTCACTTGGCTTCCTCTGTGTAACACCTGACCCAGCTCGTGGGACACACATACTCCAAGTCTGGGTGTTACAGTACGTCTGTTACATTTAGCATTTGCTGTGGTTTTAGTTGTTGCCACAACGGTACAAATCCTACAAAGACCTCAGAAAAATGATCTTCTATGTTGAGTCAAAAATACATCTTTGCACAAGCTAAATGAATGCGTGGGAAGCTCAATGACTGCGTGGAAAGCTCAATTTTTTTTGTAGCCCTAATAATCCTCTCATGAGGACTGATAATGAGGCATCTTTTTAAAATATTGCTGGAAGGTTAATATTAACGGGACCATACAAACCATAGTTGAAAACATTTGGGGCCCCATGAATGTCAGTATGTGTGAATTGTGAATGACTGGATTTTGATTATCTCCGTCATGAAGACTAATGATGTCAGTCAGGTTTGTGTCAGTGATGCTTAAGGTATGTAAGAATGAGGTATTTTTCTCTCCGTCCCTCGCACCTATGCCCCCCCCCCCCAGTAGCTGTGGCCTTCTCTTTTATTCCGTCCCCTTCTGCCAGTCTGTCTCTCCAGGGGTTAAACCTGCCCCAGCCTTCCTTCACTCAACCGCAGACCGGTTTAAACTGGTTTTCAGGGAAGCGCTTTGTGTCTCCCATGGAATCTTGGGAAGGGTCATGTGGAGCTGTGGTGATGTCACAGTGTGGACTAAAAAGACCTTGAGTCAGCGCTCTGAATCAGAAATACAAGATGGTGCGTGCCGTGCACGACATGTGTGTGTGTGTGCACGCGTGTGTGTAATGTGATGGGATGTGTGAACACACATGGGATGTGTGAGCGCACATGTCATGCGTGTACATGAGGCCATCTCGGTTACACTGTCGTTCAGGCCAAATCCTCTTTGGCCATTCCATAACTGTCTCCATGCATTCGTTTCTTCTAAAAAGGTGCAGCAACTGATAAAAAAAAAAAAAAAAAAAAGTACAACTCTGTCATACATTTTCTAAGAGATTTGTTGGTATTTTTTGCCTTTGATAGATTACAGTAAGGTAGACAGGAAACGGGGAGAGAAATGGGGAAGTAAAGTTCGTCAGGATAGGGATTCAACACACTGTCCTGCTGGATTACCAGCCAAGATGCCTGGACCGCTAAGCTGGCCCAGGCCACAGAGTTGTATTTTTCAAATAAACAAAAGAATATGCAAATAAAAACACTGCAAGTTAAGGTGACGTGTACACCCCCTTCACCAACCAAGGACATTCTGTACAGCTCTAAACTTAGATTTAAACGTATACTCTGTCCCAATACAGAGGTGTTTCTTTACTTTCTCTGTATGAATCCTGCATTGGTGTATTTTGGTCTGCATTTTTGCACTTTGATGGCTCTATCTTTCTGCTGTGTAATGGGTTTCCCAACAAGTTAAGTGGGTCTCTCCATCCTGTGCTATTACTGTAATGAGTGGGATTTAGGTCAGCATCTACTACACCACTGTGTTGTCCCGTACTTTTGGACCTACTCATTTATTGAAACGGTGTGTTATATAGTGTTGCCTGGTGTTTATGCACATTTTTAAATGAATAATGATGCCAATGTTGGAAACTAACAGCCACCAGCCAAAATCTTATAAAGCTTTGGCTAGTGTAGTTTCTCTGCCCTGAAAGCCACCGTCCGTGTAACTGGGCATTATTTAGAGATGCTTTTCGACTTGAAACATAAAGTTGGGTGTTGAATAGTGATTGTGGCCGTGAACAAAAGAATATCTTTGCATCTTGTGAGTTTTCCGCAGTAGTGACCTTATACTTGGATCTAGTGTGTGGTGTGACACAGATCCTGTACCTTGCTATGTGCTTTATGTTGTCATTGTTTATGTATCCTTAACACGCCATTTCCCTCTTGCCTTGCTCCAGGGAGAGCGCAGCCATGTCGGAGGAGGCCGTGCGCCAGACGCGCAGCCAGAAGCGGGCGCTGGAGAGGGACCACACGGACCCTGCCGGCACCCTGGGGGAAATGGACAATAAGAGGGTTAAAGTGGAGAAAGGCGACTCGACGGGAGAAGCCCTGTCCTTGGATGGCTCCGAAACTGGGGGAGTGATGGTGAAGAGTGAGCAGGCTGCTGCTAAGGTAGCAGCCAGTATCCTGAAGACCGGGGAGGTGAAGGCCACTATCAAGGTGGAAGTGCAGACCCGAGAAGAGCCTGTCGACATGAGCACAGCCAAGAGGTGAGATGAGGTTTCCCTTCAGGAGTTCATCATTTTGTCTGTAATGATCATCCTTAGGTCATGGGTGTTCATGCGGAAATCAGTTCTTGCTTAGTTTATATGAAAACGGATAACATGGGGAGGGGAGTTTCTGCTGGGCATTAGATGGGGGTGGGCGATATGGACAAAAGTATTATCACAATATTTTTTAAATTGATTATGCAATGGAATATGCAGCGTTTTATGTTAATTTATGCGTCAAAATTCTGGGAATTTGCTAAAGTTGCGAAAAATGCAAAATATGATATAATATAATCACTTTTAAAAATGTGCTTAACCTACACCCTGACCCTTTGGTATTGGTTCTCAAAGTGGGGTCCCCAGCAAAATGTATGAATATCATAAATATCTATTTAACCACTTTAATCATAGCCTGATTATCAGACTCTGAAGCTTGACAGTCCACTGAGAGTGGGAGGGGTCTATGGGCTGGATCCAGGCTACATTAATCATATTGGCACATTGGCTATTTGAAAATGGCTGATCTACAAGCTCACACACAAAATATTTTTCAGATGGGGGTCAAATATTAATTTAGGGGTCCTTGAGTGAGCACAGTCAAATACATATTAATTTAGGGGTCCTTGAGTGAGCACTGAGCAGAGCCATGCAAAACGTCTGACTTTCATGATTTTCAAGGCAAAAAAAGAAAAGCTTTGTCAACACTCTGCCTTCATTTACTGGACTTCAAGGCAAAACAATACCTCATGTCATTCCTTAGTGAAGTGAAACTCCGGTTTATGTTGTGGTTTCACCCTCTCTAAAGGGATTTCAAATGTTATGCTTGCAAGAGTTTATCCCATCTGCTTCCATGGAATACTATACTATAACTTTTTGCTGAGGAATTGGTTTGCTGGATACGTTTTTGCGACGTTTCAAACTGTTTACAAGGAGTAGGCTACCATCAATAACGTGTACACCACACACACACACACACACACACACACACACACACACACACACACACACACACACACACAGTATGAAGTCGCCGTCGGCGAAACTATAGAGGAGTTTGAAAATAATGTTCGTTTGGTCCTTGTCCCTTATCGAGAAGCCGAAATAGTTCCATACCACTGACATACAGTTCTTTTTGAGAACTAGCCCTTCCTCAACCTCCACTCGCTCGACATCTGAGTATAATTGTCCGTCCATTTCTTTCTTATTTCTTTACATATTATTCTGTGCAGAGCGCAGTGAGTGACTGCGTGTAGACAAACTCCTGTTTCCCTCTCTGCCCAGAAGAAAGAGGGCAGGGACTTGGAGTGCTCAGAATACAACTGATCTATAAGCAAACAATGCCTTGCAGTGCAGTAGCGACGCGTTGTTGGCTTGTAGATTTGATCTGATGCAGCAACTCTAAAAAGCCACATCATGGAGAAATTGTATCGATATTTATCGCCATATCGAACACCCCAGCATTAGATCTGTTGGCCTTCAATAAACCAAATGACCAATTGTTTAAGACTTCAGTGTTTTCTTATTCAGTCACTAATCTCACTATACATTTTGGGTATATTGACACTAATCTTGGATCAGCAACAAAAATAATGTTTGCCTCAATATCCTGCTACCCTAATAGACAGGGGGTACACGAGCACATGGCCGTTTATCCGTGCTCTATCTCCGACCGAACCACACTTTTACCACACATCTCTCTATGCAAAATAATTTCTGCATGCTCCCAGAATTAACATAGGCTACATTGCATTTACTCAAATGTCTTATTTACTTTACAAATATTACTTTTGTGAAACACGCTGTTGTTGCGCAAGCTCAACAGCCTACGTCAAAATCGTCATGTTGGGGCCAGACTGGCCAGTCCTTCACAGTGACACGTGTTACATGAACCACGTGACTGGGATGGTTTCTTACCCCTCAATGTCGTGAACGCGCCCTTCTAAGGCAGCCTGCGGCACGCCTACTCTACACTGCTCCATAGCAGCACGCACAGAGCCCAGCCATCCGAACGAAACCGTCGCGCAAACGAAACCGAAACAGATGCTTCTGACAACATTTGCCTGTGCGTGCTTAATCGTTGTACTTCTGAACACATTTGCCTGTGCGTGCTTAATCGCTTGCACGCCCGACGGCGACGCCCGTGCATTCTGTGCTTGCGTGCGCATTTCCCAACTCTCAGTGATTTATCCACACATCGCCCTGTGTGTGTGTGTGTGTGTGTGTGTGTGTCGCGTCGCGTCGCCCTCCAGTGTGCGCTGAACCCAGACTCACACACTATCCATTCCATGCACATATTAGTCCTATATTTACTACAGTACGCCTGACAGACAGTGTCGTCGTTAAGCAGCTCGACCCTAGCTGCACCTCAACCCTAGCTGACAGGAGTGACGGTGCTGTGCTGTGCTGTGAGTAAACTGACAACGCTTGGCTTTCTGACATCCCTTTCTCACAATCTACAACAATAGATTTGTTACTAACATTAGGTTGTGGCGAAGTAGAAACGTGGAGAGCAGATAGTGTGTTTTGGACAAACAGGCTAGCATTGTTGATTTGGGTCAAATGAAGTCCATATGGCTAAAGATAAATGAACACATGACGTCCGTGGGAGAGGAGTTATTGTGTTTTGGACAAACAGCGTGGTGTTGTTTTGTGTCAGCTGAAGCTTCATGTGTTTGTGTTGGAGCGCCTCAGTGTGGCCGTATAGGTCATGTGCAACCTCTTCCAGAGAGAGATGGAGACACTAAATCTCAGCTGGAGAAACATGTTTGCATGCATGCATCGCTGCCTTGCATGCTGTGTGCTACTGTTGAGTCTGTCACTCACTTTGACTGATTTATGGCATTGTCTTTCTGTTAAAATCCAACTATGTTAATTTAAGAACTCTGGACATATTAGGTCATTGTTTATTAACTGTGCACACGTGTAGCCTATTGTATGTCAGACTGTATGTCTGTCACCCCACAGTCACAATCCTTTAATAATTAGGCTGTGGAAATATTCACACTACTTTTACAATGTGTTGTCAACACGTGCTGAGTTGACAAAGATTGACAGATTTCGGAGAAGACTGATAGTATGATGATTTAGTAATTAGGCTGTGGAAATATTCACACTACTTTTGGATTTGCAGGCCCGGCGCCACGGGGGGGGTAAAGGGGGTATATAGTTACAGACAAAACAATGGTACATTTCCAGCCATTCAATTAAATTCCATTGCTTGAAAGGGAGGAAGTAAGGATGCATCTTAATACAGGATGCAGCAGCATCTTAATGATCTCCCATCTAGAACTGGAAAAACAACATTCCTCACCTATAGGCCATCCTTGGGGTGGGGAGGGGTGCTAATGTCATTGTTGCAGTGGTCAGGGTGCTTAAGTGGGCAGCTACTGTAACTAGCCTATTTATTTGTTTGTAAAAATGTCAATAATAAAATATATATATTTTTATATTTAGCAATTTTGGAATCCATGTAATAATAACAATCACAATAACAATACTACTAATAATAATCATAATAACAATAAGCTTCTTTGTAAACTCACTCATTTTCAAACAAGCTCACATCAGAACAATAATCATGTAATAATAACAATAATAATAACAACAACAACAATACTAATAACACAAATAAAAGTACAGTACAGTACAGTACAGTACAGTACAGTACAGTACAGTACAGTACAGTGCAATACTAAGGAGTGCAGTACTGTACAATACTAAGGAGTACAGTACAAAGGGGTACAGTACAGCACTCGCATCGCCCTCCCGGTATTGCCTTCTTCCCATTTGCCATGCATCGAGGATGCGCTAGGATGAGCGGGCCGCAGGGCCGCGAAATTCTAGTTATACTAATGCGTCTTACTAGATATATGGCAGGGTAGAACAGTGTAAGACAATCCTTTCTTAGATTTTAAACATTTCTCTTAATATTGAGTGAGTCAGTGCGTACAAATCTGAAGAATATTGAGCAACTTTATAGCCTAACACTGGTGTTCCCAGCCCCCCCCCCCCCCCCAGCCCCCACAAACAAAATTATGCATACACACTACACTAACAAGTACTTGAGGGAAGGCAACAGAATGCAACAAGTGCTGTAGCAATGCTATTTGGTTGGGCTCCAATGAAGTTGAATTGTGGGTTTTTGGTAAGATTTATGGATGGCAGGCAGAAGAACTTAAAATGGGCTAAGGTGTGGAGCATTTGTGTATGTTTATGAATAAATTAATAAATTAATACAAAAATAAACAAAACAATTTGATTAAAAAAAAAACAAGCAACCCTATTTTATTTAACCTCTTAGTTATGCCCCCTTCAAATATTTTTTTAAATGGTAGATCTGCATGCTCACAATGCGTCTCGTTATGATGCGTTGAAAGCTTGCATGCTCAAATTAGGGAGGTCAGATTGAAAGCATTGACTGAATAACTGCCAATACAGATGTCGACAATATCTGTCTGGCTCTTGAAGCACCAGTAGCATTAGACTACTGATGTTTCAGTGCTGAGTTTCGCTCTAGCTAGTGGTCTGATGTCAGAGTTGTACAGGAAGTCAGGCTGTGGTGGTGGTAGTTGTCACTGCCCCATTTTGAAAAGTTTGGCTCCAGAGGCAGCACCTGTACTTGGTGTCACGCCTGCCACAAAATGTATGTTTCACAAACCAAACTGGTTCCCTTCCAACTAGTTGTTGCCATGGTTTCCACGTTGGAAAGAGTAGCTGGAGGAGGGAGGGGCATGCAAGATCGGGTGTGTCACATGACCATACAGAAAAATGTGTCATTTGACATGTTTGG
The DNA here is from genome assembly GCF_964188405.1 of Protomyctophum parallelum. Taxonomy (NCBI): domain Eukaryota; kingdom Metazoa; phylum Chordata; class Actinopteri; order Myctophiformes; family Myctophidae; genus Protomyctophum; species Protomyctophum parallelum. The sequence goes on from NC_139701.1 coordinate 37,045,674, forward strand.
GAGAGTGATTCATACACATTACTGTGGTGATGTTAGGAGGGAGATGACTTAAACAAGTGTGGATCAGTTTGATTTCAGTGTTGATATAGCCCAAGTTCGCTCAAGTGTGACCTTTGCTCTTGTGAAACCTGCAGCATGTTTTGCTTACTAACTCTTACCAGGGATTTTGTTGGCGCAAGCCGGTTTCAATGGGTTAACATGGCGGCAAGCTAATCAATGAGTCCACTGTATGCACGCACACGTAGACAGTGTTGTCTACGAAAACGAGCCCCAAAAGAAGCCATTAGGCCAAACAAGGGCTACTTACTGTAATACATCGGCTATTTGAAAATGGCAGATCTACAAGCTTTCGTGCGTTGACGTGTTGTGAGCCTGTGGATCTGCTATTTTTCACAAATCTTGAGGGGTTAAAAGACATTTATGCAATATCTGTTGAAATCTTTAAATATATAAATCTTATATGGCGGTCCCTGGCGGGGGAGGGTTTGTGGACAAATGCATTGTCCTAGACATGAAACTGTTTTGAGAATCACTGTTGATTCTGAAGTGTTTTTACACTTTGAAAACCAGGACCCCCCCCCCAAAAAAAAGAGCAAGAATATGCAAGCCACAACTGCCACAGAAAAACAAGCCCAAAGTCGCTTATAATAAGCAGACATGGCAACACTGGAACTGATCCCTTTTTTCCACCTCTAAGTCTAGGAACTTCACAGTAGAATGATGTACACTAGAAGGTTGTTGTAGCATCGTACAACCTAATCTTCAACTTCTTTATAATAGGCAGTTTTGATTAAGCGTAACCTAGGGCCAGACGGGACAATATTCGTCATCATTAATCATGATAAAAAAAATGCTCACGATAATTATTGTGTAGATTTACATTCATCGTGAAATTATCCGTAGACATACACTGGATCCACACATAGTGTTGCATTGTAATGAATGCCCTGGGTTTTAGTTTACAGAAAATAACATTAAAAGGCTAAATTAAATGATCAAATGAGTGAAGGGAAGGTTTGGAGAAAATGACACATACGATACAGAGAATTTTAATTCCTGGTAAATTGGGAGACCAGGTCGATTGCACTAAATTCTAGCGGGAAATGTATGATTTTTAGGGGGCCTAAATCAAACGCTACATAATGATATTATCAAATATCGGCCAAAGTCTAAGCAGTCCCTCTTCGCCGGTTGCTTTGAAAAGAATGTCTACAGCCACTGTGCATTGAATGGAGTAGCCATTGTACAACTATCTGATGCATCATTACTGTACAGTAGTCAATGTGATGCTTTGAACTTGGAAGTTGAGGCATGCGAAAACACTGGACATTACATAATGTTGTGATGCTTGTATAAGATGCTGTCAGCTGACAGTACGCCACATCTCAATGAAAGGCTAGTGCCTCTCAGTTAAGTCAAGTTTATTAATAAGCAGTAGAACACAGTACACCACATCTCAATGGAGGCCTAGTGCCTCTCAGTTAAGTCAAGTTTATTAATAAGCAGTAGAACACAGTACACCACATCTCAATGGAGGCCTAGTGCAGGGGTCTGCAACAGGCGGCTCTAGAGCCACTTGCGGCTCTAGAGCACACCCCTAGTGGCTCCTGTAGCGTTATAAGAAAATCGATGAAAATGTATAATGTAATTTTTTTTCACATTTGTATTGTTCATTTATGGTTTCTGTAGGAGGCCAAATGTGACAAACCTTAAGTTTTCCAATTTTGTAAAAATGTTTCAATACATGTCAACTAAGATTTGCGTCACACTCGGTGCCGTTCCAGCCAGGTGTCTATTATAAACAAACCGGTGGGTGTGTGAGGCTGCTGCCAGCTACGCTACTACGCTTCTACAGGGAGAAAAAGAAAGATAGCCGAAAACAGAGGATTTAACAGTTCATGGACAGAGGCTTTTGCCTTCACAGCCAATGCAGATTGACTGCCTGTATGTATGTTTAATCTGCAGTGAGAAGTTTGCAGCTGACCACCCAGCTGGGAATGAGAGAGTGCTGTTGCAGAACTACTGAAGTAGAAGAGAGCAAACAATCTTTTAAAAAGTGGATCGCATCTTTAAACTCCACCACTGCTGCTAGTTTCGTTGCAACCCGGGAGATAATAAAGCTTGGCAAGCCGCATTATAATGCGTTAAAAAAGATTGCGGCTCCAGATAGATTTTGAATTTATTTTTGGTCGAAAATGGCTCTTTCAACATCTTGGGTTGCCGACCCCTGGCCTAGTGCCTCTCAGTTAAGTCAAGTTTATTAATTTAAGTGTTGCTATCAGGTCAGCTGTGGTTAGTTTATCCCAGGGGTGCCCGCACTACTTTGACTTGTGAGCTACTTTCAAAGACGGCTCAAGTTGGTCAACAAGGTCTATTCCACCCACAAAATATTTATCCCATTACTGAACATAGTTAAAAATGTATCTGAAGGGGCTTTGGAATAGCTGTGCTGCCGTTTACATATAAGACGAACGCACTCGGAATGGGAAATAGCGGGGGTAAATGTGACTGGTACGGTTTTATTTTGTATAACTTTGTAATACTACTGACGTTTGTGTGCAGCACTCTTGAAAATGAAGTAGGCCTATTGCATTGTGGGTTTGAGCTGACAGGCCCTATTTGATCAATGAAGTCACCTTAATTCAAGTGGCAGATGCCTTTTTCCTTTTATATATATATATATATATATATATATATATATTTTTTTTTAAGGGCATATATCATGTGATCTAACTGCACAGCCTTTGTTATCTTCTGGTAGATCACAATCTACCTTTTGGGCAAATTATAGCCTAATTGTACAGTAGCTTGTAACTGTGCTATTGATTCTGGTGTCAAGTTTATTTATATAGCACATTTCACACGACAAGTGAGGACTCAATGTGCTTCAATGAAATACAAAACATAAGAATAAGAAAAAGATCCCTATATTTATACAAAGAATTAAGACAACATATGATTAAAATACAAGATGAGTTATTTAAAAATAACTATACACATTTCACAATCTAGCTGAAAGCTAGTGAAAATAAGTAGGTTTTTAAATTTGCTTTTAAACAAAGACAGTGTGATAGCAAATCTTATTATCAATAGGCAGATAATTCCACAGAGTAGGACCATAATGACTAAAAGCACCATAACCTGATTTAGAGTTTGTCCTTTTTATGGTGAGGAGACCTTTGTCTGATCTAAGGGGTCTGGGTGGCACGTATGGGTCAAGCATGTCAGAAACATTGGAAGGAGCTAAGCCATTGATAGATTTAAAAACAATGAGAAGCTTTTTTAACAATTGTTTTTTTCACTGGGAGCCAGTGAAGAGATAAAAATAAAACGCACGTAATATGTTCAAATTTCTTGGTTCTGGTTAAAACTCTGTTGTGGGTTGCCAATACATTTTGTAATCTTCATGCTCGGAGTGACTGCAATATCTTCTCTTACAACTTTATTTTAAACTGTCCTGAACCCCTGTTGTCCCCCCAACCTATGATCAGCATGATGTAGCATTCTGCTGTCTGTAGTACCTGTCAAAGTACTTCCACTGATCAGTGCAATGTATCATTTTTAATAGTTTGTTGTCAGCTGCTCATAGGTGAAGAATCACTAAATACTGTAAATCTAGTGAGCATTTAAAGCATGTTTAAGTGGTTTCTCTGATCTCGGTATTCTGCCAACATCAACATTTGAGTGAGCGACTGAGCATCAGGGCCATTCTGTCGAGGAATTTGTAGCTTAAATGCTGTGTTGTAGATAAATGGCATTTTAAAGAATGATAGAACACAACATTGTGCCACTCAAAGTTAAATTCCTTGGGATTTGTGCCTACCATAGCTTGAACTTTTATATTGAAATTGTTATGTTTGGCATCATATATATTTTTATGTAAACTATCGGATGAGTGTCACTGGTGTCTTCTTTTTGATAATATGCTGATTCCAGCATGCTAGTAGAGTCCACCCCTTCGTTTGTTTTTCCTATTCTATCGTCTTCACAAGTCGCATAACGGCGCGCGTGCGTATGTGTGTGTATATATGTAGGAGGAGAGTATAGCAAAGATGAGTGAGTGAGGAGGACGGTGCTTATGGTGGTGAAGGAGCAGGGTGAAGAATTGAGTGAGCAAGTTAGGGAATAAAAGGTGAAAGAGTGAGAGAGGCGGGAAGGGGCGGGGGGTGGGGGGGAGCAAAGTGGTGACTGAGTCAGTGAGTGAATGAGTGAATGTGTACACAATAGGTTGGCTCCTGGCCATGTATTCCCTTCCCCCACCCTGTCACCCTCTCCAGTGTGTCCTGCGGACTCCTGCTCCACTCTGCTCTGTGGCTCTGGTGTCAGCCGCCGGGAGGGAGGGAAGAGCCAGGCCCAGGCTGAGCCGTTCTCACTAGGCCCTAGGTCCTTTTTCTGGAAGGGAGGGGTGGAGGCCCTGCTGCCTGGGTGGTAGACTAGGCCTTAAGCAGAGTCCTGACGCCCCTGGCTTAACAGGCCCTGGACAATTACATAACGGCTCCATGTTGCTAAATGCATGCATACATAACAACATGCAGCATACATGCAGTCATAAACCCACTGAACCCAACATACATAGTCATGAACACCCCCTGAACACAAAAACAACCATTCATGCAGCTTTGCCTTATTTTTCCCCTCTCACCACTATAATTCACCTCTAGTCTACACATCATAATGATGCATATAGTTTGCCACGTCCCCTTCGCTCTCCTCAAACTGTAGAAAACAACACTGGAAAGATACCAGTCTTGATTTTTATCATGGATTTGTACTTTTCTTTGTTGCTCCCGTTTAAAGAGCAACTCCCCTTTGGCCTTGTCTTGCACGCAGTTTGTGACTATGATCTTGCTATCTGTAGCGGAGGAGAGGGGGTGGGAGGCCTGTCTGTGTTGCCCTTTGCTAAAGATAAGGGGGAGAAGCACGGTTAGTGAGGCTCTCACTCCCCATGCCGCCATTACAGAACTATTGATCTCTTTAGATCTGCTCTCCTCGTGTGTCCCATTCTGCATCTGTCCAACGATCGTGCAGAACTATTGATCTAACGCCATCTACTGGACAAAGTACAAAGCTACAAGTTGCTGCATGGGAGTAGCACACTGTATACAACTTTGAAGTTGTTGGGAGGGATGGTGAAGATTAACTCAAAATAAAGCTGGTAATGATAATAGTAATGGTTTTTGGTTGGTTTCTCCTCAGCGACGTAAAAAGAGAACGGCAGCCCCCGTCACCAGATGATGTGATTGTGCTGTCAGACAACGAACCATCCAGTCCGCTCATGAATGGGCACTGCTTCATGAAGACTGACACAGATAAACTTATGGTAAGACCATTGAATGCAAAGAGAACACAAATTAATTTAAACACCTCAAAGCTATATTTTATGATGGTTGCCCTAAAATGCAGAAGCAGAATAAATACAAAAATATCTGACACACACACACACACAAAGAATTGCTGAAAATACTGCTGTTTTTTTGTTTTGTTTTTACAGTGTCAGTACATGGGAAATGGCAGATTATTCTGCCACAACACGGGCAAAGATTCAATGGTTTCTAGTATTATATATGTATGTATATGTAAAACCATAAAAATGGCATTTTTCCCAACATCTATTTCTTAGTTGGAACAGTTGACCTTCGGTTATCTCATCACGGGCTCATGTCAACCGATGTCAACCTGAGATTTAACCGAACATTGTGCCAGACATGTGGCGCTTGTTTCTTTACGAGATTTTAAGGGTTATGTAAACATTAACATTCTTCTTTCCATGCACATTTGTATTGGCTCACGTTATTATTATGAGATATGCGTGTTTGGCACACAATGGTTGCTGATGGGTTTTGATGTATCAGTCTAGTTAGTAAAAGGCCAACCAATCATTAAAACTGTATCACTGCCACCTGGTGGACGAAAGTGCCAGCGCTTGATTGTCAACCCGGGTCTACTTGGTTTTAGTGTGACACACGTCCGCTTTGCTGGTCCATTTTAGATGCTAAATATTTAGCGTCAATGCTAGCGAGCTAAAATGAGGCCATCCTTGCTCTAGAAAACGCCAATGTCCCACTCGGGATCACCGGACAATCAGAACAGACCTCCGAACATTGGGCGTTTTCTCAAAACCATGAAGAGCTCCGTAGATTTAGCGTTATTCACCTTTTCAGTCCGCCTTGTATACAAGAAGTGAACGGCAGTGCGCATGCGCGAAACCGGTCTAGGATCGCTGAAGAAGGAAAAGCTTATACGACGGAGAGTTCCGTCAGAAGCAGTTGACGGTAAGGCTGTCCCCAAACATTCAAGGTTCGAATGTTCGCTCGTTAGGGTTGGCACTCGAATCTTAATTAATGGGCTTGAACCATTCGTTTTTTTTAATTTAATTTTAATTAAAAAAAATATATATTTATTATTATTATTATTATTATTTTTTTCCTTTTTTATTAACTTGAAAATATATCTCGGCGAGAATGCGATGTGAACGTGTAAAAAGTTTCTAGTGCATTCCTGTCAGAAGTTATGATTTTTTAAAGAAATCTCTCCTTGTTCTGCTGTGCACATTCATTTGGTGATTGGAGACTGACGCATCTCTCTCTCTCTCTCTCTCTCTCTCACACACACACACACACACACACACACACACACACACACACAAACACACGCCAGCATGATCGCTGATAGGGGGAACTGTTCTTACCAGTAGCAGCCATAATATATTAGCATATTATGCTCTCTAGCATGATAGCATCACAAAAGGAGTGAACTCTGATCATTGTTAAGCAAAACTGTCACGGAGGATCTGCTTTTTCCCTGTGCCCACTTCTTCTGAAGCCGCATTCATACACAGGTGGAACAAATTAACGAGGAACAGCTAACGAGCAACGCGCAGATCAGCTGTTTTCGTGGTGTGTGTGTGTGTTGAGAGACGAGAGAGATTTATAAAGAGCGGGGGAGACGCGCTGATATCTCAATGGTTATTTTTTTAATTAATTAGAAAAGTGTGTGTGTGTGTGTGTGTGTTGGAAGGGACGAGAGAAGAGCGGGGGAGACGCGCTGTGCGCTCTGATCGAGACGGTTATTTTTTAATTAATTAAAAACAAATGGTCCGAATGTTCACTCGGAAATTCCTGCCGAAGTTCGAGTCCTAAAATAAGGGCTAGGGTACAGCCTTAGTTGACGGTTGGATTTTAATTGGTGGAACGTTCCGTCATGAGCAGTTTTTGTGTTCACCCACTCATACACCTGTAATCATGTGATGTAACAATTGATTCTCATTCTGAACCTCATGTGTGTCTGATAGACACCACATTGAGAAATGGAGAAATGGAGCTGTCAGAAGGAGACATGCATAAAAATAGGCCGACAGACGTGCCGTGGATAAATCGGACAGCCCCCAGCCAACCTGAACATCCTATCTGTATGGTGTGTGTGTGTGTGTGTGTGTGTGTGTGTGTGTGTGTGTGTGCGCGCAATGTGCTGTGCACACAGAAGAGCAGTCCTGAGGAGAGGGAGCGAATTATCAAAACGCTTAAAGAGGAGCTGAGACTCCAAGAAGCCAAGCTGGTGCTACTGAAGAAGCTACGACAGAGCCAGATCCAGAAGGACAGCACAGTACAGAAGGTACATGCAGACAACAACGGAAAGGTGACTCATCCTGGGATGAGGCCTGTTATGGTTTTATTTATTACATAACCGCAGGTCCTTTTATCACATTTCAAGACAAGACTGGGGTGAAAGAATAGGTATTGTTAGCTTATGGGGAGTACTACCTGCCTCAAGTCCCACCATGTTGATTCAGTTTGATTATTTGAGTATTTGCATCAAATGTATGTGTATAGATGAACAAGTTGTTCACGTTTCATATGTGTTTTCTTGTTTCCTAGTCGACTGGCTCTGTGGCTGCTCCCCCTCCTCTGGTAAGAGGTAGCAACACATCAGGCAAAGGACCCCTCCAGGTGACACCTACTTACCACTGCAGCTGCTTATTGTCTCTGCAAACTCTCTCACACAGGACCATTTTAGTTACAATATTCAATAGTAGATTCTGTAGTTGGTATTCTATACTTGGCATTCAAGTAAAAGTATGGATGAAAATATGTGGTGGTTGAGGGGCACGGTGGCACAGTTGGTAGTGCTGTCGCCTCACAGCTAGAAGGTCCTGGGTTTCGATTCCCGCTCGGGACGCTGTGGGTGCTGGCGGCGTTTTTCCTCCTCTGTGTCATCAGTGCCCATACCCGAGGCGGGGTTGGCGAAAGGGCCTTTCTGTGTGGAGTTTGCATGCTCTCCCCGTGTCCCCTAGGGTAGGTACCCTCACAAAAAACATGCAGTAATCCTGGTCTCTAAACTGCCTCCCCCTGGCCATCCGGGGTGCCTGATGGAGGGGAAAGGAACTGGTTGGAATAACGTGTTCCTTCCACGCGCTACGTCCAACCAGGGAAACTTGGACACTCGGGCATGAAGGAAGCATGAGTTCAAGTCCGTTGCTCTCCCCATGTCCCCCATATATGGGGACTAGGTTGGCGGAGGGTGTGTAGAGCCCAGGATAACATTAGATAATTGACACAGGGGTGACAATGGGTTACAAAATCGTTGGATAAAAAATATAAAAGATATGTGGTGGTTTAATCATATTCCATAGGCATTGGAACCGCATCTGTGCCAAACGTATATCTTGTGAAAAGGTATTGAGGTCACCTGAGCCATCCACGAGAAAAACTACTTATTCATCGATTTATTTTATTTTTATATATATATATATATATATATATATATATATATATAAAATAAATCTTTTTTTGGTACATTGTAGAAACGCCTACATCCCGATCCAACGCACACGCTTAATAGTCATTTTTCTCTAAATGAGACAAACTGCGACCTTTGAAACCTTATAAAAGTCTAAACTTTGATCGTGCTAAGAAAGTTAATCCATTGCGCGTCGAAGCACAGCCTAGAATGAGGATGTGGCTCAAATATGGATGGACGGTTATCACTTCCGGGGCAGGCGGAAGTGACGCGTCTCCTATGCTTATTTTCGCTGATTTGTCTGGCACTGGCCTGGATATTGTGTTAATAAAACGAGCAATTGAGGTGTAATAACACTGTGTAATGTGTTGTGTTTTCAGGTGTCAGGCCGTATCTCAGGCACAGTGATCCCTCCACCATTGGTGCGCGGTGGGCAGCATGTCCCGTCCATAAAACAGACTTCCCAGGTTGTCATGCCTCCCCTGGTCAGAGGGGCACAGGTGGGTGTTGGCTGATAATGACAATGATAATAATTATATGGCAATTGTAATCATATAACACTAATGTAATTATATATTTGTATTCCACTTGACACTTGACTGTTTATCTCCCTGCCCTTTCTACCACTGCTATCTAATCCTGCTTTTGCTTCTTTGTCAGCCCATTGCGGTGACACCTCAGCAGATTGCCAGTCTGCGCCAGCATCAACAGCAGCACAGTGGCTCTGGCCCTCCGCCCCTGCTGTTGGCTCCCAGGGCCTCTGTGCCCAACGTCCAGATGCAGGGCCAAAGGATCATCCAGCAGGGTCTTATCAGGGTGGCTAATGTAGCTAACACCAATGTCATGGTTAACATCCCCCAGGTTAGAAACATCCAGTGAAATGTTTACACCACTAGCAGAGTTGAAACAATAATATTACTACAGTACTAATAATCAATTAAAATATACATTCTGGCACGTTTTGTAGACTAGCTATTTAGCTAAGCGCTGTTTCCCTGGTAGTTGTGTTATTTGTTTTCCAGGGCAACAGTTGCATGATTTTTCTGCATGATTGATAAAATATAATTGTGTAATTTGTGAATCCCCTCCTTTTGTCTGTATAAGCAGATATGAAAAACATTGTGTGCTTTATGTCCAGGCCTCTCCAACCAACCTAAAGGGCTCGTCGGTGTCGTCCAACTCCAATGAGTCGCCAGCCAGCCGACAGGCAGCTGCCAAATTGGCTCTACGTAAGCAGCTGGAGAAGACCCTTTTGGAAATCCCTCCTCCTAAACCGTCTGCCCCAGAGTTTAACTTCCTCCCATCGGCAGCCAATAATGAGTTCATCTACTTGTTGGGGCTGGAAGAGGTGGTACAGAAACTGCTGGAGATTCATGGCAGAGGTGGGTAAAGCCCCTTCACTCTTAACAAAACGTCCGTGGTTGTAGTAATTGGAAGGGCCCGTCTTCAGTTTGGGATTTTCAAGCTGAGATAGAAATGAAGCAGTGACCCCCACTTAAATTAAATTGTATAAAATAGTATTACACATTATACTTGGTTTCATTGACAGTGTTTGACCGCGATATCTGTTACAGTATTATATTAATGTTTATTTGTTTGCACATTTATGTTTATTTGTTTACACATATTTTTTTCTATTAATATGTTGGATTCACATTAATGTGTAAACCTTCAATACTTAGTAAACCTTACCTTTGGCTCTGTATTGGTCAGCTATTTGTCCCAGTACACCAAATCTCTTTGCATAAAATAGCTGGTCGACAAGCTCACAACACATCATGCTGCGTTCCCGTTGTAAGTTTGTAGATCGTCTATTTTTGGCATATGTCCCCCCCAGAATACAGATGCCAGAGGTTAAGTGGTAAAGTAAAAACTGAAAATTCCCTCACACAAAGATGTGGCAGCCCCCCCTGTAGTACACCTGTTGAAGACAGACGTTCTAATGGAATCTGAGTTTAAGCTGCTTCTCCAATTGGCTCCTTTTTGCTTTTCTTATCACACAGGTAATGTGGGCTTTGCAGCGGCATTGGCCAGCACTCTCCCCAAAGAGCCACACACCTGTGCTCAGTGTAAGACAGACTTTACCTCCCGCTGGCGACAAGAGAAGGCTGGGGCCATCCTTTGTGACCAGTGCATGTCATCCAATCAGAAGAAAGCCCTGAAAGCTGAGCACACCAATAGGCTGAAGGCAGCCTTTGTTAAGGCCCTCCAACAGGAGCAGGAGATAGAGCAGCGCATCCTCCAACAGGCTGCCTCCTCTTCATCCCCTTCTGTCTCCAAAACCACCTCCTCCCCCTCTTTAATGTCCAAGAGCGAGCAGCAGGCGCTGGTGTCCCAGCAGTACAAACAAGTCAGGGCTGCCATGCAGCAGCAGCAGCAGCAGCAGCAACAGCAGCAGCAGCATAGAGGAACACCTGTTTCTCGCCACCACTCCACAATCAAACAGGTGAGTGCTGCCTTTAAAGGAGTAGTTCACCCTATATGACTTTCTGTCAATTGCACACCCCATGAAGCCTTGAATTCATGGAGATTTTATTTGTTTCTCTCGCATTCCTGAGCCAATAATTCAATGATAGGTGACTGGTCGGTCAGTAGGAGACTCAATTGAGTGGACTGAGTGGTCATCAAATTGAGACTGGTCATCAAATGATTTGCTCAAGAATGTGAAAAAATCTATTCAAGGTTTCATGGGGTGTGTAATTGATAGAAAATAATTCATTTTTGGGCCTTTAGTACATAAAATTAAATCAGAATCATTGTTTTAGTTATTTGTTTTTTTTAGGACAAACCACCTGTGATTTCATGAATTTAATGTCCCATCCCTCTCTATCTGTCCCCCTCCCTTCAGAGTCCTGGTCAGCTGTCCCGTAACATCCAGTCTGTGGTGAGCTCTCGTGGTACGACCCACTCCTTCTCCTCCTCCTCCCAGCTGCAGAGCGCCGTGTCGGCGGCCGCGCTGGTCAGCAGGCCAGGTAAGCATGCCGCAGCACGCCCGCTGCAGCAGGGGGCAAAGGTCAGCGCCAGCAGCAGTAACCAGGGCAACATGGCTGCCTGGAGGAAGCAGAGCGGAGGGAACACAGGTAGATACATGCGAGACCAGGCTAGCCTGAGAACACTCTCTACTCGGCTACCAGTTCACTCCTTCCGTCTCCCTTTCATGGGGCTGTCTGTCGCTTCCTCTCACAGTACCTTAACGTGGCTTCCTTTGCTCAAACTTTCCCTGTCACCTCTCGTTCACCAATCCCTTTGCTCTTTCTTACCTCCAGTATCACTATAGTTCCAGATTGTATGTCTTTGTTTTTGATGTCCTAAAGTCGGATGCCGGGGTGCAGCCGAGGGAGGTGGCATCTTCTTTCTATGGCCTTAGAATCAGTAGAATCCAGGCTACACCATCTCTCTCCACCATCCCTCTTTTCCATCGTCCTTTACAGGTGTACCACCAATTAAGAGTTTTTCACACCATACAGGGTGTCCATACATGGTCTTTACAGGGAAGAAATTCACATAAAATGGGTATAATTAACACATGCTCTTTTATGATCTCTTGTGCATAGAGCCTTCGACTAGCTTGCTGTCAACACATTATTTATCGGATCCATTGCAAAAAAATAGTTTTTGCTGTGATTTCACCTATAAAAGTCCTATCACTATCTCAGCCATGTGTAGTCATCCTTGTTTTGTTTCTCTTCTGTAAGCTCCTCTATGGTTAGGGGGTGTTTTGTTTGCTTCAGTTTGGGCCTGCAAACCGGTTTTAGACTTAACTGTTATTAAGGGCTAAACAAACAAACTTGACATCCGGGACGCTACATACTGTATGTAGGCTCCCACCTTTGGGAGCCTTTTATCTGCAATCATACAAACAGCCTGTCCAAAAAATAGGTTGAGGGCTTTGAAATTACACCCTTATTCTTGGGAATCATAACGGACTACAGCACGGGAGTAGCACATGTTCAACCGCATGTCCTACCGTTGTTTCCGCATGCACCCCCTGCCTCAGAATAGCTCTGAACATGTACAAATGCAAAATATACGGTGCTTACCGCGCTTCCCCACCTGTTCGTTCGAAACCTGTAGGTCCGTAGTTTTCAATACATAAAAGTGTTTTAATCCATTCTGTCGCTGAATCTTTCCGCCATCTTGGATATCTCCTCGTCTCCCTAAATTAGTGCAACTTCCCAGGGTTGCGCAGTTACACTCATTTTGGGGAGACGAGGAGATATCCAAGATGGCGGAAGTTGCGACTAATTGCATTGGTATGGTTCGGCCTTTAAATAGAGCTTATAATGGAGATCTCCAAGGTATTGACCATCTAATGTGCTTCTTCTGTCAGGTGTGACCATGGCCTATGTGAATCCCAGCCTGTCCGCGCACAAGACCACCTCCGCTGTGGAGCGTCAACGAGAGTACCTGCTGGACATGATTCCTTCCCGCTCCATCTCCCAGACGGCCAACACATGGAAATAATACAACCCGATTCCTTACTCCCACCATTAACCATCACCCCTCCCATTATTAATAATATCAATAATAGTCATTCTCATTATCAACCTAACGTACTCTGCATCCTGCCAAAACTACTCTGGGGAGGATTTACTTTTTGACCAATGATTACAATAAAGAAAGAAAAGGAGAAAAGAAAAGTCTCTCCACCTCTCCCTTTGCTCTTTCTGCCACCATCTTTCTTTTTATTCTTCTTCTGAGCCTTTCCTCCCAATATGGAGGCATATTGAGACAACTCAGGCCTCTGGGATACAAGGATTACTGTATGTCCTAAGGACTGAGGGTAACTGGAAGGCTTGACATGGACATGCATAGTACATTCTCAGACCTCACTAGTGTCACCACTCCTTCCTTCCCTCCCAGTGTGTCAGTTTAACTTTGTTCGCACCAAGAGTTGTTGCAGGGTCACTGCCCTTCCCTGTCTCTGGTTCAGACAGGTAGAGGGTCACTATCACATACACCGTGAATGATTCGCCTTACTTCCTATTCCTCTCCAGTCTGAGATGGCTAGACTCAGGCCCAAAATGGTGGCAGGACCGAACTTAACTTACAGTAAGACCTCATGGCAGGGATTGTGGTGGAGCTCTGAGGACCATCCACGAAATACTAAGAACTGCTTCAGCTTTGCAAAAATGAATATAATCAAATGACTGTAAAAAAAACAATATTCTCTATCTGCGCACAGATGGCCTCTTCTCTTTAACCTATGGTGTATAGTAGAGAAGCAGACTTGGTGTGTCGGGTAATTTTGTATGGCTGAATGTTAGAATTTTTGTCTTTCTTCTGTAAGTCATATACTGTGTTGAGATATTGTGCTCCCTGATATTTTGGAAGTGGCCTCTTGTCGAGGCCTGAATTGAAAGGCTAATGTTACTGTTGAGGTGGTTTTACATCTGCTGGGTTACGTGTTTTAGCCTAGTTTTAAAGAGTTTTCTAAGATGAGTTAAAATACAGATTATGGTTTCACTGACTAATGTAAAAAAAAAAGAAAGAACAATAAAACACGGCCATATGTTTGGAGGAGTATTCTTCTTGAATATTGTAAAAACCTTCCAAAGAACTAGTGGAGCCCAAATGGAATCCCTTCTACTAGAAGGGTTCTAGTTTATTTTAACCCTCTCTGGATATAAAGAAGAATTCATGCTAAACAGAGAGGTTGTAAGGAATGTCATATTTTATGACATTGATTTGCTTTTAGTCATAGGTTGTGGTGCATTATTTTTCTTCTATAGACAAACTGTCTCTGGGTTTATTTATAGGGTCACGTTAGTTAAGATGTATACTTATGCCCTGAGTTTGAATGGATCTTCACTTTAGGCTTTGTTTTTCTTGTGTGTCCAGTTGTTCCTAAGCACCCTTTAATTGGTCTAAAAGAAGCTGGACAGCTTTCAGAATGTAGTTATGCAAAACCCCCTATAGCAACACATGACATGGATTTATTAGTCTTTCTTTTACATTGAAGTGTGTATGATTTGTCCAGATCCTTAAAATGAGTTCTCTATGCCGTTTCATGTAAGCTGTGGTTCTATAAGCGGCAGCACAGGATAAGCTAGTGGTGAAAATAAAATCTCTAATATATAGCAGTGACATACTCTATGCCAACAGAACTTATTTTCTTTTTTTAGAACAGAGTATTGTCGTCTTAATGAGTTCAGATGTCATAGAGGATGTTCTTTTGCTGTACTCCCTTCCACTTTCACAGTACACTGACTTTCTCCCACGAAGAAAAGCGATGGCCTAGCAGGAATAAAACCAAAATGAATTGGTAATTATGTTTAAAAAACCAGTGTATTTAATTTGTTGTAAATCCCTTTTTTCACTGCAGCCATATTGACAAATAGGGTAATGTCACATCATGTACAATCTTACCAATTATAGGTAAGCTTCATTGTTCCGCTAAAATGTAGGAAGTCTGTTATGGTCCAAATTTCAGATGCAACCAAAGCCAGCCATTAATTGTACTGACATGAGACATTGTCAGTATGGAAGGTGTCGGCACAGTTTATTTTAAATTCCACCAAGCTATATTCCATCTCTTACATTCAAACAATCCTGCTGAACATGATTCATCACCCATTATTTTATGACCCGAATTGTCTTTTCTCCCAATGTCCCATTCCTTATGTTGTAACAGACACAATTTCACAAAGAACTGGGCCCTATTTGTCTGCAGTGCTTGTAGCATGAAAGGAGAATTCCATGCTAGAAGACTTTCTTACCTTTTATTTGTAGTGGTTACGTCCCCAACAAAGAGGTCCAGGTGTTATTTTGTGCAAAAGTGCATTATTGGCTATTTCCCCTAATATAAGCCCTCAATGGGGGTTGGGTTTTTGTGCTAATTCGCTTATTTCCATCAAAATAAGTAGTAAAATGTGCCGCTTGGGATACTATTTACATTACACTATGAGCGGGTATATACAAAACAAATTGACTTTTGAGCGATGGAAATGAGCGAATTGGCACAACACCCCATAGCCTAATTCAATGCAATGCAATTCATTGAGGGCTTATGGTAGGGGAAATGGCCAATAATGTGCTTTTGCACAAAATAACACCTGGACCTCTTTGGTGGGGACGTAACAACTACAAATAAAGGTAAGAAAGCCTTCTAGTATGGGATTCTCCTTTAAGAGCCATTCACACCAAGCACTTATCATTCACCACTGATGTTGTGGTGTGGACTCTGCCATGCACTTGAGTTAGAGCGATTTAAAAAACAATATGTTTATAGTTATCGTGCTTGGTGTGGACAGCCCGTTAGGCTCTACTAAGACAGGACACACTGTTGGTAGGTATATATTCTTTCAAGTCCTGTGGTTTCTCTCTCAATAAACCAGGGTTACATTGAGGATGGTGCAGCAGTACATCCTCAATAGAAATGTTTATGTGAACGGAGATTGGATGAATTCAGCCATCTGTGCACTAGTTAAGTCTTTCTTTATGAAAGTGGTATCTGCAATATTCCAGATGATCTGTATATTGCATATTGTCTGTAATCCTACAATGCTGTGCCCTGCTTAATGTAACCCTGTGCTTTTCTGACTACTGCCTGTTGCTGCTGTCTGACAACAAGAACACCATTCCGTTTTCTTGGGGTGCCAGCACTGTCAAATGCAATAGCAACCCTGTTGAAAAAAAGTGTACAAGAAATGTTTGTTTTGGGTTTTTTCTGCTCTATCAAGTAATAATAATAAAACTAATTCTAACCCCTTACTTGTTTGATCCATATGCATTGCTTTATAGCTTTTGTGTTCATGCCCACATTTTCCAATGTTTTCTTTGTTTCTGAGTTACAGGAGATATCACAGCTTCCGGTCACATGCAAGATTAACCTGCAAGCCAAGGCTAATGTTATGACTGTTATGATGAACAATACGTCTAAGCCCCCCTTTTTATTATTTTCCAATTCATGAATTCATCTCATTGCTCTTTCATCGATGATGGAAGTAAATAAAATGTCACCAGAATTTAATGTTGTGCTATGGTTTCTAGAACATCTTAACACTGCAAGTTGTTTTTGTCCAGTAGTTTTACTGGCCATCCTGTTCAGACCCATGTTAAGATGTTGGACCATGGATATACTTTGGCCTCTACAGTATATCAATGTCAATATAAGTTGCCCTTTTGGCTCAATTTCAAAGGCTGACTATCTTTAAGTGCTAAGCATTTTTCAAAATTGGCAAGCTTGACTACCGGTAATCTTAGTTGTAACATGCAAACAATGGTTACGATATAAGACAAGTAGACAACTGGACCTTATTGGACTTTCCAAATTCAAACTACTACAGATTTACACTACACTTAGAGCCTTTTCACAGCAGCCATATGGCCAATCAGGCAGGCAGGGCGTTACCATGTATGCTCGGACCAGGGGCTCGGACGTAGAATAGTTATACGCATTGACAAATAGGGTAATGTAACAATCCTGTACAAGTGTTACCAATAAGATACCAATTTTCTCCACTAGGCCGAAGGCATGGCCGAGACTTGTTTTGCTCCGTCTGTCAGTGTGTCCATCTGTCATTCTGTCTGACCAGCTAGTCTGAATTTTGCTAAACTAATTTTTATTTACATACTTTTCAAACTGTTTATAGACTATTTTTTCCATCACTTTTGAGATGGAGCTAAGAATAGAAATAGGGCGGTAGTTCCCGGGGTTAATTGCTCCCTTTCTTGTGTAGTGGCAGTGGGGTTACTTTGGCAAGTTTGAAATCTTGAGGGTCCTGTCCTTTTTTGATGGAGAGGATAATTTATGTGGGTGATGATTGGAGCTATGGCGATGGCTGAGTCACAGAGAAATTTGGAGGGAATATTGTCATGGCCAGTGGCGTTGTTGGGTAATTGGGTTGCAAGGCAGTGAAGGCACTCCGTTTTTTAATCGTCTTTACAAACGCCTAGGTTTTTGTAGGCTTTGATGTGCTCTACAGTCTACTCTACACCAAATCGACCGCAGGGGCATATCCACACCTGGTCCTACGTGGGCCTAGGGCCCCTAGGAGGCCCAGGTCATCACAGACACAACGGGCCAGGAGGCGGGCCGTAGGCTCATTTGGCTGTCAATCGAACAGCTGGGCACGCTAGTTTAGTGAACGCCCACCAAAAAGAAACACGAAACAACAAAGTACAAGAAGAAGCACAAGAAGTTAGCGAAAATTGTGACAAAAAAAACATGGAGGAGAAACTAAGACCACGGCAAAGAAAATGGAATGCAACATACAACAACAACGGTAAATGCACCATTTACCATTTTAACAACAAAAGGATTGTGAAAGAATTTATCCGTGAGTGAAGCCAGTGCAAGACGCACAACAAACCACGTGCTGCAGGAGGCTTCACTGTGTGATCGTATGGGACCAAAACAAGATTCCAACACAGATAAGGTAACAGCAGCTGAAATAACTAGTGTTTATACCACATAGTGCAACACTCCCAGTCATATTACAGATCAGAAGACTGTGGCAATAAGCCAGTAATGTTGAAAATGGCATGTTGTTGTACCAAGGCAGCATCCATAGTTAGCCTACAGATCTTCTTACACCTGTCTGTGTAGAGTTGTTTTTGAGAGTAAAAGTGGCAAAACGGCCCACACTTTTTTTTTCCAGGTGGCTTTGTTAGGAGGAGGATGCTTTGATAGTAAACCTTTCTTTATTGGTTCATTATTTGTTGTAATTAATGTCTTCACAATCAAATCAAAGCCTCTTGGTTGGTTGTATTGTCCAGTTGTATTGGTTGGTGTATTGTCCAGTTGTATTCTTTGGTTGGTTGGTTGGTGTATTGTCCAGTTGTATTGGTTGGTTGGGTTGTATTGTCCAGTAAATTGCAAAAATGCATATTAATTCATTAAAAATCACACCAGTGTGAACTGAGTGGTGCAACTCCGTGTGGGGTACCCCAGGGGTCCCCGGAACTTCCAGACCCACAGGAGCGCGCCCAGGGTGCCGACCTGGTTCCTGGTAGTCACTGTACTGTACTGTACTGTACTGTCACACCCAAAATCATCATATACAGTTAATATGTGTGTTTGTGTTAGGCTGTGCAACAGTGACACTTTTTGTGCTCGGACACAGCAAATGTGCCCAAAATGTGTTGACCTCATCACATTTGTCATCACGTCTATGGCCGTTTTTGTGCATTTTGTGTATTTTGTGCAAAACTAATGCTTGGAATGGAATCAGAATCATGAAAACCCCCTAGTTTGACATTTAACATGCTACTTAAAGAAAAAGGAAAGTTTGACATTTAGGGTCACAAGAAACCCCTATAAAAATTGGCCAATACTGACAGCCGGTCAGCAAGTGGATTCACGAATGTATGTATATAGACAATATTTTAGGCCAATAAGAAATACCAAATTTTCCACCCGCCCACCTCGGCTGCTGGACTACCATCCAGCTCACTATTGTGCTATCAAAACCGATTGCTTTTAGCATATTAATCAATACAATATGTCAAATGCCTTTTGGAGGTCCAGCATGATCATGCCGCAATATTTGCCCGCGTCCAATGCAGCATGTTTTATTGATTAAGTGCTAGCTGTTTGCCTGTTTCATCCAAGAGCAATCCCACCTAGCTGTTGAATGTTGGTTCTGCAGAAAGGCAGAATATCAGTAAAAAGAAGAATTAAATGACCACTTTTAGAACACAATTTATGTCTTTTCGCTCTGTCTCAGAGGGATGTTATGTGGAAAGTTTAAAAATCTGCCTAGACATGTGCCTTACCATGGCATGGGTGCCTCCCAATTTACCCTTTTCCCTAGAACAATGGTTTCTATTTCCGTTGATGTCATCATTCATGATCATTGGTAGGCAGGTTATTTCTGAACCCACCAATGAGAGGAGAGAGTACAGAGTAGAAGGAAATTGTGCCATGATGAGTGAGCACTGAGTGCTTTGAGCTTTTATGGCACAATATGGATACACACGCGTCCTGTGCTGAGTATCTGCCAAATCATTGTGTCTCACATTGCATGTGGCTAATCAATACTAATCATAGTCGACGTCTTGGTTTCTTCCACTCATCCACTGGAATGAGGTTGACTTTCTGGATGCTGGATCATCCTCTCGACAGGTCAGTTGCGCTCCAATGAATCGAATCATGGCTACAGTTTGTACACCAAAGACCAAACTACCAAAGTCACCGTGACCAGACATGGTGGACCGTCCCTATTGTAAACAAGTGTAATGCTTTATGGTGTCGTCCACAGTTAACAGTTTTGTTTTGAGTTGTGCTTGAAATGTAGGCCTACTGTAATTCTCCAATCTGTTAATAAATTCTTCAATCAATCAAACCTCATGTAAACGATGTAGTGACTTTGTAGTGCATAGTCTGCAATCTGCATACAGTTCATACCATAGGTCACAGGTGCATAGGTTGAGGTTCATACAGGTAATTTGGTGACCAAAATACATATTTGATTGAGTTTACACAAGGTAACTAAAGTAAAGACCACTGCTGCCCCCCGAAGGATTTTCTGATGGTGTGATACACACAGGCAACGTACCCGTTATCAGTGAACAGAATATATGCGCAAGTTTACTTACTTCTCCATTTAATCACTGTGCGTTCATTAGTGTAAAGTAAAAGGAGTTGTACCAATAGCATAATAATTTGAGTCTCCCAGTAACAAGGAAGAAAGCCTATTTAATCATCAGGGTTTGTCAGTGTCTGTGACATTAGGCCTACAAGGCGTATTAATTCATTCGGGTGTTCTCAATCAGCTGTGAATCACACCCATCAATTACATCATTCTGTATCCATCAAAGAAGTACTATTTTCCACATCCCACTGTCAGAATTTACACAAACCATCCAAGATTCCAAGTGCCCAGGGGTCTATTGACCATATGCACAGTTGCACACTGTGGCCACCTTGCCATATAAGTTAATGGCAGGGTGGTAACTAGGTGCAATTTCCCATTGACAGCCCATACATCCAAACAGTCATCTGATTGTATTAAAAAACGTAAAATAAAACTCACCAACATTGCAGCTGTACGAAAAGCTTGAATTATCCTCTTTCTATCTGCAAAGGGGTTGGCCAGCTGGCTGTGAATATTGTTGATTTTCTCATGAAAGAAGGTTTAGGAAGTTACATTTTTCAGTGTATTCGCCACAACACGTATAGCATTGTGTTCTTCTATTTTTGCCAAATTTGAAATGTTTGACCCACCATGTTTGACCAATAGAGATGCTAAATTTCATGTGGTTTTTAAAGCCACAAGGAATTGTATCTAGTGGGCATGCATGCCTTCTCAGTGACTAAATATATACTTTTGCCCCACTTTTGACATTTCATAAACCTTGATGTTTAGGGAGTAGGTAGTGTGGTTGATTCATTCTGTTAAATGTGCAGAGTAGGCTACCGGATGACTCTTGTGTAGCTCAAATATACCACTTTGTGTGGAACATGCATTGATGGCTATAATTTGGGCATTTCCTACATTCACAATGTGCATGTTCAACATTTAGACATGCTAACATTTTGAGGATGTTTGTGTTGATGTTGAACATACATGTTTTCTGTTTCACTGTGTGCACTGCACACGCCATGCCACATTTATATTTATCAGCCTGTATGGGAGATGGAGTGTGTGATTCGATTTCTTGGATGATTGGATTGCTTGCAGTTAATCATCATTGGATTGCTTGCAATTAATCATTCTTTGTACACTGATCTATACAGTATTGAACCAACAGATTAGAATATACTACTAAGAGCCAACAGCTGCCTCCTTCTGCCTTTTATAAAACTGAAATGTGTTACGAAAGACCAGCATGGCCAGAGGCTATGAACTGGATACTATGAAATATTAGATACTAGAGAAATGTGCAGACAAAGTCTTCTTCCCAGTAAAGTAACTAGATAAAAATTAACCTAATTTAAAAATGTACAACTGCATACTCTGTTCTCAAAAGGTATTGTATTATAGTCAATTGTATAGTAATATATAGTGTATTATTTACAGTTCTCTTGGATAAAAGAATAGATGTAGCATGTAGGTCATAAGCGCCCAATGTCCATGTTCACTACCAGCTACTACAGCTAAGAAACCTGTTAGGTTTGAGTCCTCCATCGACTGATTAATTCCTCTATTTGTAACGTAAGCACAATGTTGCTAGATGCTCCGATAATTGGCCGGTGATCGGCCATATCGGCCAATATTCTCTCTGATCTGCTGTAATCGGCATTTACCCTATCTGTGATCGGCAATTTACCCTATCTGGAGAAACTGATCTTTTACACCATTTAAGTGGTATACATGTCCATCAGATATACCGTATAGTATAACATCATTTTGCATTTTTGTGACATGCCTAAACATTCTCCCCTTCCTCCCCACGCAGAGGAACAATTGACGTGGGTTTTGACATATAATCATTTTGGAAATATACAAATTTGCAACATTTCACAAGATCAGTATCGGTATCGGACCTATCGGTATAGGCCAATCATGAGAAAAACAATCGGTGATCGGAATCGGTCCCAAAAAACCTGATCGGAGCATCCCTAATTGCTATGAATGGGAATGTTTGTTGTTTTATGTCTATGATTTAGGCATTGGGACTTGGACTTATACTGTAGAACAGTGTTCCCAAACTGTGGTGCGTGCAGTGCACCCCTTTTGGTGCGTGAATGCCCTCTAGTCTAGGGGGTGCATGACATGAAAAGGGTAATGCAAAATCCGGTAAACACTGTTGTAAGGGGATGTATAGAGCAGCTGTGGGGGTATACAGCAGTTGTGTGTCTCTCACATGACTGATACGTGACATTCCGTGATTATTTGGCAGCCGCATAATCATATTATAAAAATGATAATTTTCGGCCAAATATAACGAGAGTGAGTGTTGGGGGGGTGCGTCAGCTAGGTCAGGAGGTAACAGGGTGTGCATGGCCAAAAAGGTTTGGGGACCGCTGCTGTCGAGGTCCTGAGGAGATAAGTTGGCATAAGTTGTTACTGAGAAGGCCGGTCTTACTATTACTTTAACCATTAACCGTTTCCCATGGTTTAAATAGGGCTGCATAACTAAGGGCCTACTATAATGACTGTCACCATTATAGTGGTGTGGACTCCACTTGATGATTTTTAAAACGTACTATATATTCATTGTGACGGTATGTCACATTTACCGTACTATGAAAACCTGCATCTCCCTTCCGTCCGCCCGTTAGTTAGTTAGTCACCCACGCCTCCTTATGGTCATGCCTCGTGACATCTCGTGACATCATGGAGATCCATAGATCTCCATATCTGCATATACTGTATGGAGCCGGTCCGCAACTCTACATCTGACCTCAAACCCTTAGATCTCCATATATGGAGCTGACCTCATCTGACATTCCATGTTGATTCTACCCCACCTGTCCTTCCTGTTCAACTTCTGACATTCCATATATTGATCTGACCTGATCAAACCCTGTACACTCAAGACACGCTCCATATATGGCCAGTACAGAATTCATTCCATATGTTGATCTGACCCTCCATGCCAAAGCGCCAGCACTCTCCAAGCAGACTGCCGTCACTCAGGCAGATGCGTGCACACAACCTCACCCTTTAGGTCGTTTCTTGCCCTCAGGGGTCTTACTGGTATAGTAGTCATATAGTGTACTGTAGATACTGTAGTGCTTGGTGTGGAGTCTGTGGACGGCCCTTTAGGCTAATTGAAAATTGTGATTCTAGGTTGCATAATTATGTCATCATGAAACTTGCTAATTTAATGTGTCAGTAGTTGTACCCATTAAGTATGCCGAACTGCTCAGCACAGGCACTCACCTAGGGGCTCGCTGTGGGTGGACTCACTGTCGATGCACCCGCCTTGTTGTCAAGTGATGTAAATATCACAGTGAAAGGGTCATGCTTTTGCTGAACTGGGGAACATAGGGCACTATGTAATATTATGTAAAAGATGTATGTAAAAAATAAATGACACAGTCATATATTCCACCTTGCGGCAAGCTGAAGAAACCCCTTGAAAAGTACTGATGACTGCTGTAGGAGTAGTCTCCATTGCGTCTCCGTCGGTCATCAAATTATGCGTCAAACAAAAGAAAATATGTTCCCCAGTTACATAACCACACCCCCATCACTGGTTTTTACAAAACCTGGCAGAAGTGGAACTAATTCATGAGTTTTAGGAGTTTTTATGACTAGTTCAAGAGCTATGAAGACTTGTATTGTTTATTTACTGTTGCGTGACTGTGATATTTCAATATCCAGTGCTACAGTAGGTTATCCATCATTTATATATTGTTTGTTACATATTTGTTGCCATTAACTAATGCAAAAACTTAATCAAGTCAAATTCCTTGTATGTGCAATTTGTGAAAATATATCCTGTTTAGCTAAATGATAATGCAGCACATTCAGTGCAGTGTGAATGATTTCTTGTTTTTTTGCGTGAAAAAGTACTATACAGTGATCTAAACTTATATATATATATATATAGCCTGCTACACACAATTTATATTCACATTTTTTTCCTCCCAAGAGATATTACAATATTGAATAATAGAAATGAACTTGGGAAACAGTCCTCTCATCTCAAGTAATTTAAACATATATTACCTCTGCCAAGGATGTCAAGTTTTTGTTGGTCCAGACCATCTGTCTGTTTGCAGTTTATCTCAAGCAGTTATGAACGGATTTTTCCACTTGGTGTAGTTTGGTTGTGGTCCAAGGAATCATGTCAAAGTATTTGTGGGCATGGCATACATGGACATCTGTATCTGTACTGTACCTTCTGAGAAGATTAATTTAACCAAACCACAATATTTTGAAAAAAGGTTTATCAATGGCCCATGAAGAACTAATTGGGATTCAGATGTATTTCTCCCTCCTTTTTTCTCTTCAGTTGTGAATATTCCCTACACACGTGTAGGCCCTAAGGCCTAACTGCTAACCCCTGCAGCTGGTCTGCGTGGGAGGGTGTAGACTGTAGACAACTAAGACAAGCATGTGTCTCCATGTGTGTGGTTTTCACCTGACAGTGAGGAGTTTTGCCAGGAGGGAGAAACACATTATAGTAACCCAGTTCGTCTCTCCACTGAACAGGCACCCTCCCTGACCAAACAGTTCACTCTCCCCTGCTGGCTTTCCACCCTCGCACATGCCCAATTGTGTTCAATGGAGGACCCGGCCAAGCCGGATGCACCGCAGAGATTTCATACCCCTGGTCTCCGTGGTGAAGGGAAGAAATGCTCCACCGAGCTACCCAGGATTCAGATATATTTCGATTTTCTCTCACTTCTTACTGGTCAACTGTGTACTGCCACAAAAACCCTAATCCAAAGGCAAACCAAAGGTTTCTATGGTTTCCTCTCCATAGAAACCCTGAGTGTTTCCTCTCCATAGAAACCTGTTGTAAAGAAACGGCTTATCGTGGCTTAACAGGACTAAATCAATGACCTACTATAGGAACACACACTTTCTCTGATTCCTCCTTACTGGTCATACATTTGTGGTCATAGGCTATCATTTGGGTACATTTAAGCCACATTAAAAAAATCCCCCAATCTTCTGTTTGTCCATCTTAACATGGCATGTGCATGTAATAGGATTTCACTCCAATAAGTCTTAGTTCTAGTACCATTGTCTAAAGGGGTGTTATTCCTACCCCGAGAGCTGGAGCTTTATGCCCTGTGCAGAAACTATACCCCTTAAACCAAAATGGAGAAAAGAAACACAATTTAATGTTTTTCCTTAGAACTGGAGAAGATTCCTGTGTTCAAACCGGCTGTGACTCTCCCCTATATGAATGAACACAGACTCTCAGACACTGTACACACACAAAGAGCTCTCTCAAGAAAGTACATTAAAGTTAAAAAAATGTTAAATATATACTGTATATATAAAAACAAAAACGCTTGAAAAGAAGTTCCTTCTTTGCATACTGGAAGCATGCACAAGGAAATCTGGTACTGATCGGTCCAGAAATTAGCCCCCGATTAGTCTTTCGAGACAGACTGTTGACTCACGTCAGGAAAAGAGGGCACTGTTATCCCTTTGTTTTGCAGATGGGTTCCCAGATTGGCCCCGGATAGACAGACCTAGCCTGGTTAATAAACCAGACCGAATCAGCCGTTGGCAAAAATAAATTGCCTGCCGGCGGATTACGGTCTGGAGAGGCTCAATTGTACGCCCATTTCCTACACCAGAGAAATGGGGCGGCCAATCGGGACACGGTATGCAATATGGGCGGGCTTTGGTACAGTGACTTTCAATGCTTGAGACCTTTGACTGACAGTAGCTCTGACCAATTGCGTCAAAGATGGATTGCAAATGAAATCCAAGCTGAACCTCCCCAGACTAATATCCTGCGGTCCGTGCGATATTAGTCTGGTTTATTAACCAGGCTAAGACAGACCGGCTCACAGATGAGTATGTCTGAGAGGACTCAGCCGCTAGGGGCCACGTTGGGAAATGTTAAGTGCTTGCTAATTGTGTCAGATTTGTTCAATTCTTTCTCTAGTGTTATTTTGCAACTGAATGCTGTGCATTGCTTGGTGGTTTGTGTGTGACATTTTTCAGGGCTACTTATCGTCCTAATTAACCCTTAATTAGCAAATTAATTTGTAAACGCACCCTTGGTTTTTAAGGAATAACGGTAATTGGGTTTTACTAGTTGAATTTTATTTTATTTTTGAGGGGCGCTAGCCCCTCAAAAATTATTCAGTAGTGTAGTGTGAACTATTATTCAGTAGTGTAGATTTCCGTCCTACACAAACATTAAATTCCCATTGACAATGAATGGAGAATTACGTCATAGTGCATGAACAAATCGGCTTAGTGTCTATTTTTGAGGGGCGCCAGCCCCTCCTATATGTACAGTATAGGGGCGGCGGTGGCGCAGGGGTAGAGTGGCCACATGGCAACCGCAAGGTTGCCAGTTCGAACCCGGGCTCCCCCAGAGTTAGTGTTGAAGTGTCCTTGAGCAAGACACTGAACCCCTAATTGCTCCTGATGTGCTGGCTGGTGCCTTGCATTGTTTCCGCCGCCATCGGTGTATGAATCTTTGTGTGAATGGGTGAATGTAATGCACAATCTATGTAAAGCGCCTTTGATAAAAGCGCTATATAAATGCACCATTTACACACAGGTTTAATGTTTGTCTTTAGTTCAATGTTTGTTTTGTAAACTCCATTGACAATGAAGGGAAAATGTACGTCATAATGTGCCTCATTAAGTCATATTGTCTCTTTATTGTTAATGGTGTTTAATGTTTGTTTGTTTTACATCACCATTACATCACCATATCAACATGAGTTAGACTTTAATATATTAGCGCCCCTCACTTCACACGGGGTGTGATTTTTGTCCTACACAAACATTAAATTCCTATTGACAATGAATTGAGAATTTTACGTCATGATGATGTTAGGATGATAAGAGCTCCCCTCACTAAACATGGGTGTGATTTTTTTTTATGTTAATGTTACCATTCTAAATCAAATTACATCAAACTGAGCCTTTGCTTGTATCTCTTAATAGTAAATTGCTTACATTCAGAATCTTTAAATTTGTCTTGGATAGGACCAGCTTTACATTCACTAACTGTCAGTGGCAATGATTCAGTAAGACCTCTAGGTGGCACATTGGACCAACAGTACTTTATCCTTTTGTGCATATTATAGGTCTGTCCATAATATAGGAATTCCCATTGACATTGAATGGAAAATTACGTCATAGTGCCTAGTGCGTGAGCTGCCAAACATGTTTGGTCACATGGTTAGAAATCATTCAAAATATGTTAATATTCTCAGTGATGCCATGGTGTGCATCAAGCCTCCCTGTGCCATAAATACCAAATGGAGAATCAGAACCTTTGATTCTGGCTACTCATACTTGAATACACATTGTGAATTGAGAGAGTGGAAGGGGAAAACCTGAATAAGAAACTGACCTTTATAGAAGAATGTGAGCTATTGTTTGTCAGCACGACTCCTTTAAGAATTCCCTGTGATATCACACACTCTGTGTGTGTGTGTGTGCGTGTGCGCGCGCGTGTGTGGATTTATGACTCATTGTTGTGCACTCATGATTATGCAGGAGCCTTTTTTCCTTTCATATTTTTTTCAGCTGTTCCCAATGTACAGTACATTATATAGATCCCAATGATTCTGTGCCCAAGATTCGTTTGTAGTGTTAATATCTGTCAATTACCTCTCCTGAATATCAAAGGTGTTGTGTGCGTGTGCGTGTGCGTGTGTGTGTGTGTGTGTGTGTGTGTGTGTGTGTGTGTGTGTGTGTGTATGGTGCACTGTATGTCTGGGTCTCTGTGTGAGTGGGGCGCACCCCTGCTGGCTGAGTTGTTGTGATCATGGCTGAGCCAATCAGCTGGCTAGCACCATGCCTTCCTGCTCCTTAATTGGCTGGTTTTCCTTGGCGAGGACTGCTGATACACAGAGCCAGACGGTTTTATCAGGGAATGAGCCAGAGCCACAGGGAGAGGGGGATACAGCATAGAAAGGGTAATATTGAAGGGAAACACTCTGAGTGGGAGACAGTCAATAGCCACCACCTAGGGTCTGCATCAATTCAGAGGGAGAGAGAGAGAAAGGTCATTATTATTCCCAGTACATTCAGGAGCAGACAGAGACAGTGTTCCTTCAGTCAGAGAGGTGTTTTTACTGAGAGGCAGTAACAGCTCATCCTTCTCCCGTTTGCTGAATCCAGTGCCCTGAAAACAGACGACCAAGATGAACCACAGCTCCACTGAAGCGGAAGCAGCGACTGTTGATTCGCTGCGTTACCTCAGGTAAACTCCCAGTTTGAAACTGTTGAATTCTGATGTGTGTGGTACGTACTGTTGCACTGACTCAAACCTCTATGTGTGCATGTGCATGTCATGTTTTTATGCTCTGCTTTGATTTGGTCTGTCCTCTTCAGTTCTCTTCCATTCTGTTCTATTCTGTGACCTGTAGGATGCAACTCAATGAGCATTATCCACTCCACTCTCCATGTATCTGATTGCAACTGAGTGTTGAGAGAGAGGGCGGGAGGGGGTCAGAAAGTGATTTAAAATCAGGTTATAATAATACGCCAGACACCATGTGTCCATTGAGTGGCAATGATGTTTGTTATTATTATGGTGATTGAGATGAAATCGTTGTCATTCTTATCCATGATTTCAGCGTCTTTCTGTGGTCTTTTCTCTGTGGATTACATACTGTACATTTGATGTGTAATTTGATGTTATCAGGACCCGGGTTAATGGCTGTTGTATGTATATGTATGTACTGTATATTAGAGGTTTCATCAGTTTGTTCCACAGGGAACCTGTCTTGGGAGACCTATACAGCATCAGATGGACAGACGGCAAGATCAATAATATATTAATGAATCTCTGGGTTTTACTGAGCCATAGAGACAGACAGACGTGCACAGAAAGAGAGAGAGAGAGACACAGAGAGAGAGAGAGAGAATTTCAGTGGGTGTTTGGCATGTATGCGTACTATACAAAAAGGTGCTATGTACATGTAAATCGTGCAAGCTGAATGATGGCCATCATCAAGCCATAATGTACCGATGCTGGCAGTATTGTGGTCCTCTGTATCTCTGCTGCCAGCAGTGTTGATAGGCAGTCTGTGGTCCTTTCTTCCTTGCATTTTAATGTCCAGACCGGTGAGCCTACTCGGGGACCACACAAGTTGGGGAGCTGGAGTACCCACAGCAACCAGCCTACTCTGGAAAGAACCAGCCTACTCTGGAAAGTTGGGATTGTTTGCCCCACCTGTTCAGGCAATAACCATTGTCCTTATTGCGAACCTCTTGTTCATAGGCAATTTTAGGCTCTCCGAGCAGGGGGGGCACAGATTATTATTATTATTTTTAGGCGTACCAAACACATTTTCTTTATGGCCACCAGGGGGGCACCAGGGAGTTCCATCGTGCATTCTTCCAAGCTGCCACACATCAAGTTTGAAGTCATTCTTAATTATTTCGGATGGTACCCATGGTAGAGTTATGTCCGGGAGAGACTGACAGACAGGCTTTTTTGTGAATGTATAGATGGTGTTGGACCCACAACATGTTATGTGCAGTACACACTTGGAAAATGTGTATAAATGTTCACATTTGCCAGTAAAAATCCTATATATTTGTGTATATTGTGCATATTTTAATATTATGCAGTACATATCCCATGGTTACATGTGTTAAATGAGCTGCTTTCGTCTTTCCATCCAGCAGGTTTACTGTAAGCAAGGCTTGGCAACTAAGCATGGTAATATGTGAACCCGGAAGGATTAGATGAGATTATATCTAATTGCTCTGTAATAGTAATGGATCATATAAAGCACACATTTTATGTACAAGACAATGATGATAATAAACATGAGAAGAACTAAATCACCAAGTCACACAAGTCATCCACATTGAACATCTCCATAATGACTTGATTGGATTATACAGAACCTCTGGGTAATGCACACGATTTAAGGAAACAAAATGCTACTGTTGCTAAGTTATTGTAATTCATTCTCCATAAATGGGACATCCCCAATGGCTGGCTGAAGTAACAAGTTGCACACTGGCAGTCTGTGACAACAATAGGTTCACAGCTCACATCATGTATTTCACTCCAAATATAGCATAGCCTTTTCTCTCCATTAGCATGCACGCACATTGTTGCTGTGGCCTAGGGTGGGAAAACCATGGAAACCTTGTATCTCCATAATTCACATCACATTACGTTTCATCATGATGTACGTGATGTTGTGAGTGAGCTTGTACAGTAGATCTGCTATCTTTGCTGTCTCCTTGTTTCACCAAACATTGCTTGACGGTAGGATTGTCCTGATCTGATTGGAAATCGGGGCCGACCACGTCATTTTCAAATGATCGGAAACGGATCGGGAGCCAAAAAACGTGATGGGGACATCCCTAGTATCACTATCAATATTATATCCGTATCATGATATTGGACTGGATATTGTCTCTGATTTGGGATATTATATTATTCTGATATGGAATAAACGTGTTCTATAAAATATAAATATCGGATCGGGAAAAATCGGTATTGGCAGATGCTCAAAATCAAATGATCGGACCGGGAGAAAAAGAAACGTGATCGGGACATCCCTACTAGACGGGCGGTTTACATTTTTATACAGCGATGCATTTGAATTCCATCAATTCCTTTGGTTTGCTACACTCTGTCTTGTCACCTTACTACTCTGTCGGTGTTTGATGGTCTGAGTCAGATGGTCTAACTCTAAAACTACATTATCTTGTAAGTAAAAACCGACAGCAACAACAACAAACTGAACAAAAAAGAAAGTGTTGATTATAAAAGATAATTGAGTTCTCTAGCTGCAGTAACAGCTAGAGTATTTCAGATTTGATTTATCTGTCTATCTCTTTCTCTCATCTCATTCTGGGGCTGCGCCTGCTCTTACCCAAAGCAGTATATGTGGGGCTAAATTTAATTTATTTATTTTAAAACATATTAAATCACACAGACCCGGCCTACTTGCTGCAGTTCCCAGAGTTAAAGCCGAGTTGAGACATGGTGCAGTACCATATTTAGTTATTATGACAATTGGAAAACATGCAGCAACTCTGCGCCCTCCCGCGCACTCAGATCAGCCAACGCAGGGAAGCTGGAGGTACCTTCACTAAAAACACCGGAACAACGCTCCACATGTCCCAAACTCTTCTCCCTTCTGGCTCCAAAACTATGGAATGCACTTCCCATTGCAATTAGAACTGCAGACTCACTCCCAATCTTCCGCCGTAGTCTGAAAACCCACCTCTTCAGACTTGCCATAGCCCTGACAACCTTACAGGCGTATGCAAAGGCTCAACTTATGTAACTTAGATAATAATAATAATAATAAATAACTTTATTTATATAGCACTTTTTAAAACATGCATTACAATGTGCTGAACAACAGTTAATAACATCACATCATAGTAATAAAGCATAGCATAATAAAATAAAAACAGATTAAGAGAAAACAAAAAGTTAGGTGGCAGCTGGCAGCGGCATTCTGCACCAGTTGTAAGCGGGAGATGGATTTCTGTGATAAACAGGTGTACAGACCGTTACAGTAATCTAATCGGGAGGTTATAAAGGCGTGAATGACCTTCTCTAAATCTGCAAATGACAGGACGGATTTGATTTTCGCAATTGTTCTGAGCTGGTAAAAACATGATAGCATTTTATGTAGACATAGCACTATATAGTACCCTGTATATATGCATAGTAGACATAGCACTATATAGTACCCTGTATATATGCATAGTTCATTATATAGATATCCCACAGTTAAATTCTTAGCATACATAGGATTCATAATGACTATTTTTAAGTATTTGATGTATTACCATGTCTTTTGTTCCTGCTTACTGTAAATCACTCTGGATTAAGAGCGTCTGCTAAATTGTACATTGCGTAGACATTTATCTATGCACCACGTCTCTCTCTGGCTATATGTTTGTACGGCTGTAATGCACCTATACACGTAACTCGAGAACCGTTCGCCCCACCGACTTCAAATTCGCCACACGCGTTCCACTCATCCACAGGGAGTGCAGTGCCCGGTGTCGAGTCGGTCGGACCCACGGTTGTCCAGAACCGCCATAAAAGACCTCTGCCAGGGCTCTGGACAGGGTCCATATACTGTATGGAGCTGGCCTGTTCTGACATCACAACACTCCATATTTGGGCATATCTGAGACAGAACTCCATATATAGGAATAAAGGGACACAGGGAGACAGACACAGAAATCTCCATATATGGGCATAAAAGGGACACAGACAAATGGGTGTAACGGGTACTCTGACAGAGGTACAACATTATGGAGTGTACGACATTGCAGATATCCTCTAGTATTTTAAGTGAGCATTGTTCAGCCAAACTAGCTGTAACGGATAGAAAGTACTTCTGAGCTAAAAGTCAGTGCTCTTTAGTCGACCAGTACTGTTTGACCATAGATTTAGGGGGGCACAAGTTATACAAAGAAGAAATAGGGTTTTATATAATATTTTTCCAGGCATTGATTATATCTAGCATGTTAAATTTGATTAACCTAAGTGACATGCCATTCTTGTGTCTTTATCTCATTTGTTTCCTGGCTGTTCCTCTCACTCCCTCCGTCTCCTCTGGCACAGTTTATGTTCTCCACCCACCATCACCCCTTCATCCACAACTCCTTTCTGCCTACCGTTGGCTCTTTCCGTCTGTTGTTTTTGTCTATTGTCTCGTCTGTTGTCTGTCTCAATGTGTGTGTGATAATGATGACGATTGTGTGTTTCTGTATGTGTGTGTGAGAACTGAAGACTGTCACTGTTGAACCTAGGCTGTTGCTGCTTCATGTAAACCACTCCCTTTTCAACTCACTCCATTCTGTTTAGTATAGAGAAGGAAAGAGGAATCTATAATGGAAGGATCCTCTCTTGTCTCTCAAGTCCTTTGAAGGTTCCTTTAGCAAACTTGCCTCTCTGTCTGACCATCTGTCTCTCTGTTTGCTGGTCTGTTCATCATCCATTCTTTTGGCAGTCTGTCCCCATGGCTGTCCGTGTCCCTACTCCCTAACTTCTTGTCCTTCCCTGGCTGTAATGGCCTTGCCTTATTGTTATTCCTCTGGCTTGCCTCCTTATTATTCCTCCTAGATCCCTGCCACACTTCCCACTCTGGCACCTCCATTTGCCCGTGTGACAGGAGGGACACTATATAGGCCATCTATAATGATGTAAGCGGAAAAGGTGAAACGCAGAGAGAGCAAACACGAGCACAGAGAAGATTTGTTCCCAGGCAAGGATTCGATCATCACCGTTACTCTGCTATTAAAGTTCGATTAGCCATGAGAGCTCTCAATTTGCCATGTCTGAAGTGGGTGTGTGTGGGTGGCATAGGGGCAAAGAGTCTGAAGGGCTCTCAGCCCGACATCTCTTAAATTGTTTTGATGCTTGGCATGGATGTGAAGAGGAGGATACAGACATACAGTGTTAACACACCCATGCGCAAAAGCACACATGGAGGCAGGCACATCACGTGTGTATGGGTGGGTTCCAATAAGAGAGCTGATGGAAACACATACACACATGCACATGTACATGACTGTACATGTAGTTATCAAAGACAGTGTCCCGAGTGTTTTGTCTTTTTGCTGAGCTGCAAGTTTATGTTTTATTGCGTGGTAGTCTTTGATTAACCTGACTCTGAGTCAGGTTAGTCTTTGATGGCTCTAAAGCTTGCTTTTTATTCTCACTTGTCTCTGACACAGCCCTGCTGACTCATGATTAAATTAGCCTTCCACAAGGAGCATGTCCGTGCTTTGTTTCTCGAGGCCAATTTGAGAAAGGATTAGAGAGAATTGTATAGAGAATTATATCCTCATTATATTCCCTTTAGGATCCATTTTGGAGAGAAGTGTGCAGGTGTTCATTTGCAATATTTATACTAGGAGTGGTACATTTTTAGAAGAGCTTCTCAAGACTAGGTTTGCTTTCCCTTAACTCTGAATCAAGAGAATTAACAAACAAAACAAATGCGTTTACCCCAGTAGTCAATAATAACCTTTCATTTTATAATATGGCATTTTGGTGAAGTTGTAAATGGCACATATGCTTTCACATAATACAAAAAAGGAAAGAAATAATACAATTACAAAAATTATTGATTTTGGTTGATTGATTTAATTGATTGCATTCTATGGAAAGAGATGCTCCCTCTTTGTAATGTAATTGCTGATACATTTCACTTCAAATGTCAACAGTCTTAGTCAGTATCCATCTGTGATGGTTCTGCATGTGTCTGTAAGCGTCCCAGAGTCAGTAATCCATACGAAAAGAGCATTCTATTCTATCCCAGTCAAGCTTGGGTTGTGGAGCCTGATGGCTACTGACACAAAGGACTACTGACACAAAGGACTATACTGACACAAAGGACTGACCAAGTGTCTTTGTGGTGTGCCAGTGTGGTAGTCTGTTGCTGAATGTGCTCTTCGTCCCTACTAGCATACCATAGAGGGGAGAAGAGCTAAGGTGTGTGTGTGTGTGTGTGTGTGTGTGTGTGTGTGTGTGTGTGTGTGTGTGTGTGTGTGTGTGTGTGTGTGTGTGTGTGTGTGTGTGTGTGTGTGTGTGTGTGTGTGTGTGTGTGTTTCTGTATGTGTGTGAGAACTGAAGACTGTCACTGTTGAACCTAGGCTGTTGCTGTTTTATGTATTTTTGATCTTTTTATTAAGTTATTATATTTTATTAAGTTATTTTGTGAATCAACCGGCAGCTTTTGTGCACACTGCACTTCACATCCACAGAATAAAAACCACTCTTTTCAATTCACCGGGCTGTCCATTCTGTTTAGTATAGAGAAGGAAAGAGGCATCTACTGTATAATGGAAGGATCCTCTCTTGTCTCTGAAGTCCTTTGAAGGTTCCTTTAAGCAAACAAACAAACAAGACTGAAGGAGCTTGTACACGGCTGCGTTTTTCGGATTAGATCCTTGCCAATTTGAGAACCCATCGTCAAAATAATAAAGGAAAACAGTGCCCTATTTTCCTTTATTGATGAGAGTCAACAGTCTGTCTCGAGAGACTATAGTCCTTGCAGACTGGTGCGTTTCTCTGAAATAAGCTCCCGATATTCGGGTCCGAAAACGCAGCAGTGGGCAAAGTGGTGTGTTCTTCCCTCCATGCATGTATTTGATATTTGCAAATTTCCGGTGTAGGAGAGGTACACGTACAGTAACAGTAGGGTCTGTGTCATTTGCAAATAAGAATCGCAATGCAATTTTGGTGTCAACAAGGATCACAATTTGCACTACGGGCCTCCGTCATTGGACCAGTGCCAGACATAATTCACTGCATTTACAATTTTGCAGACGCACTTATCCGACTTATAATAAGCAAGGTATCTCGGCTCACATGCATCAAATCTGTATTAATTTTGGCAGCAAATTTGTTGCAAAGCAAGTTTGTCATAGTCTTTTTTAATACATTTTTGAGTGGTGCAACCACTCCTAGAACCAGCAATGTCTGTCTGTCCGTCCGTCCCTATGTATGTTTAGGGTACCAACAGGTGGCGCTGTTGCAACACTCACTTCAGACAAGGTCTGATTTGTATTTAGTTTCAGACATCTGAACTTTTTTATTTATTTTTTGTTGACTAAAATGTATTTTGGCAGGACTTGATTGTGTCGAAATGACCGATTTGTGGCTACTGAAAAATTGCCGATCTATGGCATGTAGATCAGCTATTTACAGGCACACAACCATGCATAAAATGCCTTTTTTTTTGTCTGTGAAAAAAGGTAGTGGAACATTTTTCATCATAGTTTTAGTTGACAAAATAACAATGCGTCAAATGCAGAGACACAGTGTAGTTTAGTGCCTCAGTAAACTAGGATTGCAATTGCATGTAAGCCAGGAACCTCCTTCAACCCAGATCCCTGCCATGGACCCTTCCCACTCTGGCACCTCCATTTGCCCAGGAACCTAGCATCAGTCTAATATACTATCAAAATAATATGAAACTATAGGATAACAGGCAAACAATGAACATAGCATGTTTATGTTTTCTTTTTCTTATTATTTTTTTCTTTTTTTACAAAAAGATTGTATTGTTTGCTTTAAATCACAGAATGGTTTAAGGCACCTCAGTATCTCTCTGCACTTCTAGAAGTCTATACTCCCCAAGGTCATTGCGGTCTGCGGACAAGTTGAAACGTATTGTCCCAATGACCAAGTTTAAAGACCAGAGGTTCAATAGTAACCCCCAAATTGTGGAATGAGCTCCCCTCCCATATCAAACTGGACCCCACGTCAAGACGTTTAAATCTCGCCTCAAGTCCCACTTTAATACCGTGGCTTTTGATCCCGTTTCAGAGTTCTGTGGTCTTTGCTTTGATTCACAGTCTGCTGACACTGCTGCGTCTTGTATTCTAT
Source organism: Protomyctophum parallelum (assembly GCF_964188405.1). NCBI lineage: Eukaryota > Metazoa > Chordata > Actinopteri > Myctophiformes > Myctophidae > Protomyctophum > Protomyctophum parallelum. Next base: position 37,082,298 of record NC_139701.1, read on the forward strand.
AATGTGTCTCTTTTTTGTTTGTTTTTGTTTCTTATTTTACGGTGTGCTTCTTGCTGTTTTTTATGCTGTAGCTTACATAGTGTATTTAGCTTTTTTATAGCCTTTTCTTTTTGGTCTTCTGTGCAGCAGTTTGGTAACCTTGTGTTGTAAAATGTGCTATATCAGTAAAGTGGATTTTAAAAGGGCTGAGGCCTGAAGAGGTTAGTCCTTGTTATTTTCTCGCATCATACATCATCTGCTCTTGGCTGCTCAATTGTGTGCAGTTTGCATTTGAAATTATGTTTCAGAGGTTTTTCTTCCATGTGTAAAGCACTTTGTAACACAAATTTCCTGTTATTTTCCTAGTTTGTTTATTTCAAATGAAAAGCTGATGTGGTGATGACTAGAATGTCACTGAATGAAGGGATGGAGGAAGTAAGAGATGTGGGTGTCATATGGGGTAAATTGGGTAAAAATGGCTGAAGTGATGACGAGCAGATGTCAGGTGCTGGGGTTATGCTAAGAGTTATCAGATACTGTAGATTGGGTGAGTGGGAGAGGAGTTATTGCCATTAGGTGAGATGAATGAGGTTAGGAAGGGAGGAAATGTTATCACATGAGATTATTATCAGGTTATCAGCTTCAAAATCGTGACGTATGTTGCGCTGCGTATTGTGGGCCTAATGGCCAAAAAGTTGGCTAAAATGTGCCTGAATAATGGAGTTTAATATTAACTGTACAATATGTAAATACATTGAAGGCAGGAAAATAAGCCTAGATCACAGCCAGAGCACTGATTTATTAATATTCTGTGCAAGGTTGGAGCCAAGTAGAGTGCTCGTGAGCTGACGAACACCACGACATGGGCATTCTAGTTATAGGAGTAGGATTGGTAAGACCTGTGAATTTTTTTTCCAATAAGGCTGCTGTTTATAGAGCCTATTGCCTGTTTTCCAAAACTAGCGCACAACATAGAGTGTAGGAGCGCCACTAACGGCCCCATGCTACTCTTTACACCCAACTGAAAATGTTGGCTGAAGATGAAGGTACTAGAGCAACCAGTGGTCCGGGGACTACCACTGGTGCTTGAGAGGATTCCAGGTGGTCCCCAGCTAAATGATGGAAAGTTGGTAACCAAATGGTTCTCTAAAGGGTCCATTTGGTTTCATTTTACGCTCTCAAGAGTTAAATTATTGTTAAACATCTGCATTACTTAATTTACATAGAAGTCTACACAATTAGAGAATGTAAAATAATTGTTATTTTGATCAACGTTTGCCTGCTATTTCACCTAATGGTATATCAACACCGCAAAATATTATCCAACGGTAACAAAATATTCTTTAGTTTTGGGTCTGAGAGGCTAAAGGGCAGTCCATACTAATTTCTTCTCCGAAGTAGAGTTCGGAGAGTCACATCATATGGGAGTGCAGCTTTCAGAACAAAAATTCGGAGGAATGCGTTTCAGAAGTTGCGAGTGACGTCATGTTGTAGTTGTACCAGAGCTTTCCGACGGAAAGTTCGATGGTCGTAGATAGTATGGACTGCCCTTTAGTCTCATCAAATGGTGGTCCGTGGCTCAAATGCTGAATAAATAATGGGCCTTGATATGAAATAGGTTGAAAACCACAGTGCTCCCCCCCACAGTGCTCATTTGTGATCCCCCCTATGTGCCATTGTTGCCACCTTTGGATGTGTGCTCTATAGAGCGTTGCAGTCCTGCAGTACTTAAACGTTCTGAATCGTCTATGGGATAAATTAATGGGAAATTCTCTTCCGGGCCATGAAAGGGGGCGGGACTGTGACACTCTATAGAGGCCGCTCAACGTGCCATTCCAATTTGGGGTAGATTGGAATTGGATTGGGGGTTAGGGACATGACTTATACACAAGGATCATGAGGACCTTGAGGCTCAAATGAAATGAGGTTGACAGAATGGGGATGCTGGCCTCTCCTCAGCACATCTGCTCTGTATGAAAAAAGAAAAATGGATGTGGGGGCAGAGAAATGATTTTTACAGCTAACGCAGAGCCATCTCAGGCTCTGAGCTAACGTAGCTGCGGCTTATAGTCCGGTGCGGCTTATATTCCGGTGCGGCTTGTATATGGGATTTTCCCTAAATTTGGCTGGTGCGGCTTATATTCAGGTGTGGCTTATAGTCCGGAAATTACGGTAATTGAAGTTTGAGCCACACATCTGTATTAACTACTTGAACCCTAGCACCCCTATTTTGGGAGCGAACGGACGGAACTAGCACTACGTGCTGTGAGCTTGTACATCACCTAATTTCCGCTAAGATAATTGCAGGATGGGGCCTAGTATACAGCAATGCAGAACTCCAGTAAATAAAGTATAATGCAGTTAGTGACAGTGTATCCACAAGGCCAAAGGCATGGGGAGAGAGTATGTTTTGCACTCCGTCCGTGTGTGTGCGTGTGTTCGTCTGTTACCAGCTAATCTCCGGCACCGTTAACCAGGCCAAATTTTGCACACACACTCCCTGGACGCCAACGGTGAACCTCTGCCCCAAATCTTCCAGAACGGCCTGTTATAGCGCCACCAAGAGGCTGACTTTGATTGATTTGATTGATTACTCCTCCAGATTCTGTCCAAAAATCCCGCAAATTGTTACACACTATCTCTATAGTCATGTGTCCTAGACGGATCTGTCCGATATTGCAGATTCCATCCTAATTGGCTATTTATTGACTGACTATTATTATACTTATTAAACACAATGGACACTATAGGAATTGACACTGCTGATTATAGGAAAATTACAATCACATAGATTTGTGGAGAATTAAGACGGAATGAGACCTCTGAGCTGTGAATGTTCTGCAACATGTGTCAAGCTGAGGCATGGGTCTCAGGAGCGCATTCTTTCAACAAACGGAATTCGCATTACGGGTGGTTTGAGGAGGCGCTTTCCGTTGTCCTAAACCGGTGTGCATAAGATAGCAATTATAGTGAAAGCGCATCAACACGCCTACAGACACACCTCCACCCGCAAATAAAGGTGTCTGCATAATAGTGGATATAGTGGCAGCAAGATACCATTTACGCATAGTGAAAGCTCCTAAATGCGTAATTCACGGATAATAGTTAATGCTTGCGGGTAAGACATGGCATACGTTAGAGACCTAAATCCCTCTAATGCTATAGTTGCATGGATGTATTAAAGTTTCTTTAATTGCCGAGCTACAGTACTATACTTGAGCATGCATGAATGGCCATTTGTGCGTGTAATTTGCCAGGGGGTTTACTGTATATGAGGCGGGTTGTGTATGTACCTTTGGGCATTATCTTTTGTTTGTCACTGTGTTTGTGGGTGTCTGCAAGTGCAACACAGAAAGGCTTTCCCTAGTAATTGGGTTCACTCTCTTGCTCCACTGAGCTCTGATTGTCTGTTTGGTTCCCATCCAAGGAATACCATTGTTGAATTATGCAACGGAACAATGAATGATTATGTAAATGAATGATACTCTGTTGTATCTTTGGGATAATCTTAAATGCCGCTATGCTCTAGGTAGATTGAAGTGAATAAAAGTTATTTGTTTTCTATGCTAATGTGTCCACTCCTAAGGGATATATTCACAGTTGACAGAGTTCAGACTCATTTAAACTCATAATCTCAAATAATCCCATGCCTAGGAGTTAAACTCAGTGTTGGAATTTATTGACAGTGCCTTGATTGACAGTTTCTGAGGTCAGAGACACCCACTGGCCAATGAGTGAGTGATGGTGATGTGGTAAGACAGACAGAGACAAGACACACAACACAATCTAGTAGGCCCGGGAGTCCAATCAACCCACTTGTTTTGGAAAAGACAAACAATCACACACTCTGGCATGGAATAGAAGAGATGTGATGATGGTGGTGGTAGGGCAGAAAATGGGATCAAGAAAATACTTGTAGAAAGAAGAAAGAGGTAGAGGTGAAATGAAAGAGACAAAGAGAGAGTGGGGCCATAAAGCTTAATTTATGTTGTCACACAACAGAAAACGTGTTCGGCGGGCAGACAGGCCACATTTTTAAGAAAAACAAATATCTCTCTCCCTCTCCCTACCCCCCCCCTCTCTCTCTCTACTCTCCTGTTAATAAAGTATTCAATCAAGCAATCAATCAAAGCAAAGATATATCCTCATTTAAACATATTCAATAGAAACTTCTAAGACACACATTATCCATACATTAATTGGCAGCCAAACCATCAATAATATACAGGTAAATGGCTTGAGACAACTAATGCTATGTCCAGACGATGATGTATTCTGTGTTACCCAGGCAAGTATTTAGCCGATCTGCCCTTTCTGTCACACGGAGACGGCGTTTTTGGGGGCACATTTTTAAACCACCTTCCAGAGTGGGAAAGTTTGGAGACGCGACTTTGTCGTCTCCGTGTGTATAGCGAATGCCGCCTATATTTGCTGAAACGGTGATGTCATAGTCCCCTCGCCCCCTCCAAACTAACCAGTGTTAATGGTTTATTTCACCATAACCACTTACATAAGTTCACAGCTATTTTATATTTGCACATAATGTCTACAAATCTCTTCTAATAGCCGATCTGAGGCCCATGCATGAGCTATTTTCGGAGAACAAATTATGGTGATTTACCAATCTGGAAAAACAAGAACAATCAGCTTTTTCTTTTTTTGGGGTGGCCATCTACAGGCCGGGCATGTGTACTACAGCTTTCTCTGGAATCTGGAGCAGTTTACCGCTCTCGTCTGAACGACATGCATAATTAACATAACCGCAATATGTACGAAGGAAAGTTTTATATGGTTTACAAACTTGCGCAGCTAACAGCCCGAGCCGTCCTCGTGTATACAGGGTCTTCTTAGGATAACCTTTCAAATGCAGTGTCATCCTCATTATGGTTGTGTAGGCTTCACAATGTATAAATCTATATTTGACCTATCTCTGAAATGTACCATTCAACACCATGGACAGTGTAAGGCTCAGACTCAGAGCAGATGAGGGAGGAATAAGTAAGCACAAGTACTGTAAGAACCAGCCATGTGGCCTACACTGTAGGTCATGATGAGTAGCTGAAATGAGGGGTTAGTTGAACATGGTGAAGGCACACAACATAACAATAACAAATTAATAATTATAATAATAGCCAAAAGCATCAGGGTCATTAAGTAAAAAGGTAAAAAGATGATGAGATCGCTAAAGTCTGTTTCTCTTCTCTTGCCACGCAGCAGTCTCTCTCTCGCTCACTCACTCAACTCGAAACTGTCGTTTCCATATTGAAAAAAAAATTAACCAAAATAAATCAAAACAACTCAAAGCCTACAAATGGTAACCAAAACAAACAATAAAAAGGTAATAATAAGGTACAGCTGTTGCAGTACAAAAAAGAGAACATTGCAAGGACATAATAAATGGCATAAAGAATAGGCTACACATAGTACACAACATAAAAAAATGTTTGTCGGCCGGTCCGTGGATAGGTCGGCCGGTCCGTGGATAGGTCGGCCGGTCCGTGGATAGGTCGGCCGGTCCGTGGGTGGGTCGGCCGGCTGGGAAAAAATTAAATAAAAAAATTCTCAGGGGTTGGTTGGAATCGTGTTGCCTCTCTGGGCGCATTATCGATGTTTAGGAGGTTCGGGGACCCCCACATGGTAACTCTTGACATTTTCATGATAGATCTTTATTGATGGGAGGGAGACAGAACCATTTATATTGATCTGCATATTCTTCTTACTATAGCTCTCTCTCACACACACTTTTCAGATATCACTTGATATGGACATTTAACCAAGCTATTTCCCGATTCACACAATTAAAATGAGCCCACCCCCGTCCAAAACGGTAGAGGAATGACAGAGTTACCATTTGGGGGTCCCTGGGGGTCCCCGAACCTTGAGACCCCCAAAGACGCCCCCAGGGGGGCGACACGATTCAAATGAGCCCACCCCCGTCCAAAACGCAGAGGAATGACAGAGTTACCATTTGGGGGTCCCTGGGGGTCCCCGAACCTTGAGACCCCCAAAGACGCCCCCAGGGGGGGCGACACGATTCAAATGAGCCCACCCCCGTCCAAAACGGTAGAGGAATGACAGAGTTACAATTTCGGTACAAAATAAATAAATATATATATATATATATATATATATATATATATATGTAAAATATATATATATATATATATATTTTTTCCCGTGGCCGGCCGACCCACCCACGGACCGGCCGACCCATACGGGCCGGCCGGTACAAATGGATTCTGCCCTTGCTGGGACATCCTTCGTGTACAGCGTACGTGGCTGTCTTAAGTAATTAAGGTTTTTACATTCTTGCATGGGATATGCCACGTGCCTACATTATAACTGAGGTTATCAGGCTGCTTCTGTGAATGCACGCAGTGCTCTGTTACGGGAAGGAAAAGGTCAGTGGTAGCCTGAAGTTAAGGTTAGCCACATCTTCAACAAACAAACGCTGAGGTGTTGCACTGCACAGCTTGTTGGCATTTCACTATAATTTTTCTTGTAGTCCCGACTCCCGAGGCTTTTACAAGGTCACTTGTAAAACCTGATTAAATGCATCCCCTTAAATTAATTCTTCACAGATTCCATCCCAAACACAATTTCCTATTGTCCACCGTCCGGATTTATACATGATGTCACACACCAACCACATCTAACGCTTGACGCAACCAAGTGTAAATCATGGCCAACAAGATTATTGTTGCGTCATAGCAGACAAAAAACACTGACTGGAGTATCTCAAAAGTTACTGGATTGACACTTTTCTCTCTTTCTCTCTCTTGCTACGTGCAGCCGATGCTGTTCGACTGTCATTGACATTTGACATTGCTTTTATATTATGCAGCTGCTCGGGAGAATATTGTGTTGTGTCACCAACCTTGTTCTCTTTGAAGCTTTTGCCCAAACGCTTGCTACCGACACAACATCAACACATGCAGGAACAGAACACACACCCTGCACGCACACAAAACAGTGCAACTGTGAAAGGTCATCAGTGTGGCAGTTTAGTCATGACCACAACCGACCACCTCCCACCCCAGTGCTGCATCCATCAATTATGTACACTGTGTGTGTGTGTGTGTGTGTGTGTGTGTGTGTGTGTGTGTGTGTGTGTGTGTGTGTGTGTGTGTGTGTGTGTGTGTGTGTGTGTGTGTGTGTGTGTGTGTGTGTGTGTGTGTGTGTGTGGTGGCGGCTTTATGGGTGAAGACGTGGCTGAAGTCGAGGTCGGAACAACAGGCATGTGGGTGTGATGCATGTTAATGTTTGATCATCAATATGCTCTTCTGGCTTTTATAGTTTTGAATTTGATTGATGTTTTTATAGTACATGAACATATCTGTCACAAGGATAAAACGTATTTTCTTTGTGGTCCTTTGGGTGCAATTGTATGTGTAAACTGACTAATAATTGGTTTTATACAATTCCCAACGGTAACGGAGTGGCATTCCGAAGCACTGCCATTCCGACTGCGTGGCTATGGCGTGCGGTTAAGGTTAGGTTAGGGTTAGAGACAGGGTTAGTATTGAGCGAGTCGGAATGGCAGTGCCTCGGAATAGACAACTAAAATAGTAAAAAAAACGGTTTAAGCCTGCAGGGAAAAGATAACCAAATCATTCGCGTACATACTGTATGTAAGATGGTTGACAAAAGTATTACCGATGACACAGCCAGTTTTACAGAGGTTCAGTTGTCCTTACAGTAAGGAAGAATAACACATCTGTGTGGCTGGGCCAGACCCGTAGAAGAAGAGAGTCGCGTCAGACTTTGATCGCAGTGAGACATAATGAGAGCTTCCACATATCATTCTTACTGGGAGTCAACGCCTATTGTCGTCACTATCATACCAGATCACGCGGGCCTGAGTGTTTTCCTCGAACCAGGCAAAAAGAATGTATCCAGCTCACAGAGGAGAGATATATAGTATATACACACTGCTGGTTCTCTCTCTGAAATGTGTTATTGCCTGTTTCCCTCCCCACATTCTCCCCACATCCTTTGAACTGATCTTCCACTCCATGTACTCCCACTTGGCCAAGTTGGCCTGTGTGTATGATGGAGGTCAGATAAAGCTCAGCTGATACACTGTACACCAAAGGGACTGTGCATGCAGTGCAGTGTTTGCCCGGGACCCAAACTAGTTAAAATAACAGATCTACATTCTACAAGCACACAACGTGGTGCTTCGTGAAACGTTGCGAGCTTGTAGATCGGCTATATTTCAACATTTGTTTTCTAATTTATGGAATTTCTTGGATTTTGTTTTAAATTAATGAATTTTTTGTCTTTTTTGGGAATGTTTTTTGAAAATGTTTTGAAATAATAATTCCAAACTAAATATAGGAAACAAAAAATGAAGGTACCCATAAACATGTGTCCGAGACCCCAGAAATGGGTCCTGACTCCCGACCCACTGTTAGGGAAACAGTGGTGTAGTGTGAAGAATGTTAGAGAGAACAGAGCCACCTCAGCCACCTGACAGATTTTGCATTATAAAAAATCATATGATGCAAATATGCACCTATCTTTATTTGGCTACGAGAAGAGAGGAAAAGATAGGCTCAAAGGTTGCACACATTATCATTATCCTACCCTAGGCTATTATACCCTATTTTGTATGCTCTAAAAGCATAGATTAATTGTTCTTCACAGCCAAACATGTCTCTGTGGAATTCCTTTGTTCATTTAGTATGGATCCCCAACAACAAGACTTAAGAATACCGTACCGTCCCTCGTAATGAGGATGGATTATGTCTCAGGACTCACTGAGCAGTGGATTTAGATTAGCTTATCTCCCTGCGAGTGGGGGATGTTTGTATTGTGTAAGCAAGGATGATCAAGTCTGATATGAGGTGTCTTGTGACTCCGTATGCCGGTATGAATGATCACTGAATTATTTGATGAGCTCGGCAGTAATATAATCGAAGTTGATCGAATTGAAGTTTCTTCCCACCTCTCTGTTCTTGGCAGTAAATAAGCCATATACTGTGTAGACCAGTGGTTTTAGCATCGCAACGCATTGTGAGCTTGTAGATTCGGCTATTTTCACTACTTTATTTAAGGGAAAATGGCAAATCTGGGAAGAAAATGCTTACCACTAGCTTTCTTCACAGATGTGTTCATAAAGGTGTCTACTATCACCGAAAAAAACACATCTGTGAAGAAAGCTAGTGGTAAGCATTTTTTTTCCAGATTTGCCACAACTTAAGCTAATTTTCCCTAACTAATTATCTATTTTCGAATTTATGGAATTTCTTAGATTTTTGTTATTTAAGACATTATTTTGAAATAATAATTATAAACCAAAATAAAAGGGATATGTACTTGTGACCCATACAAATGGACCTGCAACCCACAAATGGGTCCTGGCCCACTGTTTGGGAACCACTGTTGTAGACTGCCCAGTCACCAAAATCACAAATCGATTCAACAACCGATTGAAAATTCTGGTTCTGCACCTGCGACAGTGAATTCCAGTCCTGCCAACTGTTGTATCACTGGCATCCCATGCATAATATAACTTTCTGCAGTCTTGTCCATATCTGTTGATCAGAGTTTGTATCTCAGCTCTGTGTTCAACTGTTCATGGATAACTTGCATTTCATATATGATGCAATAATGGAAAGTACCAAACCAACTCATTAATGCACCTGCGACGTGTCCTCAGTGATGGATCCTAATTAAGGTCATCTGGGTTTCGGGTCTCGCAACATCATACCCCTCAGTCAGGTGACACAGCCGGGGTGATCAAGTCCCGACTTATGTCCCAGTAGCTACCCTCGATCAGTCCCATTAGGGAAAGACCAGGGCCACACAACATCTATTGTGGAGGTCTTGTGATTGTGAATCACAAACTGCAAGCTTGTAATTGACAATATAATCCTACGGTCTGTAACTTTCGGTTATATTTATCTTGACTGCAAGGCCAGCCCTGCGAACCCCGTCCCAATACTCACATTTCTGCCTCCTCCGTGCTCCAGCATGGTGTTGTTATGTGAAAGTATTTGTAAGATGTGAACATTTAAATGAACTCAACAGCTGTTATATGATACTAAAGGCTCTATTTAAGTAGCTGTGTTTATCTTTTCTCATGATCTTCTGTTCCTGTGTTGCCTTAAAGGGCAACTTCACCCCTTTTGCAACCAGATCTTATTTTAATGATGTTTGGGAGACACGAAACACTTTCCTCTGGTTTTTATGTGGGCAATATGTGTTTTTAGATATTTCAATATTTCAAAGTGTCCATGGACTCCATGATGTCATGGACACTGGGCTGGCTCACTTCCTGGATTACATTGTCTCAGTAAGACAGCCCTCCCCCTAGCCAAGGAGGAGCAGTGCACCAAAGCATTATGGGAATTGCAGTCCAGGAAGGAAGTAGAGGCCAGTGTCTATGGCCCAATCCCAATCCACTCCCTTTCTGACTCAATGAGCCCTCACTGACTTAGCTGCGCATTCATGTGAAGTCTGCGAGGGCTTGAGGGATGTCCCATTTGAAATCGGTAAGTCAGTGAGGGCTCAGCCCCGCCCCTTTATGTGCCCTTTGCCAAAGTCAGCATCGATGCTGACTTTGGCAGCATAAATTACCCACAGTTCATAGCGTTACCAGGGGAATGAGGGGGATCCTCCAAACGTCAATAATTTAAGTATGCAAATTTGTTTTGAATGTCAACAAACACAATAGTGCTTTCTCACACAAGGGAGACGGAATGGAAGGATAGGCTATATATATTTAATAACAATAATAATAATAAGGGATAACATGATGAGAAATGACTAATGAGCAAAGTAAAATAATATGGAAATGCAATTTATAATGAATATTATTATATATGAATATTACAACCCATATCACACAGGAAAGTGTATTTAAGAAACTAATAATAAAGTGATCAGCTTAAATACTAAAATAGACGTGATAGACATGTATAAATAGGCCAAGCATGTAGGTATAGGGTATAGGCACTGGCTGTGAATAAGGACAGTTTTTATAAAGTGATGCAAAGTGTCATGAATGGCGGACTCATCTTCAAAGAGCTGTCCCATTACTTTCACAACAATGTGGAGCCCTTGCAGCCTCTCACCCTCAAGCACTTACAGCTGACGTCACTAAAGTCATTGAGGGCTCAGGGCTTGAGGGAGGCAATTGGGATTGGGCCTATGACAGGGGTGCCAGGCAGTTGCTGCTGTCAAAATATGACCCCCAGTCAAAAAACACTTTGTTTGAAATGCATGCTTTCTAAGGTGTGATTTGGGGCCCTAAAGATGAATACAAAATGAATATCAACATCCTAATACTGTCCAATCTTTAGGGAGGGGGGTGAAATTATGACAGGCAGTTTCTGCTGTCAAAATATGACATATTATGACCATGTCTGGCATGGAGGATTTCAATGGGATCTAGCTACCGAGTGCATTTCCATGTTGTGACCATAGCCTAATGGAAATAATTGGCAAATAGCTTTTAGGCGGATTACCACCATCTTTTGGCAGTAGTAATGTGTCTCAAAATAGAAAGATAATTATGTTATATGGTCTCATGAAATTGAAAGAACTAGCCCAGTGCATGGCTGTAGAGCACCGAGTCGGTAACGATGTAAGTTGGAGATCCATCCATGCCTCACCCGGCTATGCAATACCCGTTGTACCCATGTCAGAGTACCCGTTCCACCCATCTGTCTGGGCAGAGGCCTTTTATGGCGGTCTAGACAACCATGGGTCCGACCGACTCGACACCGGGCACTGCACTCCCTGTGGGGGGTGTGTAACGTGTGTGTTGAATTTGAAGTCGGCGGGGCAAACGGTTCTCCAGTTACGTGGATTACAGACATACATACACACACTCACAGAGATAGATGTTTGAACAATGATTGTATGAACAAGGCTCAAGTAAATTTTTGTCTCGCCCCCTAGTGGGTGGAGAGACATGGAAAACCAGTCTGTGGCCGAGCTCAGCCAATCACACTGGTTAAAGTTGTTTTTTATAACCAATCATGTCGCTTATACAGGGTCATGTAAGGGGGATTTAGTCGACCAAGATCTTATGATATTTAGTCGACTAAAATTAGACAAAAACTTTTCAGATGACTAAATGACATGTTATTCAAAAGACTGACTAAACTAAATAAAAATGTGCTGTCGAAATCGAAACTGGTTACCTGACAAAGCATAAATGTGTCATGGAGTTTTGTTGTGGGGCATAAAAGGCGATAGCCCTTGTTGTTTGCGTTCTTGGTATTGAGAAATGGCCCTTGTCATCTCTGCTTTGGATCTTGACTATAGAGTCAAGAAGTCATGAAGAGTGCTGCTTTCTGCCCTCTAGCTGTGCATGTGTTCCTGTGATGATGTTGCACAGAAACCCCTCTGTCCAGCCAATATTAGTTTTTTTTTTCCAGAAGTCATACTGTATTTATTGTCTTTCTCCCATCCCATCTTTCTCTTCGATGCTCCCCTCTGTTGCCCGGCCCCTAACCGTTTCCTGTAGCTAACCAGCAGTGACATTAGCGGTTTCGGATGTTATCAGATGATTTTCTCCTTGCGGCAAATTACAAACCACGTGAAAGGAAAGCAACGGATTTGAATTGGTTTTATCGGTTCAAACTATCACCCCCAGGTCAACATTAATGTAGCTACATAGTTGTGCAACATCAGATGACACACGCGCCGCCATGAAAGCACCACCCATAGTAGGTCAATGACGGTGCTATATTAGTTTAGACCTGCACACGCAGATAGCGGTGAAGGATGACACTTATAGGTCTACTAGGTTGTCATCTTAATGGCAGGGTTTTATTAACTGGATGGGTGCGTGTATGCTCTGTACTAGCACCACCACTGCCATTCATCCTGTTCTCCTCTCCTCTATCCCCCTCTTCCTGCTAACTTACTCTGCTACAACTCAGCCACACAGACGTGACAGTGGCTCCACTTCTTCTGTTCCCTTTTTAGCTTTCCCTCGGTTTGATGTTGCCATGACAATCCAGCCCACTTGCTACACCGCCAGGCTGCAGTTTTCCCTCACTTGCTACACTGCTTTAACTGTCCTCTTTATACAGTGTGTGTGTGTGTGTGTGTGTGTGTGTGTGTGTGTATATATATATATATATATATATATATATATATATATATATTGTACATGGCCACAGTGGCTTCAAGACAGAGGTTTTGCAAAATAAACTGGGTAAGTGCACTCCTCGAAGCACAGATATCCACCAGCACTTCGAGTGCTGCAGTTTTGGAGTGGAATACTGGAAAGCTCGCCTCGGGTGTACAGCCAACGGAACTGCTCAGCCTGGTATTCCTAAACGTGTAGTAAACTATGCTTTAACGGTTAAACCTAACCTTATTCCTATTTCCTAACCTTTACCTCAGTAAAATGGTGCCAAAACCTAACCCTTTTCCTAAAGATAACCCGAGTAAAACTATGCCTAACCTTAAACGTATTTCAAACTATTCTCAGTAAAACAAATACAAGAACCGCCCCACCCAGCGGTCGGCGTGAGGTCAGCAGAAAAGAAACGAGGGCGGGTGTGTTTTAAGGCGAGCATTCCGGGGGAAATAGTTAATATGACAGAGGGTGAAACTGTTTACTGTGCAACTGGTGGCTACTGGTGTGTGTGTGTGTGTGTGTGTGTGTGTGTGTGTGTGTTGCCCCCTGCGGGCAGCCATTTCTGCTCCCTACGAGGACAAATTAAATCTGTTTTGGAGGTATGCTGCTGTGTAGAGGCCCCATAACGTGTGATTGGTATGATTGGATGTTGTGTGAACAGTGTTGATTTTGTTGACTAAAACTATGATGAAACAAAGAGACAGCTCCAGTAGGCTAGAACTAAAAGACTGAGTGATTTTATGTTTGGTTGTGCTTGGGTGACTCGGCTCACAACATGTCGCACTGCGAGCTTGTAGATAGGTTATTTTCAGCATGCGGCATGTAAAATCAGACATTACGATGAAAACGAAAACATTTCAGATGATAAAATGTGACTAAAACTAAACGAAATGTTATTCAAGAGACTATGACTAAATCTAAACCAAACTTTGCTGTCAAAATCAACACTGGATGAATGATTGAATGAAAGGTATATTTTTTAATAGGTCAATAGTCTTCAAATGCAGTGGGAAAAAAAGGGAAACGGCAACGGCTCGGCCTGTGTGGCCTTCATCAGGCTATCTTTATCAGCTATCATAAAGATAGCCTGATGAAGGCCGTATGTAAAGATAGCCTGATGAGGCCAAAACGTAGCTGTTTCCCTATTAAAGTTTTTTAACTGCATTTGAAGACGGTGTGCGGGTGTTTGTTCTTTTTCATTGTCGGGCATCTTACCCTCTCCTACGCGCCTGTCGCCTGTAGGTGTGCAAAAGCCTTGCTTTTTAATAGGTCAATAGTGAAAGCAATTACATACGGTATGGAGTACCATTTGTACTCGAGACACGAGACCATTTGTGCCTAATTAGATGGGGAAAATAAATAACGACCTCACCTGACCCGAGTCTGAGCTGTTCCATTCATTTTATTATGTATTATTGATCCCACACACACACACACACACACACACACACACACACACACACCCCTGACCCGTACCCATTCTAATTGCATCTGAAGCTGACCCATGAAGCCCAGCAGCCCGCCTGTGTTATGCCTTATGAATTGACCCATGCATCAGGCTAATTTGACACATTTGAGTTGACTACCTTCTTCTTCCTTGGACTACTGGAAGTGTGCATGCAAAGAGTCATGCCAATCGGTCCAGCGGTGTCTGAGCACAGGCACACACACACACACACACACACACACACGCGCAGGCAGGCAGACAGACAGACAGACCTGGCAAAGGCAACTCATATTTTTGGTAACAGCTGTACAGGATGATGCAACATAAGTATTTCTGTCAACATGGCTACCGTGCAAAATGTGTCATTTATTTTCAAACGCATTCATGCACATAACCATCTGGTACTTTTTTGGTAATCAACTGGTCATGTCCACCATTTGTCCCCAAATGTGGCCTATGAATATAGTCAATATCCAGCCATACAGCAGCCATTTTGCTCTCACATCATATTTGTGGGTTGGGAAGAAACCCCCGTCGGGGTGGCATTGACTAACGAGCGAAATCGCCACCATGTCAATATGGTGAATGTCAGGAGAACACACACACACACACACACACACACACACACACACACACACACACACACACACACACACACACACACACACACAGACACAGATATTCTGCTTGTTCAGTTCTGCTGCCGTTCTCTACCATTCAGCTATTGAAAGGCGCTCTTGTCTGGAGGCAGAGCACTGTGAGTGAAGAGGAGCGTGTATGTGAGGAGGGTCAAGAGGACAAACGAGGATAATAATGGGTCAGTGATGCAAGTGCAAGACGGACAAACATTAAGTGAGAACAATCTTGGAATAGTTCAACTGATTTATCATGGAAATTGCTGAAAAGGCATGCTTTTCATTTTCAGCCCTGCTTCACAAAGTTACAATTACTGTACACAGATTTACACCTGAGAACTCTAATGAGCGCAATCACAGTCTTTTAGCATTGTGGAGCACCTGTGGAGCAATTAGGGATAAAGATAAAGTATCTTTGATGACTAGAATCATCACTGAGAAAGGCTTCATTGTCTTTGCCAAGCCGGAATGGCTGTTGGGAAAAATAATTCTCGCCCTTCTCCTTCTCTGTCCATCTATGAGCAGCTAATCTCGGGAAGCTGCTCCTAACCCTCAAACCAGACTGAGCTGCACCCCCACCCAAAGGACACAGTGTATACATTGATGTTATTAAGCCTCAGGTTTGCCAGTAGCATGGCTCATCAGTTGTCTGTATTCAGACAAGTGAAGATATAAATTGTGTTAGCCATCATGGTCCTGTAGACAGAGGATCAGCCCCCTAGCTGGCACAGTGGACATGAATGAACGGTGTGACAACAAGACATTGGCCTGTAATCTGTTTGCTTGATTTGTCCTCTGGCCTGCGGCTGCCGAGAGGGATTAATGCAGGGTGCTAAAACAGACGTTATAAATGGATGCTCAGGAAATAAATGAGAGGGCACAGGATGTCTGTGTGATGTGCGTATATTTGCTTGTTTTTGTGTACATTTGCTGAGATTGATGGACAGAGGCTCTCTATTTTTACCTTTTTATTATGTACCTCTGTAGGAGGCTGTCTGTCTATGTGTCAAGAGCTAATCTCACAAAACCACCTGACCGATCGAGAGATCAGTGCGAAATGTCTTGTGCACGTTGTCGATTGGCCAATGATATACATCCACACATTTTTTATAAAATACTTAACTTTGAGGATGGCCGCTATAGTGAAAACGCTTAATGTAGTAGACCCAGAACACACCTAGTTTCTTGGGACAGAATGTTGCCTCACACAATTTTCAAATGCTTCCGTTCCGTCATACGGTTTGTACAACGGAAGCACTGATATGGTTATGTGATATGATGCCCCCACACCACACACATTTCCGTTTAGTCTTTGACATAATCCTTTTTACCGTGTTGAGGAGCATACAGTAGGCGTTCACCAGAGCTTTCCATCTCACTCTCTTCTGGACTGGGCCTGGGTTTTTACTTCCTGCCAGCTGAGCTCACACCAATGTTCTTTACGTCCTGGAGGGTGTTTCGTCTTTGCAATCGTGTAAATAATTCATACTTTAGATCAAATTAGTTGAACCATAGCTTGCTACTGGATATTCAAATTTCATGAAAGTATATAGCATTCGAAGACTATGAAATGGTCTGGCTTTAGAGACTATATAGATAATAATACAAAATAAACAAACAAGAAAGAAACAATAACAGAAACTGCTTCGTTGGACAATCCACTGCATGCTCTTAAAAGACTTTACTCCAGTGTGCCTGTGTAGCTGTAGTGAATGTAGGACAGTTGCCAAGGGAGGCATTCTGAGGCTATGGAAATCGGTCTCTATCCCTTATTTATCCCTTATCCCTTATATATCATGGTTAACAGAGGGGGTAGGTATTTTACACATGGAAGGACTGAGGTTGGAACTGTCTGATAGTCCCGTAAAATGCTGTGGAATATTTGGTCCAGTGTTGCAGCACTTGAGGGCTTGATGTCACAAATGAGAAGTAAATGTCTACTGTGTTCCCTTCTATGGCTTGTTTTCTTTCAATTCTTTATATTTCGTTTTATGTTGCTGTGGGACATTGGGAGTGGATTATTGTTGTTTGTGTAATTGTCTTGTGGATATATTGTATTCAAAATGTAAAGGAGAGGAGATCCGAGCACTCAAGAAATGTGGGGGAGAGGGGTCTTCATCATGGCGAGAACTGGACCAACAAATATACAAACCCATTCAATAGTGTCTATTCACATAATGTTACAAGTCAGTGAACAGGCAATACTGCATACGAGCATACTGTACACACAGGTTGTACTCCGGTAGGAACATGAGCATATGAAAACCAATAAGAAAACCAATCAAATGACACATTGAGAGATGCACATGAGTGCATAAGCAGTATTAAACACGCACATGCACACACACACACGTGCGTGCGTGTGTACAGTATATAGTTGCCATGGGAATCCTTAGATTCACATGATTTCTTTGATTTATTTCACGGATTTATGTGGGTGGGTGTGAACGTGTAAAGCATTACATGTGCCTGTGTGTGTGTGCGCGCGCGCACTACCTGCTGGAGGGAACTTCATCCAGATAAGATTTGTCCTGTGGTGCATTGTAGACTACTGAATAGACAGCTGAGAACGCCCTTTCAGTGGAGTATTCAGATGAGGTCTGTCTATTATAACTATTTTCTGCCTATTTCGACCAAAACTAGCGGGCTGTCACTTCCTATATGGCTTCATTTAAAACCGGAACCACACACACACACACACACACACACACAGGTAATAAAAGAGGACATGAGCTTCCCAGCACCTGTGGACTAAGGCAAATGGGATCATGTTCACTACTTACAGGCCACACAGGTGCATCAGGGCTGAACAATGAGATTAATATAATAGACGAATAAAAGGAAAACGCAAGAGGGTACAACGGATATTGCATAACTGGGTGGGGGAGAAATATAACAATATTATTCTTACGCAAACTTCACAGCCATGTCTGACTAAAACGTCTTTGAAAGACCTCAAAACCGTGGGACAGTTTGGATATATACTGTGCTTGGGATTCAAGGTGTATGTCACCCTGGGCCGTAGGCAGCATGGGACTCCCTCCATGATGATTTGCCTACTGCATCTTGCCAGCCAGGAATAGTGATTGATCATTACACTGATCTGTGCTATTCCCTGTATGACATACAGAAAGAAGACAATAGTGATGATCATTACACTGATCTGTGCTATTCCCTGTATGACATACAGAAAGAAGACAATAGTGATGATCATTACACTGATCTGTGCTATTCCCTGTATGACATACAGAAAGAAGACAATAGTGATGATCATTACACTGATCTGTGCTATTCCCTGTATGACATACAGACAGAAGACAATAGTGATGATCATTACACTGATCTGTGCTATTCCCTGTATGACATACAGACAGAAGACAATAGTGATGATCATTACACTGATCTGTGCTATTCCCTGTATGACATACAGACAGAAGACAATAGTGATGATCATTACACTGATCTGTGCTATTCCCTGTATGACATACAGAAAGAAGACAATAGTGATGATCATTACACTGATCTGTGCTATTCCCTGTATGACATACAGAAAGAAGACAATAGTGATGATCATTACACTGATCTGTGCTATTCCCTGTATGACATACAGAAAGAAGACAATAGTGATGATCATTACACTGATCTGTGCTATTCCCTGTATGACATACAGACAGAAGACAATAGTGATGATCATTATAACTAAGTAAACCTAAACCAGTGGTTCCCAAAGTGGGGTCCGGGGTCCCCCAGGGGTCCTTGAGGGAGTTCCAGGGGGTCCCCAGCTAAATTATAGTTTGGAACCAAATGGACCCTTGTGGGTCTGTAACTCTGATGGTGTACAAATGGAACCAAATGGACTCGTTTGTACACTCTCAGAGTTAAATTAACATTCATTTTACAATATTAATTAGGTGTCCCAGATATAGAAATGCCATTAATTGGGGGTCCATAGACGAATGCACGTCAACCTGTGGGGTCCTTGAAATTAAACGGATTGAGAATCTCTGCTAGAGCTGTACAAACCTTCTCTTATGGGGGTCCCTGGCATATCTTTTCAAATGGGGGTCCGCAGGCTAATTGGTGTCAATTTGGGGGTCCTTGACATGAAAAAGTTTGGGAACCACTGGCCTAAACCACGGGACGAGGGACGAGCCGGTTTTAGCGTTCGTCCCAGCTGTGTGATGCGTGAATTCCGTTTGTGTCCGAGCATAGGCATGGTAACGCCCCGCCTGCCTGTGATTGGCCTACTGTCCTCCGAGCTCCGTCCGAGGTGGATATGCTGGAATCCTGGATAGTCTGATGCAAGGTTACTCCGTGGTGGAGTAACCAAGTAGAATGGTATGATACAAGGTTACTCCGTGGTGGAGTAACCAAGTAGAATGGTATGATACAAGGTTACTCCGTGGTGGAGTAACCAAGTAGAATGGTATGATACAAGGTTACTCCGTGGTGGAGTAACCAAGTAGAATGGTATGATACAAGGTTACTCCGTGGTGGAGTAACCAAGTAGTATGGTATGATACAAGGTTACTCCGTGGTGGAGTAACCAAGTAGAATGGTATGATACAAGAGAACGCTAACTAATATTGTTTATGGTTTAAGGTTACTCCGTGGTGGAGTAACCAAGTAGAATGGTATGATACAAGAGAACGCTAACTAATATTGTTTATGCCGTTTGCTTTGAAGGAAAAATTGATTGAACATGCACGCCATAATATGATTTGGGTGAGTTCTAAAATAAAGTGTTTGTGTTGAAACATTATTGTACTAAAAAAAGGTATATTTTCATTCATCTTCATCTTTATCCTTTTTAGTGTAATAGTATTAGTTTACTATAATTAGATTAATACACGATAATCAACACTAACTCTTTATTTCAAATCATAGTACAACATTAAATCAAAGCAAACGGCAGGCATAAACAATAAGTTTGCCTCTTCTACAAAAATAAAACGTACAAGTTAGTTACAGGGCTGCATTCTGTCACGTGTGCCAAGCTGTCATTCTCTTGTTGTATTATTTATTTCTCAATCTCACCACGGAGTAACCTCACGTCTTGGAGGACAGTCAAGACGGGCAGTGTCAGTAGACCAATAACAGGCAGGCGGGGTGTTACCATGCCTATGCTCGGACACAAACGGAATTCACGCCTGTGTGATATGTCAAGTGATTCAACTGGCCCAATTCAATGGCCCAAACCACACCGATGGGTCACCATGCATGAGTTGCATGGTCAGCTTGTCTCTGTGACTGAGTCACATGGATGATGGTCATGATGCTTGGATCTCATGATGCTTGGATCAATTGACTTTCGCTTTTTTTTCTCTTTTCTTAAAAAACTGCCTCTGATGCATAGAAGTATTTGGGCTAAAAGCTTTTTGGGATACGTCTTGTTAGAGCTGTATTTTCAGCAACTTGTCAACTAACCCTTTTTAAGAATAGTTTGTAAGAAATGGCCAGTTGGCCACTCATACGAGATCTTATGATCTCTCCGTCTTCCTCTCTCCCTTTTCGCAACACACATGCACACACACACACACACACACACACACACACACACACACACACACACACACACACACACACACACACACACACACACACACACACACACACACACACACACACACACACACACAAACAAACAAACACATTCTCTATTCTCTTTCTCGGTTCTTTCTATGCCAACATCCATCTAAGTCTTCTTCTCTGTCCAGCCCCGCAGCCCTACTCTAAAGGTAGCACTACAACACGCAAGCACACATCACACACGCACACGACACACACGCACACACACACACACACACACACACACGCACTACAGAAAGGCCTATAATGATCTGGTTATCATGATTGGCTTGGCCAATAATTTGGAACACACTAATAGCAGTAGGACATACAGTAGTTAAAGGTCATGCACATTAACATATCCCTCCATGACGGCTAACCCAGGAAGCTCCACTGTGATGATGAGTGCTGAAAGCACTACTTATTACACTCATAAGAATTGAGCAGATGAGGGACGTCTATGCCTTCTCCTCTCTAAGTGGTGCTTAGCTGGAATATTCTGAGCTAAGGATGAGAACGCGATTATCTTTGTGCTAATGGGTTTATATGACAGCACATGATTATTATTCTGTAGCTTTGCTCAAGTTTGAATATATTCATCAAGATTGAAATATTCATACGTGTACACACACATACAGTACTGTATGTCATGTGAAATGTGTGTACGGCAGACTCCACCAGACTGATCTCCCATGCGTTCACCACCCTGGTTGCTATCTCCCTAACCTATCTCGTTCTCTCTCTCTCTCTCTCTCTCTCTCTCTCTCTCTGTCTCTGTCTCTGTCTCTGTCTCTGTCTCTCATATCATTCTGATGTATGTAGGTTGTGATCCTCCATCAGAGCAGCTATGGTGGACAGATTACAGGTGTCAGTAGAATAGATGGAGGTGAGGAGTAGAGGCAGATATAATCATGGAGAAGGATGGCAGAGGAGATGAGAAATAAGGACAGAGAATTGAAAGCACAGTACACCAATGGATGGAAATAGCATGTGGCGTTAAAGTTAAAATCCAATACTGAAACGGAAAAGAAAATTACAAATAATAGTGGAGGAAGAAGCAGAAACCCCATTGGTCTCCACCTAAAAATATAAAACAATTCACAGACAGACAAAGAATTCAAAATGAACATAAATAAAAATGTAATTTGTGACTGTGAAGTTGGCCGACCGGCCAAGGCTCCAAAAAGACAGACGAGTCCAAGAATGCCCTTTTAGGGGTTTTTATTCACCTTTCCAGTCCCGTGCAGATTATGGTACAGTGTGGCCTCGGCAAAGACAATGACAAAAAACAAGCTTTGGCCAAAATAACAGATGTACAAACAAACACACTTGAAGACAACACTACTGAACAACACCTAAAACAAGGAGAAGCTGTAACAGGCCATACCCTTACTTTCCAAAGGGCCCTGGCAGCTCTCACTTAGGCTGTTACCTGTGTGTCAACCAAGGTCTAACTCTCAAACATCAGCTGCGGTCTCCCCTTTATAGGAGAGAGACATACCAAACCATATCACAGCAAATTGGCAATTCAATTAACTCACCATAAGCATACAAAAGGCCAATGAGTTAACACACCATTACTGAAGGTTTTAACCTGAACTTAAACATGAAATTCCGGACGTCCATTCATACACAAACTATAGTTTGGTTTTAAATAAGATTGCTCTCGAATCAAACACCCCTCCTCCTCTGCAGCACTTGGCACCTTCCCAGTCAACAGGAATGCCACTGCAGAGGGAGAGGTGACTCACAATCAATTCAACTTCACATCAATAAATACCTTTAAAACAATTAGTATCCTTCAGCAATGCATTTCAGTTACAGTATCAATAAATAGAACATACACTTTACAACTTGAACCACCACTTCCAAGCCGGCTAATTGATGATAATTAATTGGAAGCAGGTGTAGTAAAGTTTATGAAATGTCCCCAATCATTGTCTGTGTATAGGGCACGGGCTGCCCCGTGACAGTGACGATAACCACTCCAGTAGTAGGCTTGCCTAGAGGTTCCGAGTGTGAATGTACAAACCCGCACCACATTATTCTTCATAATTGCTAATTATCAGTGTCACTGCCGTGTCATTTTATTTATTATTTATTGTGGCTATCAGACTGACCCACAGAGTGGCGTATAGGCGTATTAGCTTACTGGTTCCCAATGTTGGGTCCAGGGACCACCAAGGGGTCCAACACTGACAATAATTTTTGAATGTGAATATTGTATGTTTTCTCCCCAATTTAGTTGTGCCACTGCCAATTCATTTCTCCCCAACTGTGCTGCCACAACTAGCCCCTACTGGCTTTTACCTTCTATCTTCTATATCTTTTCTTTGAAAGAGTAGCCAGTTATTAAATTTTCTCCCAAATTTAGTGGGCGAGCACAGCGCACACCGATTTTTGGCGGTGGTCTTTTTGTGGAGTGCCATTTCATGTCAGTGGACAGTAAAATATGTTCTCATTAGTCTGAAACTAAAACTGACTGACTGGCAGATTAAAAGATAATTCATTATGATTCATTATGAAATTATCATTACTTGTCAAATGTTCGTCTTGAAGGGCCAATGGCATTTATTGGCCCCCACACAAGCCCTTATTGGCCCCCCACACAAGCCCTTATTGGCCCCACATAAGCCCTTATTTCCCCCCCACAAGCCCTTATTGGCCCCCACATATTATTTCTTTTTAGAGAAAGGGCACTCTCTGCAAAAGGGCAGGTGCTCAAGCCCCCCTAGCCCCCCCCCCCCCCCCCCTCTGCACGTGCCTGCTGTACTGTATATAGTGGATTCCAATCCCTAGACTGAGAATTGGGAGTTGCTCAGTCGCAGCTAATATTGAAATGGAAACAGAAACACATCTAAAAATCATATACAGTGGAAACATAGACACTGTATTATAGTGAGAAATATATTTTCAATAGTGACCTATTCTTGTACTAACTTGGATGAACTACATTACCTTTTGTGAGATTATTATTCCCAGGAAGACAATTAATATTAATTATTAATAATTAACACAGCTCAATAATTCCCTTGAGAATACTCTCAATCTGAAAAAGCCATAGCTCGATCGCCACAAGGGTGAGATTCACCAACAAATAGATGTTTGAACGGTAGTGGAAAGGTAAATAAAGCTTGCCAAAATACAGCTCAGTTAAGTCAAGGTTGAGGATAAACGTAAGATTGGCAATTCTTACGTTTTGAGGTTGAGGTGACAAATGGCTGACTACTTGAAGACTGTGCTTTGTTCCTGTGTGACATTTGCACATCTATTTTCCATCTCTCTTTATCATGGATTGAAATCCCCATAGCATGGAGAGAACCATTGAAGAGCAATAGTATTGAATGATAATCCCCCCTTTACCTCATGAGTCATGAAAGGCTTTTCAAAGAATCATTGAGAAGGCTACGGTTCAAGGTTTCTTTAATGTTAGATCTTGTGTAAGGGTACATTAGACATACAAGGGTACATTAGTACAATTATTTTATTCTTGTAGCAGACTAGCAGTACCTGCAATAATTACATTTTCACAGAATGTCTGCCCCCAGAACACGGACGGTAGCATTCTTTTTCTTTTTTTCTCTCTCCAAATAACCTACGTATAAAATAGGGCATATGTGTTAATGATACCTTTTTAATATTGTGTTTGTGTGCATTTTCTGGGGCTGAACTTGGACAAAAAGACTGTGTAGGAGCTGGATAGACATGGATGAAGGCCTAATATGTGGTGTACGCTGTGTTATTTTTCTCTCCTCTTAGGAGAGGAATCTGACTAATTAATGACCACCTTCCAGCACTTAAAACGATTGTAACAATCCCACCAAATAACACGACGAGACTCCACTTTTGGAAACATTTTGGTTCAGCAGACTTGAGTTGACATTAGATTTGGAGCAAGTGAGAGAGGAGTGATAAAAATAACATAATATTCTGGGCTCTTGTACTGGTTCATGTAGAAGTGTTCCTCGTTACACTCTGCAATTATCACACAGCAACTGTATTACTCACTGTGACACCCTACTGAGCACAATGTTAGACATGCTATGTTTATTAGCTGTCACTCTGGACTCGAGGATATTGGATGTGAGATTTGGTGTTCATGTCATCATGAACTTTTGGCACAAACGTATTAATTTGATAATGATGTCATAATTTTACTTAGCCCCATATGTGCCCTCAGTCCCTACGCTCATTCTGTAGCTCCGAGATGAGGTCCCCCTTCCACTCTGTTGCAGAAACGGCGCATAGATTCCTCTAGGAACGTTGCTCACCCTTTTCTACACACCGTATCCAAAAAGTAAAGGTCCGATAATGAGCTTAACTCATTTTAATTTAGGAACGGACAAGAAAATCGAAGTCACGGGTTGAAACGAGCGTTTAAATCGCTTGTTTAGTGAACCGCTTCCATGTTTTTCAATTAAGTTGTGTGCATTAGCTCTTCCCCGCCGCCTCCCCTGGTCGAATGTGGAATTAGATTTTCCAACTGACTTCAGTTCAGTCGACATTCGAGTCAGGGGAGGTGCTAAAGCTGCCTCTCCGGCCGCAACTTCCTTGGATGACTGACTTGGATTTTCTTGTCCGTTCCAAAATTAAAATTAGTTAAGCTCATTATCTGACCTTTAATTTTAGGATACAATGTGCAGAAAAGGGTGAGCAACGTTCCTAGTGGAAACCATGCACCTGTACGTGACCTCATCTCGGAGCTACAGAATGAGCGTAGGGACTGAGGGCACATACAGGGCTACATTTTACTGAAAACTCTGTTGTGTTTATTGTTTGTGTCTAGTTATGTTTGTATAATTAATGCTTGTTTGTAAAGTCTGTGTAAAGTCATGTACCCCTACAGCACCTACACCTTATTCCTTGTACACCTCCAGTATGTATAGCCCATTATAAAAAGATAATGTCTTCAGTGATACCGTGCAGGTACATTAGTGCACAGGCCATGTGTCAGAGATAGTGCGAGCAAGGCAGAAAGAGACGGAGGGAGGGACAGAATTATGAAGTGGCGAGATGAGTAAACAGAGTCATTAAGGGAGATATGATCACAGCTGAGCAGGGTTCCTCCAGAGGAGGTTACATGTGGCCCGTCCATCACAGCTTGGTGCAATTAACTCATCCTCCAGGGATGGACTGCTGGGACCTTGCAGCTTGTTACTGTCTCGTCCCAGCGTGACTGGGGTTGCTGCTGCAACAACACACACCCCGTCCCCTTATAATAGAACTCTCTCACGAGTGTGCCTGTGTGCCTACACGCACAGTCGCATACACAAATGCAAATGTATATGGCTTATGGCTTCTTCCATGCTAAATGTAATGGATTTTCCACTTCTGCACAGCAGGAGCTATTGGTTGTCGGAACATTCCAAAGGTTGCTGTGGATTTGACCTATAAGAGCAGAAGTGTGTCTATTCAAAGATTGGACCTGCAGGGCATTGAAGGAATTCAAGAACCTTTTGGGGATTATCTGCTTGTTACTGTTGGAATGCCGCAGGTTCCTAGCTATAAACATCAAAAGGTGCTTGAAAATATATGTTGCTACTGTGATAGGGTCTTCATTCTGACACTGTGTATGCCCTGTGCTGCTCCCTTGTGGTAATAGCACCTTACTAACAGTATTGAGCTGGAGTGGAAACCCTTACTTTTCAGTGGATAAAGAAAGCAGTAATATATCCATCTACAGTAGTACCTCCTATAAATGCATGGAATCTGTTTATCTGTTCCCCGCATATTGAACCGTCTGATCGATCGACTTCAAACTCTGCATGCATGTCTCAGAGGATCCAGTTCCCCGTGTGAAGTCTGCAGGATCAGCGCTTCTCCAAAAGATATCTATAAAATCCTTAAATGGCACACTAGACAGACTAGTCTTGCCCCCGGGTGAGGGGAAATGCTTTCAAGTAGGAACTGCTATTATGGAAGGGGGGGGGGGGGCTTTCAGTTAGGAATTATTTTTGAAATGTGAAAAAGATCTATCTGTAAATACAGCATGCGTTCCCAACAGGCATCATTCCCAATTTTCCAGTAAAATTCAAGCAAACAAACTCAAAAACATAGTGTAGCCTACTATACCAGTGCAATCAATGCCAGCTCAACATGTGAGCTGTTTCAGTGTCGGGGCTGAGGCCGCAGAACAGAAAGCAAACCCTATGGACTGAGGTGAACTTTCCAAAGATCATCTTGTCACAGTAAGTCAGGAAAGCTCCCCGAGGCGAGCTGGGGAGGACAGCTGCTGCTTCTTCACTGGCGCAGGTAAAGGCCAGCAGCTGCAATCAGGCTGTGCCTGTCTGTCTGCCACGCACACCACACCTACACACACACACACACACACACACACACACACACAGCACGTGGTTGCTGATTGTAATAATCTTTGAGGTACAGCCTGTATTCAGACTAGACACTCAAATCAATGACAACAAATCGCAACAAATACACATACGTACGAGAATAGAGCATAGAAAAGATAGTGGCTTATCATGATGACATCTGTAAATGTCACACATTCTGCTGAGGGAGATAATGGTGATCTTGATGAAATATCGTTAACGTTTTTATATATACTGGTACACACACACATCAATCTCAATATACATATATATATATATATTGAGGTTGAGTATCCCCACCTGGTGGTGATGCATTATCTTTCTAGAAATTGGAAACATTAATTGCATTACTGGAACAATGTGATGTGCACTGAGCTTTAAACTGACATATTTACATTGTAACTAGATAAAGTGCCAATCGGCACAGGTCTCCACCAGGATTCTTCCTCAGCCTAGTGGGAATATGCGTGCACAGTTTCATCGCAATCGGACGCTGCGTTGAGGAGTTGTGGCCATTTGCTACTCCTGAAAACTGTAGGAGCCAATCGTGGCCAATCAGGATGGAATATGAGAAATCAAACAAACCTGTCTTGATCACATGACTATGGAGATCATGTGTACCGATTTGCGTGAAATTTGGATAAAATGTGAAGGAGTAATAATAGAAAATGTGTTTTACATATGTCGGCCTCCTGGTGGCGCTATAAAGAGCAGATGTGAAAAATTCCAGGCAAAGGTTTTTCCTTGGCCTCTAGGGAGTTGGCATACAAAGTTATCCACAGATCTGTGCAGTTAGAGGTAAAAACACTTTTCGGCCAGTTATAGCGCCACCTTGAGGCTGAGTTGAAATTGTTCATGTGGCATTTCGTCCTCGGCCTAGTGGGAATGTGGGTGCACAATTTCACGGAAATCACACGATGTGTTCATGATTTGCAGCATTTTGTTTGAAACTGAGCACTCCTGTGAATTTTGGAAGCCAATCTTAACCAATCAGGATGGAGTCTGAGAAATCTGAAAGACCGGTTTGGTTGAATGGCTCTAGAGAGACTGTGTACCAATTTGCGTGATGTTTGGACAAAATCTGTAGGTGTACTGTGCAAAAACTTGTTTTGCACAAAGCGGCCTCCTGGTGGCGCTATAACAGGCCGTTCTGGAAAGTTTGGGGCAGAGGTTCATGGTTGGCATCCAGGGAGTGTGTGTGCAAAATTTGGCATCGACCGGGTTAACGGTGGCCGAGATTAGCTGCTCACGGACGGACGGACGGACGGACGGACACACGGACGGACGGACGGACGGACGGACGGACGGACACACGGACGGACGGACACACGGACGGACGGAGTGCAAAACATACTCTCCCCCATGCCTTCGGCTGGTGGAGACAATTATGCTTAAGCATTAAGTGTGCATCCTTAGCTCCGAGAACAAAAAACTTTTGCCTCAATAAAAGGACAAAAAAACTATTTGGGGATTTCCATTGCATTTGGTAATCTTATCTATTGGTGTCTGGTTATGGTATGGCCACATCACACGACATACCTCCCCGTCAAAGACCATCCTACAGGTGACGGTAGAGGGAAAGCGAACAAGAGGCAGAGAAAGTACTGAAGCTAATCTGATACAGTCTTCTCCTTGCTGTGCCTCTACTGTTTGTCGTCTGTCTGTCACGTCAAGTCGAGGAGGCTGATGACAAGACGTTGATTGTGTTTCTGGATATATTGGGATGGAATATTTCAGTATAGGCCCATGCAGTAGATTGATTTGGAGGCTTCCACATGCTGCTGTTGCAGAGAGCAGCGTCAGATTTGCTTTGCAGAATCCTGGAAGGCATTGTAATTGCGAGAAAGAAATGCATTAAATATATTTGTGTTTAAAAGATATTGGCCCGCAGACACACACACACACACACACACACACACACACACACACACACACACACACTGTGGTGCACTGGTGTACAACAATTTTGAAATAATGCTATACAGGCTGCATGCAAAATAGAAATATCTATTATTGAACAGCTATGTTCATTAGTAGCCTGCGGCAGAATTACTTTTTGTAATTAACCTTTTGACTCAAAAAAATATGTTTCCTCATACTTACCCGAGGGCTTGCTTGGCGTAAAGCAATGCGTTTCATGACAAATACCATCCAGTATTGCATTCGTTGGTACATCTAGGTACTTGTACAGTTGTACCATATTAATTTCCCATAGGATTTTGTTCAGAATTCAAGAACAGCTGTAGTTCTTATCACCTCCAATAGGTGTCTCTGGTGTACCAGGAGAGTGCAGGGTGTAACTGGAGCACATCTGAGCCCATCTTATTTAGAGTTCATAGTTCATAGAGTATAAAGTAGACCTGAAGCTGATTCTACAAATCCTAACTGGATCTGTTGCTATATCAGTGGTGCTCAAACGTTTTGTCAAGGACCTCCAAAATTACTGTGTATATATATTTGGCCGCCAACACCCATCCAGGGACCCCCATAAGCAAAGATTTTTGTTAAATAAGTTCGCTTTCAAAAATACATTCAAATCACGATCCAAAATCCAAATCCAAAATAGCGAATCTACACACGCTATGAGCTTGTATATCTGCTATTAGTAATAGCCAAAATATAAAATAATGGTTAAAGTGGTTAAACTCTAAAATGACACAGATGCTTTCCCTGCATTAATGGGTTAATAGGACTGAAAGTGCAAAACTGAAACCGTGCATTTAGAAACCTGTTTCCCAAACACTGGGTCGGGAGTCGGGATCCATTTATTTTTTTGTTTCCTACATTTTGTTTTGAATTATTTCAAAACTTTTTCAAAAATCATTCTCAAAAAAGTTTTTCATGAATTAAAAACAAAATGTAAATATTATTCCAGTAATTTCATGAAGAAATCAAAGGAAGATCTAAGAAGTTCCATAAATTAAAAAAAACAAATGTTTAAGAACTAGATCTATGAGCTTGTAGATAGCTATTTTTAGTTTGGGTCCCGGACAAAGGTCTAATTTATTTTTTGGGGTCTTGAGCTAAAATGTTTGCGAACCACTGCTTTAGAACATGTGTGGGGACATTATGACACAAAGCCAGCGAGTCACACATTTTACACAGACATGTGACTCAGTCACTCACTGTCCAAACGTAAAGGCTGCCTTGAAGTCTATTTAGGTTTCATGACTACATTCTGCCGGTGCAGGAAGACCTACAGTACCTGGACCTTGACATTGGGTAGCACGTAAATACCCACCGCAAACGTGTAACCGCTTTGATCTCCTGACAAAAAGACTTGTGACATATTGTCCTATGAATGCATTCATAAGCATACCAACTATAATACTCTCCTAAATACCTGTGTGTGTGACTTTAATGGGCCACCATGTGGCTCATCCTACAGTGCAGGACATAATTATCTCCCACCGGATCAAAAAACGTTAGGAGAAGGCGAGGAGTAGTCTCTTACAATAGCTGGCTGCAGATTATTTAATTTTTTTGTGATTCAAATTTTTTTTTTTCAAAGTAGTACTCTTGAAGATAAAGAATATCCACACTCTCTTGAGTATAGTTTCTTTTGAACTTGTTTATTTTTTAGCAATCACACAACAGCAGTCTACCTAAAGAGCAACTGCAGCACACAGCAACCACACTATAACTATTATTTCAGTAACACTTCTTTAATAACAGGAATTGATTTTCCACCCCCCTGTAATGACTTACAGTGCTGAGAGAATTCCGATCCAGGCGACAAAAGCCATCTGAGAATTTCAATCAGTGCTTTAAACACATTCATTAATCTAGACCGGGGATTGTAATGTAAAGTAGAATGAAGGGCAAAGATGAAAATAATAGCCACTGCGATTGCTGCTGAAAATGAGACTTATATCACAGAAAAACACTTGTTGCTACAGTAACTACATCCGGTCTTGTCTGTCTTGTTTCCCCCAGCAAAGTGGAAGTGGCAGCCATAGAGACAGAGCTGCTGAGAGACTACAGGTTTGGACAGCAGCAGCTGATAGAGATATGGGGACATGCCTGTGCCATCGCCATCAACAAGGTCTGTATAACCCCTTTAGTACAATATCCATCACTTAGGATCACAGTACAATATAACCACCTATAACATCCACACATCACTGTCTCATAATGTCTCTATCCACCCTTCCTTCAAACGAACCTTGGTGAAGATCCTGATAAGAGTGCTATAAATTTAGATTAAGAGAGACGAAGCAGAGGGCTAGAACATGTTCTGTTTTTTAGTGGAGAAGTAATGTCTTGATTTTATTGTCATGGCTCTTTGAGCCATTAGGCCTGTGGCGCTGCTAGGCAGAGGTCACTGTTTACTGGAATGTGAGCCGTGTCTGTCCTGATAAGGACAGTTTGTCTCTGCTCTCTGATCTTCTCCTTTCCTCTCCTCTGTGCTTTTTCCCCTTAATTTTGTCGTTTTCTACCGCACATTACGCAAAATTAGATTTCTTGAAAATGTCACATGGTGGCCTGTGTACGGCACAGCAGGTCAAACAATCACTACTGCTTCCAGATTTCCACTCTCGCCCATTACCGTAACATCACCGGATGGTTCACGGAGGTAAATGTTATGATTTCATTTTACATGGATTTTTTCCAAACATCTGAGCTGAATCTCCAGGCAGTGCTGCACCTGAGGACATTCATTCAGCTCTGCTATGGTGTGGGTTGTGTGGTTGTGTTCTGGAGTGTGTCAGGGGCCACAGAGTGTCTGTCAGTCAATGGAGGGCTGTTGAGAACACATGTGTTTCCCTTCCACCAGAGCGCTCCGTTGGTTCATTGCCACACCGTCTTCCTCAGCGGTCCCACAGTAGACTGTGGTGAAAGTTTGTCTCAGGCAGCTACCAGACACATGAGCTCTCCGTTGCTGTCGAACGCATGGAAGCAGTGGAGAGATGGATGAGGCGGGGTAGTGAGAGAAAGAGAGAATCAGACAGGCAGGCACACAGATGGAGAGAGAGAGAGAGAGAGAAAAAGAGAGAGAGAGATGGACTTGGAGACAGAAACACAGACACAGACAAGATAAAGACACACGCAGACAGAGACGCATAGCAGTGAGGAGGGTGAGGAAGGATGAGGGTGGGACAGAATGAAAAAAGAAAGCCAGACTGGATCATTCTTGAGAAGTTGACAGGAACAACAAAACCCTGTCAGAGAGCGAGAAGGACAGATCCTGCAGGAGACAGACAGGCAGAAACACAAGAAGAAAAATAAAGCCATGGATGTAATACAAAGAAAATTGAATGTCTCGAGACAGAGTGAGAGAGTGCGTGTGTCTGTGCGTGCGTGTGCATGTGTGTTCATGATGCTCCAAGCATAATATGCCCCAACAGATTCACTTCCCCTCCATTATCACCAGCCACCACTGGCCCTATCCCGGACCCCCCCCCCCCCCCCACACACACACACACACACACACACATACACATACCCGAGGCATGGTGTTTCTAGACAAACATGAGCCACCCGCGGCCACGGAGCAGGATGCTGCCGGTTACCATCATGACATCATAGGTTAACCGGTTACCGACACCACTGTTATTTATGGAAAATGAGTGGCGGGAGTTGCAGACAGTGTGATTTCACTTCTGGTCCACTGTTGGTTTGCCAAATGCACCGCACAAACATGCATGTATGCACGCACACACACACACACAGTCACACACACACACACACACACACACACACACACACACACACACACACACACACACACACACACACACACACACACACACACATACAATTACACACACACACACACACACACACACACACACACACACACACACACACACACACACACAATTACACGTACACACACATACACAATCTGGAGTTGTGTGGGCTGGCTCCTGCTGCCAAGCAGTGGAGGGATTATTTACTAAAAAGAACCTATAATCTATCTGGCAACCAGAGGGGGGGGGGTGTGTGTGGGGGGGGGGGGAGGGGGGGGGTGTGTGTGTGTGTGTGTGGAGATAGGATAGGATAGACCCTTGACCCCTTGAGGGCAATTCAGCTGTCTTGGGGTGCGTGCGTGCGTGCAATGTTCATTATGTGCATGATAAAGGTGCATGTGTGTGTGTCTGTGAGTATTTCTGTTTGATCTGGCACCATATTATAATTGTAGCGCTGGCTCAGCTTATGAAGACTGGGACATGTGACTGCCAGTAGCTCCAGTCTGGTGGACCAGGGACATGTTCAGGTTACATTAGCAGAGCCTCATAACGGGCCAGTTTCTGCTCTGATCCTCTATTATAGAAGGATAGGATATAGTCGAGGGATACAGAACACACAAATGGGCATTGGCTGGGTTTCCCAAAAGCATATGGTAAGACTTGTAGTGCTGCACATGCTCAGATGCCCTCATAGGCCGCACACAGAAGCCTGCGAACATAGACATTTCGTGCATAGATGTGACAAGCTATGGTAGGCCTCAGGCCTGAGGCTTGGTATGGTAGGCCTCAGGTTTTTTATTTAGTAATATTTGGACAGCTGACAGTAGACTCTCTTTACTCTTAAAACATATATTTACATCTATACACGAAATGTCTATGTTCACAGGCTTCAGTGTGCGGCCTATGAGGGCATCTGAGCATGTGCAGCACTACAAGTCTTACACCGTGTGTGTGTGTGTGTGTGTGTGTGTGTGTGTGTGTGTGTGCGTGTGTGCGTGTGCATGTGCATGTGATATTTGCTTAGGCTCAGTATGTGTTCCGAGCTGATTGGAGCTGAGACCACATGTCAAATTAGCATATGTGTCAAGAAGGCTATACCTCTGAGATTATTACATTCACCAACTGT
Source organism: Protomyctophum parallelum (assembly GCF_964188405.1). Taxonomy (NCBI): domain Eukaryota; kingdom Metazoa; phylum Chordata; class Actinopteri; order Myctophiformes; family Myctophidae; genus Protomyctophum; species Protomyctophum parallelum. Next base: position 37,116,180 of record NC_139701.1, read on the forward strand.
GTGTGTGTGTGTGTGTGTGTGTGTGTGTGTGTGTGTGTGTGTGTGTGTGTGTGTGTGTGTGTGTGTGTGTGTGTGTGTGAAATTCTAGCACAGCGCTCCCTCCAAACCTTCTACATAATTGAGGCCCCACTCAGATCTGTGCTGTTTTACTTGGTCTGGCATGTCCTTCAACCTGGAGGTTAGCATGGAGTTCACACAGTCCATCCCAGTGATGGGAGTCAGACTGACAAAGAAAAACATGGAATGAAAGTTGAAAGGAAAACATTCTGGTGGTCCATGGGAGTTCAAATTACCAACATTAGTGTAGTTGTTGTCATTTTACACAACTTACTTTTAATGTATCCCTCAACTTAATCCCCATCAATATGTGAAACACATCACCACCGTCTAATGTCTATAATATAGACACACTCTGAGTGAACTCATGGAAATAGACCTGTAAGGGTCCACTCATAAACACCAGCTGAGCCCTTCCACATCTGCTGTCTGCAAAATAATCTTCCTAGAACTATTTCCCACTTGAACCAATCAACCAACATATTTTTGCAATAGTTTGATGCTGTTCTTGCCAAATGGCACCCCTATTGGCATGCAATTTGAATGGTAGGCTATACCCACACAAAACCATCTGCAAATGGCAGAGGAAAAGATGCATGGACCATAACATGGATTCTAAGATATAACATCAGACTGACTGCACATGGCAGATATTAATCTTTCCAGAATGCCTTGGCAAGCTGTCGTTGCCTCTGCCACCCAACACATCCACAAAACTACAATGGAAAAGAGTTCTGAAACATGCCAAGTAGCATCAGCATAATGTAGCCAGTTGTAAGTAAGTGTACATGTCCGATCTCAAGCAGTGTGTGCGTCACACAAAGGCCTCCGCAGGCCTGTAACACAGGAACTGTGCTAATTCTCCCAGAACACTCCGATGGTCTGGTGTGTTTAGTCATTTGATTGCAACTATACTTGACATTATTACCAACCATTTCCCAAAGATACCTTTTTTATTATTTATATATAGGAAGCCCTGGATTCCATTTATTTCAATATGATCTGAAAATATAATTTACAGAGACTTGAAACTTTCTACGGATATGCAGTCCAACACAGTAAAACATTGATGCTGCATTGTTTATTTGTTATTTTGTCAAAGTTATGTTATTGTTGCCTTTTAATGGCATTTGAAAGTGAGGATTGATTTGACAAAATAGTCTCTGTACAAAAGATTTAAACATTTCAAAAGTCCATGACTTCTTAAAGTTCATAGAATTATCAGCTGGGGAAGCAAATCATTGTGGGTTCATTACAGAAGATGTACAAGACAGATGTCTAATAATGGCCCTGTCCAACCATCTACCAAGTATGTTTCTGTGTGTGTAATTTGTTCAAATCACAATGCAGAGTTACTACACAGGCTGGCTGCTTGTGTGCATATCCATATCCTAGTGTGGTGATGGTCTACGCCTCATTTGGCCAAATGGAAAAAGCTATCATTTTGAATAGCCTACTATTAATATATTTCTAAACCAATAACGGCAAACTTGCTTCACAAGAACAAACAAAACAAACAAAAAAGAAGAAAAAAAAATCACACCCATGTGAACTGAGTGGTGCAACTATACTTTTATTGTGATAGCTACTGTACTGTACTCTGTACTGTACTGTACTCTGTACAGTACAGTACTGTAATCTGTACAGTACAGTTTCATTGTTAGCTATACTTTTATTGTTTATAGTGTGAAAGGCCCTTTAGGCTGCTCAATAGTGCCACTTTGGTTCACCCTGTGGTATTGCAGCTGTTCATACCCCAAACAGACAGACACAGGGTCTGACTCTGAGCACACTTTAGATTCCATGCGCGGACAGAAGAAGCTGTGTTTTGCGTAATGTCCGTTTTTTTAGACAGCTGGTGGCTGGAAAAGAAGCTCCACCGCGTGGAGCTTGGGTGGGTGGAGCTTCTTTTCCATCCACCAGCTGTCTAAAAAAACCATAAATGACGGAAAACACAACTTCTTCTGTCCGCGCATGGAAGTTCAAGTGTGCCCAGGCTGATACAGGGACATAATTAGGGACACACGCAACAAGTCATTGGAGTGGTGTGCACCGTTCAAAATAAAAAGTGCATAGATACTACCGCCCAACTTCCGCTCTCCAAAGGTGCTTCTCTTTCATGACCTCATGCACTTAGCAGCATGAGCTGTGATTGGTCTACTTTTGAGGGGACACACATTTGAGGGGACAAACCCTACAGGGTTGGCCTATGGCCACACCATTAAAATAGCTAAATCTGGTAACTATTCCAAAATCGAACAAACAGCAGTATACTTTGAAAAATGGTCTGCAGTAATGTTAATGGCCTATGCATGCCAGACCACTGCTATGGTCCTTTAAAGATGATAGCCCAGACGTGTGTGTGTGTGTGTGTGTGTGTGTGTGCGCGTGCGTGCGCGCATGTTTTGGTCTGTGCAATTTGTTAATACTCCCAGCAGGCAGTGTGGTGTAGTGTAGCCATTAATGGTGGGCTTTCGTAATTAGCATTTCCTCCTTTAGGAACAAGACAGTCTAGCCTCGGAAACCCAGACGTTTTTATTTCCAGGGAGAAAAAAAAAGTCTGGGTCCGAGTCCACTTCAATACGGCATACAGTAGCGCGAACGTCGATCACTCTCTAGTCTCTACTGATTTCTGATCATCTGCACCTTTGTTAAATTGACGCACACACGTACACACATATACACACACTCCTCTCTGTCTAATTAATTAGTCTCATGTTGCGCAGCTGCGTCTAGATTCTCCCGGCGGATCCTGCCGGGAGCTGCCTATGCCATAGAAAGCATAGGTGGACCCCAGGCTACATGATCACAGTCTCACAATAATACACATAGACTACATTTGTTTTGGGAACGTTTTACCCATTGCTGGCTGTCTGAATACCAAAAACAAACAAAAAAAAGGTAATTACAATTTTGACATTATTGCTTATAGCAGCTTTAAGTCACAACTGTATTCAGACTGCTTTCATCCGGAGTTTGTCATCCTGTCATCTTGTTTGTCATCTGTTTGTGCGAGTTCTGTATACTTCCTTTGTTTCCAACTCCTTCCATGTTTCTGACTCTGTCTCTGCTTTCTCTCTCCGTCTATGCTTCTCTCTCTCTCAACTCAAAGGATCTTTATTAGCATGAGAAAACATTGGAAAAGCAAAAGCATTGTGTAAACAGAGCTATGTCACATTACGTCATTATAGGTATAAATCTTTTTGAAACAAATAGCACCAATCTTTTGCAGTCAGTTTGGGACAAATAGCAGCATTTTTTCTCAAAATAATTTAAATAGTATACAAAACAAAGAAGCATCACACCTGTGTGAAGTGAGGGGCGCTCTTATCACCATACATCATCTCATTCTGGCCAATCACAATTTTTGCGTCCTCACTTTTCCGTCTTCACTTTTCTGCCCTCACTTTTATCTTCAATATGTACTTTGCTCAGCCAATCAAATCATCGCTATGGGGTGATTAGCCAATCACACGCTAATGTTTGTGTTTACACAAACCCGAAAAGCTGGGCATAGGAGGGGCTAGCGCTTCAGATTTAAAATGTAGTTTAAAGGTAGCAGTTCTGTTGTATGTACAGTAGTTCTACAGGTCTATCAAGACAGATGGTAGTCCTGGTATTCCATTGGCTAACCTTCTTTTATTGCAACATCTCTCTCTATCTCTCTCGCGCGCTCCACGCGTGTCCATCATTCCCCATATCTCTCTGCTGTCCTAGATAGCCATAACTATCTATGTTCTGTGTTATTGTGTGCTGTTGTCTGTTATGATGGAGATAACAGTTATTCTCTAGGCTTGATTGCACTTCATGGTTCTCGTGCCCAAGGATTCTGCACTGGGAAAAGCCCATTCCTCCACTCAAATCCGCTGCCAACATATTATTGGAAGTAGAAGTGAATGTCAATTTCCAAAAAGTTTGTTTTTGAGTTCTCTGCTTTTGTATGCGATCTTTTTTCTTCACATATTACAGGATTATTTAAAATGTGTCATTTTGCTGTATGTGCTTCATGAATTTCGCCGCATCAGACACTTGAAATGAAATACTATGGGGATCAATGGGACGATAATGTCAGGCCAAATGCTCTGCTCTATGGTTACCCATGGCAATGATGGCATATAACGATTCACTCAACCCACGATAGCGATTCAAATCACGATACTAGGTAATAAACACTTTAACACTAAAGGTTTTATTTATTTACAAATCAACACAAATCGAGTATTTTCTTCTCCTTTATTTGTTTACAATACTGTATTTTCTCTCATCCTCTTTTCAATAGTAGCTAGCTACTTACTGGAAACTATTTCATCAATTCTCTTACAAAGATCCAGTATTTTCTTTTTTTGCATCGCGATACATTTCAAAAAACAATTAAATCAAATTTATTTGTCACCAGTTTGAACCGATTTTAATTGATTTACGATAAATGGTTACATGCCTATAGGCATGTAACTATAGTCACGGCCAAGCTACACCAGGCAATTTTGCGCACGTGCGTATGCGTTTACTGCGCTAGGTAGGACCAATATATGTCAATGATACCAGCTACACCAGACGCACGGATACCACGGGCCATCCTACGCATGCTCTAAAAATAGGATCGGTTCAAAAAAAGTTACGTGCGTATGCCCCCGCACAAATCTGCCGCGCGCCACAGATCTGGTGTAGCCGGGGCATTTCGCACGCATACTTTGTGCGAGCAGTGCGCTTACGTCAAATGCACACATGCCCGGTGTAGCTTGGCCGCTACCCACTATCCAGTCTAAATGTATTCATCTAACAGGTACTTAAAAGGATATTCTGTGTACATCCTTACATCATGTAGACTTAGGCCAGCTCTATCCCCATGCAAGCATCAACTGGGCCTGTTTTTCATCATCATTCTTTTTTTTCTTTTTCTTTTTTTTACTTTAGGACGGTCTGGAATATTGAGCAAGAGCATCATAGATTAACCATTTTAATAACATTCACTTTAACCCCAAAGAGACATTTTCAGTTACCCCACTTTTTTTAATAATGATTAACTAGCGCCTTTTTCATTGTGATTAGTACTGATTACACAAAATGGAGGAATTCACATGGTAGTCTCTCTGCTTTCTATAAGTTTATATAAAGCATCTGGAATATGCCCACTCACAGCCATGGTCTCCCTCACCTCATGCCACACTGACATCAGACACTTTCTGTATGGCAGTGGCACCAGGCTGTGGTTGGTTTCTGTATGGCAGTGGCACCAGGCTGTGGTTGGTTTCTGTATGGCAGTGGCACCAGGCTGTGGTTGGTTTCTGTATGGCAGTGGCACCAGGCTGTGGTTGGTTTCTGTATGGCAGTGGCACCAGGCTGTGGTTGGTTTCTGTATGGCAGTGGCACCAGGCTGTGGTTGGTTTCTGTATGGCAGTGGCACCAGGCTGTGGTTGGTTTCTGTATGGCAGTGGCACCAGGCACCTCTTGAGAGCGTCCAGGTGCATTTTAGGATGAATGAGTCAGGTTTTACATGATTCCAGTCTTTGCACCTGTAACTAAAATCCCTTCAGGATTCTCATGTGTTGCATAATATGTTAAGATAATAATTGTTTTTTTTGTCTTTCCCTTTAAAACACTTTGCAGACATTACGTTAGTTCTGGATCCTGCATTAAATCCAATTAATGGCTAGCCAGCCAGAGGCTCATTGGTAGAGCCGTTTAAACCAACCATTGAAGCCCCAGGTAGATGCTGACGCTGTACAGCTTCTCTTTAGTTGTCCGCTTGGATCTATAAAACTGCCTCATGACTGTATTGAGCTCAGTCTACTTAACATAATGAATGTTGATGTTTATATTTTTGAGTCTGCCAAATCTGAAGGCAGTTCAAAGCCCAGGTTGTTTGGCTTACAGTTTTGGCTGCAAGTGTCTTCTTCTCTTCTCTAATTTGTCACGGTTGGCTGGTGTCATATAAGCACACCTGACAGGCTGGAATGGCTTAGGGTTGAGAGTACAGCATCTTGCAATGGGTCTGGTCTACAAGATTCGCTACACCACCAAGATACCCATGTACCTGTCTAAATACTTCATTAATGTCAACAAAGTCCACACTCGCAACACCAGAGGGAGTTCAACAAACCATGTGCAACCCAGATTCGGCTCAAACAAGGGACTAAATACATTTCCCTCCAATGCCACCAAAATGTAGAACGCCCTACCAACAGTCATTAAGACATGTGAATACTCCTGAATACTCCTTCAAAACCGCTCTCAAAGGGCACCTACGGACGGCTGCAATTCGAAACTGGCCCCCGTAAATAATGAGTCTGAGTCTCCCCATCCCCCACCCCTTTTCCCCCATACTGTACATATTTTTCCCTTTTTTACTCTCTATGATGATTTGTGTAGTGTATATAAGTGTATATTTGTACGTCTCTAAATTGAAAATGGTGGACCCTGTTGTAAACTATTGTGTAATGCTTTATCATTCGTCCACAAGTAACAGTTTTTGTATTGACTTGTGCTTTCGTTTGAAATGTACCCATTCTACATACTGTGAAATAACAATGTCAATCAATCAATCAAACCTGGGAATTTGGGGTGCAGTACTTAGTTTAGACAGTTTTTGGTTTAGACTAGTCATTGGTTAGACCAGTCATTCGTCCTACAACTACAACCTATCTCAAACCCTCACCCTAAACCTAACCTCCCACGGGGCAGCACACCTAAACCTAACCTTAACCCATGTCTAACCAATGACTAGTCTAAACTAAGTATGCACCCCGGGAATTTGCACGGAAGTATTCAGGCTTCTTTCCTTCCCTTTGTCCTTTTTTTTTTGGCTTTTGCCTTTATTTTATATATTTTATGGAGGGACAGACAGTAGGCTGACAGGAAATGGGGAGAGAGATGGGGGGAAGACATGGAGTGAAGGCCGTCGGGATCGGGAGTCGAGCCCACGGCACACTGCCAGACTGGATTACCAGCCAAGGTGCCTGGACCACTGAGCCACGGCCCAGGCCCTTTTGTCCTCATTCATAAATTAACCTCCAACGTCAAATGTTGCTAGCGCATGTTTAGGCACCCTTGTATTTTAGTATTGCTTTGTAATTTTCTTTTAGCTTAATTCCTATTATATACAAACATGTATATTATAATCATTAGATTTTAAGTTTCAAATAGCTTTTATTTGAGAAGCTTTTTGGAAATATCAGAAACATCTAAATATTAATCTGACCTCATCAAACTCAAGACACACTCCATATATGGCCAGACCTCATCAAGCCCTGTACACTCAAGACACGCTCCATATATGGCCAGACCTCATCAAACCCTGTACACTCAAGACACACTCCATATATGGCCAGACCTCAACAAACCCTGTACACTCAAGACACACTCCATATATGGCCAGACCTCATCAAACCCTGTACACTCAAGACACGCTCCATATATGGCCAGTAGGCCTACAGAATCGTGACCCCCCCATGCCAAAGCGCCAGCGCTCTCCCAGCTGTCTTCTGACACCCAGGCGAATGCGTACACCCGACCTCAGGGCGTCTCACTGGTATATATACTGTGTACTGTATGTACACCCAAGACACATACTGTGCATACTTGTTCAGGACTGGTCAACCACGCAGTATGTGCCTGCCTACTGCCTATAAGTATAAGGTTAGGTATGCCAAGCTTAACAAAGGAAATGGCAACAGCTCCATTGTCTGCTCTGTCTATAAGAAACGGGCCAATGTCTTTAAAATAGCCCCTGGCAGCAGTGGAAAAAATACCAGTGCAGTCGCCATGGGATGTTTCCGTATAAAGAACACACTTTCCATCCATACTCTGAACCACACAGACAGGATACTGAAATGTCTCTCATTTACTGGGCATGCATTCCCCTGTAAATCACCTTGCACCTTCTTAAATGAGATGTATTTGCCTGCTGTCTGTGTGTGTGTGTGTGTGTGTGTGTGTGTGTGTGTGTGTGTGTGTGTGTGTGTGTGTGTGTGTGTGTGTGTGTGTGCGTGTGTGCGTGTGCGTGTGCATGTGCGTGCATACAGTACACAATTGCTATATCTCTTCCAAAATATCCCAGTGTTTATTGCCAAATCATTCATTCTTTACACAATTACTCAATTGTAATTATTTTTGTGTGGGTCAATATAATTGGTACTTAGGTGAGTAAAGGCATATTCATAGAAAAAACGGAGAGATGTGTTGTGTGAGTGGTGAACACTGCGGTGTGTCACTTTGTAGTTTTCGGTGGTCGCCTCTTCACCGAAAACTGGACTATGAATAGGCCTTAAGGTCGCAGAGGCTTATTGTCGGTATCAGCCAGATCGCAGGAGTCTATCCCTGTTCTACAGTGCGCTAGACCCCTGGGAGATGGATTGCTGAGGTGGCTAAATCATAAGGCATTTATATTTATTATTTTATTTATATACGTATATCGTATAGGGGTGACAGTGGCTCAGGGGTAGAGTGGCCGGTATATCGGCTTGGTGGGAACGGCAAGGAAGGTGTGTGTGAATGGGTGAATGTACAGTACTGCACAGTCTTCTGTATGTACGGTATATGAATGCACCATTTTCTATTTCTCTCGGTTTCTCCAGTAGCCTGCCTCTCTCTCTCTTTCTCTCCCTCTCTCTCTTTCTCTCAAGCAATCACAAACTCCCTCTAACCTTCTTCTCTATCTCTCCCTCCAGGTCTACCCTCTCAGCGCCATGACCGTGGGGAAGAAACAGCCCACAGTTTTGGTGATCTGTGGTCCAGATCAGAATGGCTCTATTGGCTTGGTGTGTGCACGATACCTGCGCATATTTGTAAGTTGACGACTTTAAAGCATATAATTTGAAGGTAGGTCTGTAGTTATTGTGAATGATATCTTTCTATTGATTTACACCCTTCTATGTGCAAGTGCAACTCATCAAAAAGCATTGTTTAGAGTAATTTTCATGAACGGGACTTGAACACGCATGTCAGGCCAGAGCCAATATGTGGCATGCTCCTGGACCACTAGGCCAGCGGGCATCCGTGTTATTGCTTTTAAACCACATTACTCCATTACTTGTGGGATCCACCCACAGTGTTTAACCAAAACTTCTCAGGTAGCACTGGGCAATCATGATTATACAATGTCATGATTTAATTTGAAATGTGTTATAACTGTGATGGAATTGAAGTACAAACTGGGATCAAAACCAACAGCGAAACACAACACATTGCTGGAATCTGGATACAGGTACAAAATCTGGACCACACATGTGGTCACAACATTTAGTCATTTTAGATCTTGACTCTGTAGCAGATAGATAGACACATGTGGTTCTGGACATCTGGATATCCCAAACGACTCAGCGGCCGACACCACACTCCCTTAGAGTCCTTGCTGATGCACATGCCGAGTTTGAAGTCGGTTGGTTCCATACTGTATAATGCATATGATATACTGTATGCGCATAGCGGTTCAGAAAACTCTTTTAGAATCTGCCTCAGCTATAGGTCTAAAAGGGTTAAGCAACTAATCTCTGACACAGCTGGACCCATCAGCATGAAACTTGCACGCACAATCCCCGTAGGAAGAACCACATTTTGGGGTGGCGCTTATGAGGGGCCGCTTCACGTTTTAATAAAAACGAGGGGCCAGATTTGAACCACAAACTAAACAACAGCGATGTGCTCAGCTGACCACACTTGTCTACTTTATACTTAGTTACACACTGGAAATAGATCTCCAAGCACACAATGTGTTGCGATGCAACACTTTGTGTGCTTGACTGTAGATCGGGAGAAAGATGCACAGTCTCTCAGCACGTCTAATTCCCATCAAACTAACAGGGGCTCCCCTATACAGGCCCTCTGGGTTTTACACGACCTCAGCTAAGCCCCTGTAAATACCTCCCCATTATCTTATTATTGTTTTTATTTTTCTTATTACCTTCTGTGTCGGGGCACCGGGACAACAATGATGTCATACTATTGTTATTCTCGTAAAAAGCTGTCTGGCTTTTCCAGTTGGCAACCATGATACTGTAGATGCTATGATGTCATGCCCACATCGTCCCTTCTTTAGACCACATGCTGTAAATGGATGCTTCTGAGGGAACGGGCTCACAGAGGTCTACCGTCCATTTCAAATGCATTACAGTTCTCCGACTTTAAACGCTTCCTCTTAAGTTTGTGGCCGGTCTTTATGTCTCTATTGTACAGGGGGGTGGGAGGGGGGGTGTTGGATGAATGTTTGGGGTTTTTCAGCTTGGGACTGAACGTATGAAGTGATCTATATAATGTGCCATGTGTGTGTCTGAGGTGCTGGATTTATGAGGCATCTTATAGCTCTGATTAAAACCACCTTGATGGAGCCAGTTTAAGCTGTCCAATCGCTGTCTCTGGTGTCTCGCTCTCCAACCGTCTGTCTAGTCTCTATCTCTCTCTCTCCCTCTCCCTCTCCCTCTCTCAGTCACACACACACACACACACACACACACACACACACACACACACACACACACACACACTTGTATTACTATACTTGTGAGGACATCAAAAATGTAGGAAGGCCATTCGTTCCTCTCATTATTCTCTTGAGTTTCACTCTTCATTTCTCACTTCTCCCGCTCCCCTTCATTATTCTCTCTTTTCTATCTCTCTCCTTCCCTCCTCTCTCTCTTCCTCTCTCCCAGGGCCAAGCGGTAGACCTAGGGTCAACTCAGAGGGAGATATATCTTGCACTGCCATTTCAGGAATGCATGAAGCGCTTCTCCATAACTTTGATCCAAAGAAACCAGATCATCCGGCGCTATGAATCATGGACACTGCATTATTCCTTTGTTTGCACTTGCCTTTCTTTCTTTCCTTTTTTCGGTGCCTCCCCCCAGATGGACTGTTGTGGTTTAGAGGTAGTTTAAGGAGTGGCATGCCGCAGATAGATAGGCTCAACAGATGCAGATGCTCCGGTTTGAGACCACCACTATAGGATGAGGTAGTCCTATACGCTGCGGTTTGAGACCACCACTATAAGATGAGGTAGTCCTATAGAGCAGTGGTTTTCAACTGATTATGAACCAGGGACCACCCTGACTGAGAATCAACCTGGGGACCACCACCCTGACTGAGAATCGACCTGGGGACCACCACCCTGACTGAGAATCGACCTGGGTACCACCACCCTGACTGAGAATCAACCTGGGGACCACCACCCTGACTGAGAATCGACCTGGGTACCACCACCCTGACTGAGAATCAACCTGGGTACCACCACCCTGACTGAGAATCAACCTGGGTACCACCACCCTGACTGAGAATCAACCTGGGTACCACCACCCTGACTGAGAATCAACCTGGGTACCACCACCCTGACTGAGAATCACCTTCACACCTTCACGGACCACCAGTGGTCCACGGGCCACCTGTCGAAAACCCATGCTATAAAGCGTCGCAGTCCCGCCCCCTTTCAGAACGGCGAGTGGCCCAGGAAATGATTCTCCATTCATTTTCTCCATAGGCTTTTCAAAAAGTATTTATTTAAAGACGGTTATGCCGCGGACAAAGCCAACTCGTGACAATGAACACAATATTTTGGGCCGATCAAATCATTAGAAAGAAGAAAATAAAGGCAGGAGACAACACTATTTGTTTTGTTGAGCTAAAAAGCATTATTTGGCTGTTAAAAAATATCAGATATGCAGTACAAGCTCGCTTGTGGCATGCAAGCTTGTAGATCTGATATTTTTGAAAAATCGTGACAATATATATATTTATGTAAAGCAAACGTTTTTTACTCAAAACTTTGCTTCTGGGGTCCCTGGTACAAAATATTTTCAAATCGGGGTCAGCGGCATAATGTTTTAGAAGACCTTTGTAGAATCGGCCTCAGGTCTTATTATAATGGGTTAAGCCAATACATCTTTACAAATACAAGCTTTGTTTGGATGTTTTTAATAAGCCATGGTGACTTTCAATGGGAAACAAAAATGTAATCTTGTGGATCTCAGGACACATGGCCAGTCATCCAACACATGCATTTGGATAGTCTGATATTTGATTTCTACTTTACTTTCACGGCTTTCACGTCATAGGATAAGGAGCCTTAAACAATATAGTTTACATGCATTGAAAATAGGTTTTAATGCAAAAATAGGTTAGGCTTCTTCTTCTTTCGTGTATCATCAGATGGCCAACTCAGTGTCATGCAGCCATGCCCTCGTCTCTGGTCCTAACTCAAAAAGGCTAGCTTCTGAGGGTGGGCTGTGTAGGGGGCAGTCTGTGATGATATGTTCGGCAGTCGGTTCAGACTCGCCACACTCGCATGCCGCGCTGTCCGATAGGCCCCACTTCTTCATGGATGACTTGAAAGCGTCCCACGCCACAGCGCAGACGGTTCAGCGAGGTCCAAAGATGGCGTGGCATGTCTTCTCCTTTAACGCCACCTGCTGGGTCCCAGATGTATTGTTGAATCCGGGAGGGCCCGGCCGTCTCCCACGACTGTTTCCAGGATGCTGCCAGCCAGGAGTCTCTGGACAAGTCCTCAGGAATTGACTGTAGCATCTCTTGAGCTGCCTCGTTGTAGGGATGGCGAGACTTGAGCCTGCCTGGTGGTGCCGGTGTTGTTGTGGCTTTGTGCAAGATGTGCCAGTCGTACTTCTGGGCTTTTCTTGCCAGGGCTAGCGTAGCCGCATCCCGTCGGAGACTGGCTGGAGCAATTCCAGCCAGGTTAGGCTGACTGCACTGCACTGACATTGACTGCACATTTATAGGTTAAAAATAGGTTGCATTGATTGACTCCACATTTTTTAGACTCGCGTTTCTATGTATATCTGTCTGATGTATTGTTGTATTTGTTTGTTTGGTATGTTTTAGTATTTTTTTGTGAAAAGGAATATGAAATAAGCCCTCTGGCTTATATGATGTCACCAAATAAAATCAATCAGGTTTCAGCCGCATTCCTCATTCCAAAATACTTATATGGGACCCCCCCCCCACACACACACACACACACTCAGACATTTTGTATAGATGGCTAACCTCCTGCACGCCATAAAAGCGGTTAGGATCAACAGCAGAACACCCTGTGACCTTTCTGCAACCCACGCTTGCTTCTCTCTGAAGGCTCGTTTCCACTTTATTCATGCTCAGTGACTACAGACCTCCCCAGAGCGCTTCCTCCCAGATTGACTGTAACTGCTGTTCAGGTCAAGGGCACACAGGACTCACCCGTACCCCCCACCCACCCCCGCCCCCGGAGGGCAGATATGGGGGATACTGGTCGTCTCGGCTGCTTGCTCTCAGTTCTTTGGCGAGCACCATGGAAATGACGTCAGGCGGCCAGTGGCCGTGGCCGTGGAGTACTGATTGGTTTAGCGTCCCCGAGGAGCCAGTAGTCTGTCTGGACTGACAGATCATTTCCTCCTTAAGACCTTAGTCAGAACTTAGTGGATAGTTCCTAATTGTTTCTATTTCATGGGATTTTTAGACATCTTGTCAGCCCGCCCTGGTCAAATGATAATGCATGATATACATATCATATTAGTTAAAAAGCTAAGTGAGGGCCGCTTTTTTGCTTTTGTACGTCTAACTCTAAACAAAGTGCTCTAAACAAACATTAAAATCATACCCATATGAACTGAGTGGTGCTGTACTGTGTGTGTGTGTGTGTGTGTGTGTGTGTGTGTGTGTGTGTGTGTGTGTGTGTGTGTGTGTGTGTGTGTGTGTGTGTGTGTGTGTGTGTGTGTGTGTGTGTGTGTGTGTGTGTGTGTGTGTGTGTGCACGCATGCGTGCGTGTGTGCTGGCTGGCTACAGTGACAGTGTCAACAAACGCTATTTCCGTACTCAGACGGTACTCGGACACAGGGCCAGACATACGGACACACATTGCTGTCTATAGGAGTGGCTAGCACCACTCAAAAATCCCATAGACTTGATATGAGGATGAGGTAATCTTCAAAAGTCATGTATTGGAGGGGATAGCGGCCCTCAAAAAACTAAATCCACAACAACATCAACAACATACTGTATGTTCCACTCCAGAAGGCTCCAAAGCAATGATACAAACAAAAATTGTACTGCACTGTATTTGATATGAAAATCAGCATGGATTCATGGAATCTACTTCAATGACCTTTATAACATATTCAGTGTTTCACGTGACTTTGGTTCAGGCATCATGCATTAATATTTTAAAAGCAAAGAATGTTGTCTTGCTATCCAGTGTGAACATCAGTGAGTTTACTGTATATAACTCGCATGCATGCACATACGTACACGCACACGCATACACACACACATTCAAAAACTAATAATCACAGAGCAACAGTTAATAAAGATTTATCTATGTGCCTATGCAGAGGTCATGTATCGCGCACGGGTGGTCACGGTTTCAGTGTTGCATGCCTCTCAGACCGTAGGTGTCTGGATTTCTACTCTGCACAGCAGCATCCCTCTCATAAGCGTTGAAATTCAGTGAACAGGGAGACTGGTGGGAACCGCAGTAATGTGGTAATGACAGGGTGAATAGTTTGTTCATGTGTCATGAACTGCAGCCTGAAGGTGCACCCATGCGTCATTCACAGTCAATCATGTCAACACGTGGTGCAACAGTTGACTGCAATATTGATGTTTTCCCGCTTTTCTGTTTTTATTGCCACCCCTGGTGTCCCTATTTTGGGCCTGTGGTGGTAGGCGAATGTTTCCAAAAGAATCCATCACAATCTGATGGAACAAAGACAGACGGTACAACATCTACTCTGACAAAGCCTGCTTGACACTATGACCCGTGTAGACATATCATATGGTCAAAGTACTGACACTATGACCCGTGTAGACATATCATATGGTCAAAGTACTGACACTATGACCCGTGTAGACATATCATATGGTCAAAGTACTGACACTATGACCCGTGTAGACATATCATATGGTCAAAGTACTGACACTATGACCCGTGTAGACATATCATATGGTCAAAGTACTGACACTATGACCCGTGTAGACATATCATATGGTCAAAGTACTGCGTATCGCCCTGAACTCTGGATGTGAGGGCTGCGTAGTGGTCCAGAACCTCCAGTTGGCTAAGTAAAAAGGCCATCCACACTAAGCACTTAATGAACTGTCAAGATATTGTTTTAATTAAAGTGGATGGCAGGGTCCACACCACACCTATAACGACGCAAGTGTTGAAGGATAGTTCTTGTTTTAATTCTTGATGTGGACGGCCCTTAATATCTTTTCTGTCTCTCTCACTCTTCTGTCCATGCAGGAGTATGAGCCGACCATCTACTATCCTAAACGTTCCACTAACAGTCTCCATCAGGACTTCACAGTTCAGTGTGAGAAGATGGACATCCCCTTCCTGTCCTATCTCCCCACAGAGGTGAGCAGCATTAGCTTTACTTTTAACACCATATTCACAAATAATTACCACGTGAGGTCGCCCATCTCCCCTCCCAGAATATGATGTAAGGGCAATATAGCTGCTGTCATTGACCATTCCAGGTCAATGACATTGGCCATTTATCAATGCCAAGAACATAACGAACGGACTTTCGTCCTTCAGAAGAATGTACTTGTCAAGTTAACTTGGGGAGACTTCATGAGACCAGAGAATGCATCTTTCCAATTTGCGACAGATTTTCACCCGGACAATTACTGTATGTTTAAGTAATTTTCATAATGTTGCTGATGTCTGAGGTGTGTGGATCCTTGGGTACCTTCAGGATGATCAGTGAAATCATAGAAGGTAGGTGTGTTTCCCTGCACACACAGTTTTTTCTACAGGCAGGTGTTCGGGTGAATATATATATATTTTTTTAAATAATCATTTTGTAACACAATAACAGTAATTATTCAAAAAAATGTTTAGCATTTCCTCCTTAGTCATTGCTGCTGGTCACCCCTCACCTCCCAATCAATAAAGTTGGCAGATCAGTTCAGCTGGATTACCAGAGACTGAACTGACCTTGGCTAGATGCGAACTTTTGATTTGGGACAGTACTCGGGCTGCAATTGATGATGACATTCCCACAGGAACACAAGTAAAGTACAGTTATTGAGAAACGGCTATTGTTTTTGGTGATATTGGACATGTGGACTGGTTTGATCAGTTACATGGCCAGAGTCATTCTTTGAATATGAACAGATACAGATACTGGGCTGATAGCCCTATTTACACACAGTGTTTTGTGATTAGATGTAATGTAGATCTAGAAATGTACCTAAATGAGCCATTGTCTTTTTTGTAATAAACCACGTGTCAATGCTGTCTCCGCTCTCTGCTTGCTGTATCTATCCCTCTCCTTGTGGGACACACTCTGGCTAAAAACATCACCCATCCATTATAATCAAATGCTAATTCCTCGAAATCAAAATCAATGAATATTATTTCTGACGTGACTCTAGAAAGAGAGGCAAACACTACTATTGAGAAGTGGCAGACTCCTCTTCCCATTACAAAAAAAGATCACCTGTCTGCAATTTGCAACTGGACGAGGTCTAGGTCGAGGTGCTTTTCTGTGAATATACTTTTGATGATATCTTGGAGGGTATTGTAGGTCTTTATAATGTCTTGATGAATTGAATACACAGAACCACAATGGAAACAGGCCCTCGGGACGTTTTTCTTTAATCCTTTTAGCTTGTACAACTGTATGTCAGCACTTTTTGCAAACTAACAATTCCCGGTCCCTTCCAGCAAAACCACTCCATTGGATGGTGTGATAAATAAACTGGAAGAATGTTTTCAGGCAAATAACATAACATACGGTAATATAAGCCTGCATTTGGAAAATATTACCACCAGTTTTTGCCTTTTCTGAAATATATGATTATTATGTTCTGAAAATACTGGATGAGATGTCAACTAAAGACCCTTATTAAAGTACCACTTTTTGTATATTTTAAAACCATACCCTTCACATAATATTGATGACGATGTCTTCTGTCTTCAGGTTGGGTTGATTAACGATGCCTACAATATTGTGGTTGACGCCGTCCTGGGTCCAGAGACAGACCATGACAACATTAAGGAGCCCTTCACCGGTATACTGGTCACCCTCAAGCAGATCAAGATCCCCATTGCCAGTGTGGACGTGCCCTCAGGTAAATTGTTCACACTCCATGACATCATTTGGCTTAGAGTTCAGTAACACTACATGACAATTATCCGTCAAGCAACTCCCAAGCAATGTTGCACGGTTTTAATGTCTGGAAGCACGTAAGCAAGGGAAAATCTGATGCTGCGTTAAGCATAGTGTGAGCTCATCCCACCTCAAATACATTACCATAAGTGTGAGTGCAAAACACTGTAATTTGTAGCTGTCTACAGCAGTGTCTTTTTTCCTTAGCCAACTTGGTTCTACATCAGGAACTCATGTAATCGGCTGTAGAACATCCATTTGGCCTGTGGCCGCGTCTTCTATCACAAACACACTCTCTACATCTTCTCCAGCAGGTGTCTCATCTGTTAAACATCAAGTTTGCTTTCAACATTAAAGACATACAAAATATAATACAAACACAAATAAATAGTATCCCGTTTAACAATTGGAGGCTCTTCTATTCAGTGTTTAATGTGTTCCTCCCTTTGTCTCTCTCTCTCTCTATCTCTATATTCTATCCCAGGATGGGAAGTAGACATGGCCAATCAGGAGGGGATAACCCCTGATGTTCTCATCTCACTCACAGCACCAAAGAAGTGTGCCGCTAGTTTCTCCGGGAAACATTTCTTGGCTGGACGGTTCTTGCCCTACGACATCCAGAAGAAGTACGACCTGAACCTCCCAGAGTACCCTGGCACAGACTGTCTAATAGAACTGTAACACACGCAACGCCACACCATGCCCAGTACAGCAACTCCTCCTGTTTGAATAATATGGTTAATCTATTCTCATGTTTTGTATTTTATAGATTGTTACTGTGATATATTGGTAATGTGCTATCTATCTCTCATGTGCTTAGAGCAGGTTGCACCTTATTGGTCAAAATCAGCTCTGCTAAACTACAGTAGGAGGCTTTAGAGATTTGTGCTTGGAGTCACATGGATCATGTTTAGAGTTTGTGCTTTGAGTCTCATGTCTTCTTAGGGAATGATTTTGAGGAGTGCTCGTATCTTCTCATACACTGCAACATTATACTATTCTGTGATTCCTTTTTCCTTTCCTCTCTCAGCAAAACAGAGTTATTTGTAGTTATGTTTGATATACAGTGCCAACAACCAACCACTCAAGGAAGAGTATGCAAAGCATTTTACGTGTGGCCACTTCAATTAAACCATCCGAAGTAAAACACTGGAGCACACTTACAGTACATGTATGCATGTTTATTGACAGCGGTACTCTCAAATGCTACAGTATTTTCTCCACGCATATTTTTCAAAGTCAACGTTTTTCTTCCCATTGAAGTGTGTTTTAAAGGTAAAAATGTATACACAATCAAAACTGGAGTTTTAATTTGACTCTGAAAGTATAAAATCCTCAGTGTTCATTTAAATATAAATATAAATGAACACTGAGCAGCTGCTGCATTTCTTTGGTCTCTCTGTCCATCAATTCGCTGATATGGTTGACCCACGGGTTTCTCATTGTCCAATAAAAAGAGTCAATTACACAGAAGGTGTTGGTGGTGGTGCTGGTGTTTTCTTGCTCTTTCAGAGTCAGTAATCAGGATCTAATGAGAGACATCCCAGTGAGCGCACTCACCATCTGAAAGTAAGTCCATGACCAACACATTCATGTTGTATACATCATCATATACTGTACTGACTGTACACATACGACAAGCATGTGTGTGGGCACGTCATCCAGCCATCACATACAATTACACATGCATTTCTTTACGTGCCTGATGCTCACACACCGTTTCTCTTGTTTACCGGGAACCCAAATGGATCTGATCTGGCTAATCAAAGCCATAAACAGGTGTGGATGATGATGCGACTATAGTTGGTCAAAGTAAAGAAAGGTCTCCACATCATTCAATATGTTTATAGCCTACTTTAATGGGTTCAATGAGAATTACTGAATACTTTTCGTTTATGGATGATGTAATGTGTGCTTCTGCCAAGTAGAGGAGCCTCCACTGAATACTAATGAGCTAGTGTTCTGTGTGTGTGTGTGTGTGTGTGTGTGTGTGTGTGTGTGTGTGTGTGTGTGTGTGTGTGTGTGTGTGTGTGTGTGTGTGTGTGTGTGTGTGTGTGTGTGTGTGTGTGTGTGTGTGTGTGTGTGTGTGTGTGTGTGTGTGTGTGTGTGTGTGTGTGTGTGTGTGTGTGTGTGTGTGTGTGTGCGTGCGCGCGTGCATGTACGTGTGTTAATTTATCCATTTCTAACTGAGTGTACAAAATAATTACCAAATTAACCCACTTTGAGTTAAGCTTACACTCAGCCTCCGAGACTCAGGCAATTTAAGTTAACACATAGTTTACAATGTGTGTACCCCATGCGTGCATGAGTACTGTATGTCATTGTAATGGAATGCTGATTTATTTGCACACAGTGATGCTAAACCTCTTATAGGAGCAACATGTACAGTATAGGGTGCTTCTAGTATACAGCAATGGTCATGTTGCCTACGCCATTCCATTCCTATCCCATGGTGAGTGAAATTGGGCCTCTTCTTTACTTCCTTCACAGGTCTTACCACTTATACTAATTAAGGCTCTGTTCCATTTAGTGTACCACTACAGTGGTTCTCAAACTTTTTAATTTCAAGGACACCCATGACTCTGAAAGTGTACAAATCATGTGTACACTCAGAGTACACTCCCCTAAGGGGACATTTGAAACCAGAGACTCACCAGAGTGTTTCCGGTGAGGCGACACGCACAATATCAGCAACCTGACTGCTTAACCACAATGGACCAGAGAAACACTAGCTGCACTAGCGACTCCTATAGGTTGGTCGGAGGCGACTATTCAGTGGAGAGTGGATCTGAGAGGAATACTCCACCTGCATTACTCCACCTGCATTACGTCATCCTAGTGAAGATGCCCCGCGTCACGTGTACACCCTGGCGATTTTGTGAGGTATGTGACTGTCGTTTATGATATTGAGTTTCATTTAATAACGTCTGTCTTTGGATAAATTAGTTATTTTCCACGGTCATATCCATATGAGCAAAATCACCGGGGGGGGGATTTGTTTATTTCTGGAACACAGTTCTTACACAATGCGATAGATTTGCCTATGGGAATTCCAATACTAGGGCCGTGACGCGTCCCGTTTTTACTACCCACTTTCGCACCAGTGAGGGGTGGGAGGGGCTCGCAGCAGCCAGCACACAGAAGTCAAGGCAGGGCCACAGAAAGGGCCTTTCTGTGTGGAGTTTGCATGTTCTCCCTATGTCCCCTAGGACAGTAATCCTGGCCAGCCGGGGTGCCTGATGGAGGGGAAAGGAACTGGTTGGAATAACGTGTTCCTTCCACGTGCTACGTCCAACCAGGGAAACTCCCCCCTGTCAGGTGTAAAGGAGCAACTTGGACACTCAGGCATGAAGGAAGCATGAGTTCAAGTCCGTTGCTCTCCTCATGTCCCGGGGACTAGGTTGGCGGAGGGTGTGTAGAGCCCAGGATCACATTAGATAATTGACACGGGTGAAAAATGGGTTACAAAATCGTGGAATAATAATTATAAAAAAAATAAGTCAAGGCAGAGGCTGTGTGGAACGTGATAAGCACAATGAAGCTGCGCTTATGAGAAACAACACAAATAAAAACTTCAGCGAAAACAGAAGCCCAACACAAGGATAAAGGAAACATTCAGTCCAAATGTCCAGTTTGCTAATTCACAACTACTACTAGCCTACTTTGGTGTTGAAACTTTGAATTTCTCGTAAATTTACGCTATGTGGGGATTATCTGACGAGGATAAAACTTACATAGGCTATACTAAAGCCTACTAAATTGGTCAATATAAGTAAAAATTATATAGCCTTTCCATAGGAGTATCTTTTTTATTTTTCCAAGAAGAATACAGCCAGTAGCATATTTGAAATAACTAAAACATAACTCATTCACCTCAGAGAATGTTTTCATTCTGCATTGATAAAATCATAAAAATGGTCTATGGTCTAATCTAATGGAATAAATGGCATTACATTGGTGCTGTGACCCGGATCGGGTTTCCGTGGGAGGAGGTCAAAGGGGGGCTGATCGTAGCAGAGCAGCTCACTGCCTCCGCCTGTTAAAAGTCTAATATCTCCCCTGGTCCATACTCCATAGGGATGTCCCTTTGGTGACTCTAGTGGTTAAAGGTATATTCAGTGATTTCACTTAATTCAAATATCACTTATTTTTTTGTTTTGTTGTGATAATCCTGAATGTGCTGACCATATAAGGAGTTCCTCCCTGTCCCCAGTTAACCCCTGGGGGTCAAAAAAAACGTAGGTTTCGTTTTTGGCTCTCTATCCTGATTGGATGAAAGGCTTAGGTCCCAGCCAAAAACGAAACCTAAGGTTTTTTGAGTGAAATCACTGAATATACCTTTAAGATATTGGACTTTCATGCGGGAGACCTGAGTTAAAATCCTGGGCGTTACATCAGTCCAAGATACCTCAATATGTAATGTAAAAATGTGTTTCATCTAAAGCAATTAAGGTTTTAAGCTGCCTATTATTATTTAGGCCTACAGCAATTTCAGTAGCTGGATGTGATTAAATAAGTGATTCAAATCAAATGCTACAAAATGCACTCTAATGACATTCTTTTCTTGTGTGTTGCAAAAGAGCTGCATGGAATTAACATGGATTAGGATTTTATGAGCATCATTCATAAACGATAACGATGCAGACGGTGTAAATGAGCGCCATTTCTTCGCACCTCATAAGAATGTCCCATGTCTGTGTTTTGAAGTGTTTTTTAACTGAATGGCATGCTAGATGACGACACTTCCACTCTCTGGCAGCACATTGCCCCGCAATCAGCGGCTGTTAAAAAGTTACAAAACTGAACCAGAAGTGGAATCGGGGGGAGCACAGCATCTGGCACTGTCTTGTGCCTGAGAGAGAGAGAGAGAGAAAGACAGACGCAGTACTATTTACAGGTCCAGTGACAGTAGAAAGGGCGGAACGGAACCGTTTTAGAGATCTTGAAACTCTTGTACTGTAAAATCTTCAGTGTTCCTTTAACCGTGAGAGTGTATGAATGCAACCAAATGGATTCAATTTGGATATATTTTTACACTCAAAATGAACTGTGGATGTTACTGCTAAAAATATAATAGTTAAAAAAAATTCGATTGTTAACACACAAAAATTTGGCACAATTTGCACAACCTTCACTTCAAGTACCTAATCACTCAACACAATTTGCACTACATCACACTCCCTTATCTGCATTAGACTCTGACTTTCTTTCTTTACACTCTGGGCGTGTGTGAGGGCAGTCATGTACTGTATGTGGGGGATGTTTCATTTAGGGAACAGTTAAGAGATTTGATAGCAAAGAGTCATCATGGAAAAGGAGAGTCAGGGTTTAGCATTTTGTGTGTATTGTTTTCAGATTTATGTGTGCAGTTTTGAGAATGCCGTTAGGTTGTGAAAAATGTGTGTTAACAATCGTGAAAAACTATGAAATTATGATCAATGACATGTCAAAACTCAAAAGCATAAAATTACACAGTAAATAGTCTTGGTTTTTGTCTGGGGGGACAACCGTCAAAGTGGAATCATTGTCTGAGCAGTAGTGGAAAAGCTACCACAGTTCAAGACGTTCAATAGTGTATTTGATTAATACTTTACAGTAGGCCTATGTAGTACCTACTCAAGTTTCCTCAAGTGGTATGTATGTATGCGCGCGCACACACTTGCAAGACACGTGCAAACACACATGCACACATTTGCACGCACGGGTGTGCAACTGTGCATGTGCACACATACACCTGTCCTAGGGGAAAGCGCACAAGCATGGATCAAACTGTTATACCTGTAAGGAACTACATATGAAATCTTACTTTGTGGAAACTGATGGCCCTCACACACGCCCAAGTCCCAACACACTCTTTGGGGATGTATCTCTCTCTCTGAGAGTGTAAGAGAGATAGACCTACCATACCATTACTTTTTTGGGGGATGCTGATATGGGGTGATGTTACATTGCATTGGCCAATGGCAAGCAGAGAGGGGCTGGATTGGTCTGCACTCTGTATGGCCCTTTCTTTTAAAACTCCTGTACAGCCCCAACAACTCTCATATGAGTGAGACTAACAACTGGGCTCTCCTCTATACCTCCCACAGCATTATACTCCCACCTGGGAAGCCATCAGCTCAGTCCAGTTGCCCAGAGTTCATCCATCTATGCCCCAGAGGATCCAGGGCAGACAGAGCGCCCGGCTGGGATTGACAGAGTGACAGCATGACGGACATTACAACAGTGTTACTCCTGCTCTCTGTGCTGACTGCAGTGGCCCTGGCTCAAGGTAAGAGACGAGTACACACAATATACTGTAAAATGTGTTTTTTACAGTATATTGTATATTAAAGAGATTTTTTTTCTGAAATTTTCTTATTTTTTTCTTCCCTTTTATTAGTGTATTGTTGCCATGTGGTTTCAACTAATTTGTTTATTATTATTAATAAAGTTGTCAGAAATAACATAAATGTCACCAAAACAAAATTTGAGGTGACAGCTAGGACTAAGAGAATAGTTTTCTGTGATTCAGTAGGTCCACTTTCGACTTGCACGCGTCTCCGCTGTCAATCAAAAGTGTGGCACACAGTGGTAGAGAATGCCCACACATGCACATCGTTAGTGACATAACTGCAGACTTTTTGTTGACATTTCCCAGAGGATGTCAGTGGAGGACTGGTGTAGAACTGTCTGGTGGTGGTGAGGTCATACGATAATATGATAAGAGAAGCGTGTGTGTGTGTGTGTGTGTGTGTGTGTGTGTGTGTGTGTGTGCATGTGTGTGTGCATGTGTGTGTGTGCACACGTGCGCACGTGTTGGGTTACAGACCACCACAGGAGATGTTGATCCCTATTTTAAGTCATTGGCACGTTCCATCTTGGAGATAATCAGCAGCATGTGGCGACAGTGGACAGAAGTTTAAAAGCTCCCAGCTCAATAGGTCACCACATCCCCTTTATAATACAGTGTGGGTCTCCATTCCACTAATGCTCACTATAGGATGGTCATGGTACCATTTTGGTGCTGTGTCTCAGAGGTGGACTGTGGACTGTTTGTGCCTACAGGTGGCATCATCAGTGGTCACTTATATATATATTTTTTCATTGAGGTATGCTAATTTTGAATATGTATTATCTATTACCATGGAACCAGCAACAATGATGTCATGGTATAGGCACATTTCTGAACTATTCCACAGTCCACCTCTGAGACGCAGAGCGAGTAGACAGAAATGGTTGTAATGAAGATAATAGATAAAGTGTTCCTGGCTCAGTAGTTTTTCCCGTATTTTGTCGCATTCAGTTCCCAATTCACAGGGCTTTACACAAGACATTTTTGATTAAACAAAAACGGTACATCATGATCATTTGAATATAACAAAAATAAATAAAAAATAAAAAGTAAAAATGAAACGGAAAAATAAGAGAACAAAATACAGTGCAGAAGAATGATTTTAAATAAATCTCAATATAAGGCAGTGGTAAACACGAAGGGTTTTTTTTTAGTGGTGCAACCACTCCAAGGAACAGCAATGTCCGCGTCATGTGACGCCTACAGTATGTATGCGACGTTAATGAGCACGATTATGACTAGTACCAGTAGGGGCGCTGTTGTGCCAGAAACAGAGAGAGAGATAGTGCTGTACTGTTGCCTGCTAATGAGAGAGAGAGAGAGAGAGAGGAGGGGGGGGGGGGGGGGGAGAGAGAGAGGGGAATTGCACCACTATGTTCACACGGGTGTGATTTTTTTTAGCTTTTATTAACCTGCCGATTTCTGGTAGTTTGTTCTAGATACTGTGTGTGGTGCATGGCAGAAAGCACTAAGCAGACCTGTCTAATATGGTTCATGATAGACCTCAAGATTAGAAATATATTGTCCCTAAACCATTCAGTGCTTTATAAACCAACTGTAATACTTTGTCAATTAAATAAATTCTTCTGACAGAGGGAACCTGTTTAAAGATGTAAGAACTGTAGCGGAGAGTTACTCGGACTCAACTGCAGTCATCTGATCAATTTCTTTTAGGGAAGGCGGTCTGCGAGGAGAGTCTTTCTGTTATAGTCTGTGTCTGTCCAGGGGATAATCTCGCAAACCGCTTGACCGATCGCCACCACATTTCTTGTGAACACATGGAAGAACTTTCTAGAACTTTACATTTATACTATAAATGTAAAAGTTCTTCCATGTGTGCACAAGAAATGTGGTGGCGATCGGTTCAGCGTTTTGCGAGATTAGCCCCTGGAAGTCAGTTGAGGTGAGATTTAATATTGCCCAAAACATGGAAATGATTGACAACAGTACTGACATCATAGAACTGGCGTCATACGATAGCTGACTGGAGTCCTAGACTGGCCACATGATGCCAGAGATCCACATGGAAGCCACTGTTCTTAGACACTGTCTTGATTTTTCCATGTTAGTCAACTCCGCTGATGATATGCAAAGAACAGGAATTTGGATTAAAATTAGATACTTCGACATCGAAGGAAACTCGAAGGATGCGATTCGTCAATATAGAGGGTATGCGCGTGACATCATCATCAAATCCGGAAGTTATGCAGGAATGCCTACTGAGTGGCAAAAAACTACTTTCTGGCCTTGACAGCCCATACAGCCAAACAGAAAAGTCCTATCTGGTTGCATTAAACAACATTAAACTATGTTAAACTCACTTTGCCTGTTGCTTTTCCACTCGATTTGCCACTCACTTTAACACAATTAAAACATAGGACGTGTGAGAACGTCATAAGGATCCCAAAATATTGGTGCCTACGACGTCTGTGGACGTCCTAGCGACGTCCCAGCGACGCGGGGCGAGAGAAGAATATTCAGAATTTTTCCTATTTTATTTTTTTGGCATTTCACTTTTCGCTTGCCGTATGCTAACGCTCAGTGCAACTATTAGCTTGTCATTGACTCCCATGTTAGCGCGGCGGAAATAATGACTCGTATCTCCTAATCCAAGGCGCTCTCCGTGGTGATGAATGGATCGATATGCTGGCGCTTCATTTCTGCTCCTCATCCGTCTCTCCCGCAAAATATGAACGCTTTTTGGAGCGTAAAAAAATATATTAAGATGATCGGGGATCTGAGGTCTCTTTGTAAAGTCAACTTTTTTAGGAAAGTGTTTCCGGTTCATGGCTTTCAAAGTAAAAGCGATCAGACAACTCTGGCACCCCGGTGCTTCTATTTTGATGCACTTCCGGCACTAAATGTGTTTTAAGCATGCGCATACCCTCTATGGCCACACAAGGTTGATTTGCAAGTGTCCTTATTTCACCTTCAAGCCCAAGCCCTGCCAGCAGTCCCCAAGATATAAAAGACGGTCACCAAGGAAACTGGCAATAATAACAATCCAAGCGCTCCACTTTCCCTCCTGCTGGGTTTGTGTGTGAGAGAGAGAGAGAGAGAGAGGAACAGGGGGAGGCTGGAGGGGGAGGACAGGTGAAATTTATGCCTTGCTGCTTTTCCTTATGTTTCCTCCTTGTGACATTCTGTTGATCACGTTCCTCTGTCTTTCTCTCTGTTTCAGGGGTGTAACCCTTGTAACCGATTTTAGAAAAACATCTTTTCGATAGCAAAAATTGTGGAAAATAGCAGATGTACAGTACAAGTTCACAACAGACAAAACCTCATGTGGGGAGCTATTTCTTTTTTACTGATGGACTATAATCGATTTGGTCAATTTAAAAAAGTTATACAAATGTTGTGTTGATTTGTTGAAAAATAAAACTAAAACACGTTTATTTGATTAATCGAAAAAGCAATTGTTGACTGTTCTGTTCTTCCGAACATCCCTCTCACCTTGTCCCCCCCCTCTCTCTCTCCCTCTCTTTCTATCTCTCTCGCTCTCTCTATCTCTCTCTCTCTCTCTCTCTCTCTCTTTCTATCTCTCTCTCTCTCTCTCTTTCTATCGCACTCGCTCTCTCTCTCTCTCTCTCTCTCTCTTTCTATCTCTCTCTCTCTCTCTCTCTCTCTCTCTCTCTCTCTCTCTCTCGCTCTCGCTCTCTCTCTCTCTCTCTCTCCATCCTACTTAGCTCTCGTTCTGTCAAGCGAAATTCTATCACCATTTTTCTTCACCCCTTCCTCCCTGCCCCATAAGGCTCTCTCTGTCCCCCACTGTCTCCACCTCTTTCTCGTCTCACAGACCTTCTTCATCCCAGTCTCTGTCACTCTCTCCATCTCCCCCATGCAGGGTTCACAGATTTATGAGCTGTTTCCCTATTTCTAGGGGACAGCTGTTGCTGGATGCCCTGTGTCACCGGGGTGGAACACTGGGGCGGACAGCAAACCCTACATTAACTACGGTGCTATTCAAGACTCTGTGTGCCATGCAGTTAAACCCAAATGAGCTGTATTATTATTATCCTAAGTGAAACCAAGCACCGTTTGAACCTGCAATGGGCAAAGAGGCACTGGAATCACCTTTGTTCTCTTAGTACCGAGTTGTACTTTGACAGAGTTGATTAGGAGAACTCTATTCTATTCCAGAAGCAGCTGAAACCCAGACTGATGCGTGCGTGCGTGCGCCTGTTCGTGCGTGCGTGCGTGCGTGCGTGCGTTCGTGCATGCGTCTGAGCTGTGAGGAGGCTGAAGACCTGTGTCTGTAAGACAGAAGGGAATGGCCAGTTCTCCAGATGTTGACCACCACAGTCTGGTCCAGTCACTCTAAACAGAAGGCTGTATAGTCTATTACAGTCCATTGACTAGAGTGACCAAGACCGAGACAGCTATAGGGCTCCAAATCAAAGGCACAAATTCCTTTATTCCCATTCCATCAACCACAAGATTAAGTTATGTCCAATAACTCTCTCTATCTCCCTCTCTCTCTCTCTCTCTCTCTCTCTGTCTCTCTCTGTCTCTTTGAGGGGCACGCCGCTATCCCCTCCAATGTCAGGCTTTCGGAATTACGTCATATGGCTTTTAATGTTTGACTTTTAATGTTTGTTTAGAGCACTAAACATGATGGTCATGTGGCAGCCAAGTCTATGGACTTTTAATGTTTGTTGAGAGAGAGAGAGAGTGTGTGTGTGTGTGTGTGTGTGTGTGTGTGTGTGTGTGTGTGTGTGTGTGTGTGTGTGTGTGTGTGTGTGTGTGTGTGTGTGTGTGTGTGTGTGTGTGTGTGTGTGTGTGTGTGTGTGTGTGTGTGTGTGTGTGCGCGCGGGTGTGTGTGTGTGCGCGTGCGTGTGCATTTGTGCATGCATGCATGTGTGTTCCCACTTGCAGGCTTACATGATGTAACTGCAGATGAGAAATGTAATATCATTATTTTGTCTAAGGATATTATATTTTGATTGGTTGCGTTTATAGCTGTGCTATTTTCATTTAGCTGTGCTATTTTCAGCTCCTGACACTGTGCCGTTGTTGTAGAAGAGCAGAAGTTAAAGTGAGGATTTCCAGACATTTTAATACAGGGTACAGGGGGGTTGTGTGTTTAATGTGTGTGTTTAATGGGTACAGGGGGGTTGTGTGCAGACCGGTTGTGAATGACGAAAAAGTGTGGTGGAATCTGCTTGCAAGGAACACAAAGCCACTGTTATTCTTGTTTTGAATCCATCCGAATCTTGTGGTTGATTAGCTAATGTCACAGGATAAATTGCAAATTGCATTTTGGATAATAGTCCACAGATGCTTAAGGAATCAGCCCAGGGCTTTGGAGATGAATAAGATGAAGTGAGAGAGAGAGAGAGAGAGGACAGAGACAGAGACAGAGAGGGGGGGGGGGGGGGGCATGAGACAGACAGACAGACAGACAGACAGACAGACAGACAGACAGACAGACAGCAAAATTAGAGAGGCAGACTGAGAGAGCAGACAAGCATAAAACAGCTTCCACATGACATGGTGCACTGCACACGCACTTACGCACGCACACTGGCACACAGTGCTACAGCACAGTTCCCAGGCATTCGCTCACATACATTAATTCATAAGAGGAATGGTTTGCCACATCCTTGTATAAATAAAAATAAATAAATGCCAATGATTTAGAACAAATACCTCCTTATTTCCTAAATCTGTGACTAAAGAAAGAGTTATATGGGACAGATGTTTCCAGTTGCACTCACACGCCACATTACGCACAGTGAAAGCCCATAGAAGTTAAATAAAAACTCTGTGTATATACATATAATATATTTGCACTCAGGGTTTTGCTGTGTAGACTATGTCATTGTGCTTCTGCATGTAGAGGTCCAGAGATGTTGGTCAGTAACTTAATACTAAGTAATATAATATAATGACTTTCCACAGTAATGAATAGTGTAAATGACTTCAATTGCAAAACAATAATTTTATTATAGTTACTAATCAAAGTAACTCAATTTGACTGATTTGTGACTCCTGCTGAGAGATACTCTTCCAATAAAGGGACTAATAACTAGAATATAACAAGTAGTGTATAATTACATTTGATGATACAAGTAACAAGTAAAGCAATAGTATTATTTTAAGGAGTAAAAGGCCTAAGTAAAAAACATATTACACTTCCTTGGTAACTTGTGTAAAACTGGACACCACGACTCAAACTGCATCAACAAATGCAACTTTTTGTCTCCACCAGGCCGAAGGCATGGGGAGAGAGTATGTTTTGCACTCCGTCCGTCCGTCCGTCCGTCCGTCCGTGTGTGTGTGTGTGTGTGTGTGTGTGTGTGTGTGTGTGTGTGTCCGTCCGTGAGCAGCTAATCTCGGCCACCGTTAACCCGGTCGATGCCAAATTTTGCACACACACTCCCTGGATGCCAACGATGAACCTCTGCCCCAAACTTTCCAGAACGGCCTGTTATAGCGCCACCAGGAGGCCGCTTTGTGCAAAACAAGTTTTTGCACAGTACACCTACAGATTTTGTCCAAACATCACGCAAATTGGTACACAGTCTCTCTAGAGCCATTCAACGAAACCGGTCTTTCACATTTCTCAGACTCCATCCTGATTGGTTAAGATTGGCTTCCAAAGTTCACAGGAATGCTCACTTTCAAACAAAATGCTGCAAATCATGAACACATCGCGTGATTTCCGTGAAATTGTGCACCCACATTCCCACTAGGCCGAGGACGAAATGCCACATGAACAATTTCAACTCAGCCTCAAGGTGGCGCTATAACTGGCCGAAAAGTGTTTTTACCTCTATCTGCACGGATCTGTGGATAACTTTGTATGCCAACTCCCTAGAGGCCAAGGAAAAACCTTTGCCTGGAATTTTTCACATCTGCTCTTTATAGCGCCACCAGGAGGCCGACATATGTAAAACACATTTTCTATTATTACTCCTTCAGATTTTATCCAAATTTCACGCAAATCGGTACACATGATCTCCATAGTCATGCCATGTCCTACATTCCTATCCTGGTGGAGACCTGTGCCCAGAAGGGCACTCTTTCTAGTCACCTTTATTCTTTGTGGTATGGTGGTGTGTACATACCCATTTAGAATGTTTCTGTATCAGTGATTCTCAAACTATATCATGTCAAGGACCGCCAGAATTATATGTAATTGGCCGCGGACCCCCATCTGAAAATATGTTGTTGCAGGGACCCCCCAGAACCAAAGATTTGAGTTAAAAATGTTTGCTCTGAAAGAATATTCAAAGATTTGCACCACATTTTCACAAATGTTGAAAAATAGCAGATCTACAAGCTCGTATCACGGCACTCGATGCCGCGCTGTGAGCTTGTAGATCTGCTATTTTTCAACAGCTAAAGTATAACATAATGCTTAAAACACCAAAAGGGGTTCCCGTCCTGAATGGGTTAAAAGGGGTGTATGTTTGTGATTTTTTTGTTTAACCAAGTGTTCAAAGAAATTAATATTGTTATCATTGCTAATATAAACTCATACAGGATAACAAGTGGAATTGCAAGCGACGAAACAAAGAAAATGAGCAGACAAAATTGCAACTGGAACACTACAATAAATAAATGAATCTGATAAAATATTTCCACACAGCTCTCTCTCCTCAATGGATAGAAGTCTGTATCTTGATCTGAGAATGAATTCATTTTTACTGTAGCTGGAGTGATGGGGAGACCAGTTTTAACAAGAACATTATTTTTTATCCCATTAAATAGAAATCCTATCACACTCCCTAAGCATAAGCAAATCTCACTTGGACCAATCTGTTACATAACAAGGGGAAGAAGAGGCGTTTTAATTTGTAAGTATCCTATTGTAAACAGCTGGGTGCAGACGTGCTGGAGGAGGCCTGTCTGCCGACGTACCATCTGGCACAGCGATACCTCTCCGATCCGACTAAATCAATTTTCAGTGCAACTTCATAAAGTCTATACTTCCCCCACCCCCACCCCCCACACCCTCTCTCCTATTCTGCAACGTTTTATTAGCCACTGGCAAAGGCCGCACGCGAAAAACTCCAGTCTTGGAAAACTCACGCTCACCTTAGAGAGTGAGAGATTTCCCTTTGCAAAGGGAAAAAAACAATTTCAGCTCACTCTTCTTATTTCTAATATTTATTTATGATTATATTAGCCTGCACGTAACCCATTAACAGGAGAACGTTTTGTGATGTTAAAACTTTGAATTCAAGACCGTGCAGACCTTCAATAGCGCTGTTCAGCAAAATAAAGCTTGATTTATACTTACTGTAGTTGTATGCTGGCAAGTTGTGGATCTGCGGTATTTGTACACTTTACTTTGTACGTTTGTACGTTTGTACTTTAGTTACGTGCACACACAGTAAGGCTCCATCTACCAGGCAGTCATTTAGCTGGGGGTATCTGGACCCCATGTAGAGAGAACCATTGCAATAAACTCATGGTTATTGCCTGAACCTGGCCATTAAGTACAAAAACGCGGGTGCTAATGTATCGTTTCCGTTGACTGAACTATGTGTGGCCCCTCGCCTTCGCTGTATCTCGTTACCTTTCTCAGAGTTTATGGTGGGTCAAGGTTGAGGTCGGCTGTAGGGACTTAATGTAAACCTTATTGTTGGGGGTTCGCGTCAAAAGGTGAAGCTGAACTGGAGGAGTGATGTGTCCTTTTCAAGTAGGATGGACAGTCCACCATCGTTCAGCATTCCTCTGGGTTTCCAGACAGAAGGAAAAAGGAGAGGCCAAATGAAGTGCAGGCACACTTTGCACAGTGAGCACATGGATAGTTCCCAGACAAGCCCAGTTCACTACAACAGCAGCAGCAGCAGCAGGGCACCTTGTGATGGATTTACCTTAACATGGAAGAGGAAATCATTAGTTCCAACCCCTTAAACTAAAGATCTGTTTGAACTTGACTCTCTAGATGAGGTAAGCTCTCTCGCGTACCAGACACATGAAGCAGTGCACGATAAAACGTAGTCCTTTATGAATTCATAAAGTGTTAACAAGCCACTTAAAAGAATGATAAGTGCTGCTATACCACAATGAGAACCAGGCAGGGGCATACCCTCCATAAGGTCACTGTCCTAAGATTTTTAGATTGTATTATCCTCACCTCTTAATGGACTACCATTATGCCCCTAAACGCTTTTACTGCTTCATTGTCATTATGAACATCTTGAAGTGATAATCACAAACTAAATGGTCCTGCAGAGCAAAACCCAAAAGCCTCTGTCATGGCACACACACAGGCAGGGAGCTATTATATAACGATACTCATTTTGAGGGGCACTAAACCGTCAGCCCGTTAGTCCAACTACGACGTGGCCGGTTAAGACTCACTCCGTGACCGGTTAAGACTCGTCCCGTGGCCGGTTAAGACTCGTCCCGTGGCCGGTTAAGACTCGTCCCGTGGCCGGTTAAGACTCGTCCCGTGGCCGGTTAAGACTCGCCCCGTGGCGTCTGTGTGCGGTTATGGTTAGCGTTAGAACGTGAGGTCGGAGTAATGAGCGGTCCGACCAGTGTCACACTACCCTAGCCCCTCCAACATATGGCAGCCAAGTCTATGGACTTTTAATGAAGTAAAAAAGAAAACAGCACCACTTGTGACGTCATGTGGCAGCCAATGTTTTAATGTTTGCTTAACAAACAGCACCCCAAAAAACAGGACCTCAGCCAAGTCTATGGACTTTTAATGTTTGTTTAGAGTACGACTTTAGTTTAAAGAAGTGAGGTGCCCCTCACTTCACACAAGTGTGATTTATTTGATTAACTAACTAAGCTGAATATTTTAAGGGGACAAAATAGATGCGCTTGAGGAAAGGCAGCATAATGTAATTACGGCGCAGCCACTCCTGAGGATGTGAAGTGATTGGAAGCCATTTAGCACAGTGTTAATAATCAACTCCTTATACAAAACAATGTTCAAGTTCACTTCCCTCAATCAGAGTGTCATCCAAGGATCTCAAGCGTCACAGTGCTCATTTTAATTTGGACATTCAGTTGTTTTTATTTAGCATGCTGTACTATTAACTCTTCACAGTTTGAACTTGAAGGTTGAAGGTATATTCATTGATTAGTGTAATATTGTTTGGAGGAATAACATTCCATCGCGCACTTTTGTAATATCTAGCTTGTAATTGACAGAGTAGTAAACTAGATAAAGTGCCCCTCGGGGCACAAGTCTCCACCAGGACAGGTCAGGTTGTGGCCTCCTGGTGGTGCTATAATAGGCCAATGTGAAAAGGGTGCCATTTCTTCTTACCCTGGGATGGCAATTGGATGATTTGAGGCATTTTGTTCCAAAAATGTGTTTTGCAAAAATCCACCTGTTGGTGGCGCTATGACAGGCAAATGTGAAAAGGGTGGGATATAATCCTCAGCCTAGTAGGAAAGTCTGTGTCGCTTAAATTGCACGCTGCGTTCAAGATTTGAGGCGTTCTGTTCTAAACGGGCCAATCCTGCAAACTTTGAAAGCCAGTGTTAGCCAATTAGGATGGAATATGAAATATCAGACAGATCCGTCTTGAACACATGACTATAGAGATAGTGTGTAACGATTTGCGGGATTTTTGGACAGAATCTGGAGGAGTAGTGTTTTTCAAAAGTCGGCCTCCTGGTGGCGCTATAACAGGCCGTTCTGGACGATTTGAGGCACATGTTCATCGTTGGCATCCAGAGTGTGCGTGCAGAATTTGGCACCGACCGGGTTAACGGTGCCGGAGATTAGCTTATAACAGACGAACGGACGGACGCACACACACACACGGACGGAGACACACACGTGCAAACACTTTTAATATGAAATATCTGACAGATGCGTCTTGACCACATGACTAGACTATAGTGTGTAATGATATGCGGGATTTGGAGGAGTAATGTCTGGAGGAGTAATGTAAGGGCGGCTGTGGCTCAGGAGGTAGAGCAGGTCGTCCAATGATCCCTGTGGTCGGCGGTTCGAATCCCGGCTCCTCCAGTCCACATGTCGAAGTGTCCTTGGGCAAGACACTGAACCCTACATTGCCTCCAATGAGTTGGTTGGTGTGAGCTTGCCACCATTGGTGTGTGAATGTGGGAAGTGAGGACGCTGGCGTCGACTGTTCGCCACTTCACCTCCCAATGTATGAATGAATGAACCATTGTAAAGCGCTTTGAGCACTTGGAAAAGCGCTATAAAAATGCAATTCATTATTAAAAAAAGTCAGCCTCCTGGTGGCGCTATAACAGGCCGTTCTGGAAAATATGGGTCTGGTAACAGAAGGACGGACGGACGCACACGGACACACACATGGACTCTCTCCCCATGCCTTCGGCCTGGAGGAGACAACAATGCAGGGGAGATGAGCAGGGTGAAAGTATCGGGTTGTGATTGATTTGGTTTGAAACAAAACAAAACATCTGCCTGACAGAAAGTGCTGTGGAAACATTTGTTTCTGCTTATCAAGCCATTCCATTGTATCTGTAAGAGATTGGTGATGAGAAGTGAAAAGCAATCAAATGGCCCCAAGGCTGCAGCACAACATTGACATAAAACCTATCTTATATATGGTTCTTGTAGTCTTTTGGCATAACAATTCTGCTATGAAAACGCCATCCAGCACAAAGTTAATGATTGAAAATGAAATCTGCTTGTATGTATATAAATAACAGTAATACAGTAACTTCCCTAGATTTGTTGAGCAACAATCCTAGTTTAAAGTAAAGAAGGGTTAGATTTGTTAAATGATGATAATAATAAAATACTTGTTTGTAGGTCAACAATAATTTTCTAGATCTGCTATTTTTGTTATTTAAAAAACAAAACAAAAAACAAAACATTTAAAACTTTTTTTTTTAATTGTCCAAACTATTTTATCAATTTAAAGAAAACACCCAAAGGACGAGACATTTTCATAACCATACACACACACACGCGCACACATGCGCGCACACACACACACACACACACACACACACACACACACACACACACACACACACACACACACACACACACAGAGAGAGGTTGTATAAGCTGCCTTGTCTCACAGAATTTCTGTCATAGAGCATGGCATTTATTTTTTCCACACATCCTGTCTCAAACTCCAAGATGAAAATGTCAAGCAAACAGCTGACGCTTATTCAAAAAACAGTTAAATTGGTACTGTAGGAAAATCATTTTGCTTCAAAGCAATAACAAAAAGCCATGTCATAGCGTGTGCTTAATAAATCAGGATTTGGAATTAATGAAGAGTGTCAGTGTGAATATCTTTCTCGGTTCAGTGAGGCCATAGTTATTAAAAGTTGTGGCTCGGCACTGGCAGTGTCTTGCCACTTGTGTGTAAAGGGTCACACAGCTGTAGGCAACCCCCCGCCCCTCATGATGCCTGGCACAGCTTTACATGGGGTGCGTCTGTAATCAAAGACAGACTGCTACTCAGCACGGCTAATGAACAGATCAGATACAGAGAGAGAGCAGAGGTATATGAGGACAGCTGAACAGTGGGGGACTCCGCTTCATCCCTAACATGCTATATGCTGCTTTCACAGTAGGGAGGAATGGTATGTTGTTCCAGCGACAACATGGCGATATTATATAGTACGGTAGTCATAGCATGCAGTCACAGCATGCAATGCAAAGCAAATTGGCACATGAGCACAGAGCACCATTACGCTAGAACTCTTTCGCTGCATGCTACTGTACAAAACCATCTAAAATATAATATAATATAAATATTTTATAGAGTAATACATTTCCAAATGGTCAAAAGCAGCCTATTGTATATCTGGTCTATGACAGACAGAATTCAACCTTTGTCAGCCTTCTGATTGGTCCCTGACTGACTAACCAGCAGCCTCTTTCTGCCTTGTTTATGTTGAATTTGCTAAAACATATTTTTTGGAAAAAACTAAAAACAAACATGACAGTCACCATGCTGCACGTGTGATGTTCCTTTTTACTGACACCAAGTTTAAAATAAGAATTGAGTGCACATAATAATCAATATGAAGCAACTGAAAAACCTGATATTTCAGTGGTAGTGGATGGAGGAGAGGATTTTTGTCCAACCACGAAACGGTAACCAATGGGTGAGAAGAGGGGCACAACCACGGGCGGGAGTTGACAAAGGGTGGCAGTGGCCCCTATTAAACAGCTGAAAACTACACCGACCAACGTCCCACTCTAGAAAACACACTCTGGTACTCAACGATTACGTGGTGTGTGCAGTTATTGTGGCCTGATTTTGCTGGCTCTGCCAGTACATGGAATAGAAAGGATCACAGTAGGTCCAGGTTCATGAGCAGGTAATCAGTCCAAACAGGATGAGGCACAAAATGGACAAGAGCAGAGGTAATTCCAGGTAACAGGCAAGATTTCAGAACAGTAATAAATATGCAAAATAAAAACTGGCAGAAAATGTGTGATGATTCATGAGCAAAGTAGAATGGCATCATCAGTAGAAATGAGCACAGTCGTGGAATGGGCACAGGTATAGAAATGGGCACAGGTGTAGAAATGGGCACAGGTGTAGAAATGGGCACAGGTGTAGAAATGGGCACGGTGTATTTGGAGACATGAGCTGCTGTGATCGCCGGCGTTACAGGCGAACAGAATGCATACAGTGACAGATAAATTAGCATGGGTGAGGAGCAGGGAGGAGAGGTGGACACTAGGGAGGAGAGGTGGACACTAGGGAGGGGAGCTGGACACTAGGGAGGGGAGCTGGACACTAGGGAGGAGAGGTGGACACTAGGGAGAAGAGGTAGCAGACAGAGATGGAAGATGAAGGGCTGAGGGAGGAAATGCGGTAGGTGATGGAAGCAGAGGAGAGGGGAGGCGTCTATTTTTAGCATTGGCACAGTTTCATAGAGGTGGGTGTGGTACAAAGGGAAATACTATCTGTCTGTCTGTCTGTCTGTCTGTCTGTTTTATACAGAATAAGGACAGCAAGGATAGGAAGAATAGAAAAGCAACAAAATTTTTTGAGAATAAATACTATTGGATAAAGAGAATAATACTTTTCCATATTAAGATTGAGATTAAGGGCCCAGGCCGTAGCGTAACGGTCTGGGCACCGGACTGGTAATCCAGTCGCAGTGTGCCGTGGGTTTGACTCCCGGACCCGACACGGCCTTTACTGCATGTCATCCCCCCATCTCTCTCCCGTTTCCTGTCAGCCTACTGTCTGTCCCTTCAAAAATCAATAAAAGGCGTAAGCTGCAAAAAAATATCTTAAAAAAAAAAAAAAAAAAGATTAAGATTAAGCTGCTACGCCTGGACCAGGGACCAGAACATGCTTAGACCTCTGCATAATATAATGTGTGCTGTCAGTGTGCGTGCATATGCGAAGTGTGTGCGCGTGCATCCGTGCGTGCATGCGTGCGTGTGTGCATGGATTCATGGGTGCGTGCGATTGTGCGTCATTTGTGTTTATGCATGAGTACAGGTATATGTACTATATATGCATTGAAGCGTGAGATCCACTGTCATACACACAAACGCATCCATGCAGTAAAACACGTATGCACGCAGACACCTGTCTACTACATGAGCACACACGCACTGAAACACGTTCCCTGAGAAATAAAAGCATTCGCAGATGGGATAACAACCATGGATTTCCCCCGCAGTCCGTACACCCACATCCTGGAGTGAGACATTCCACTGACATTCACAGACAGTCTTGAGTCCAACTGATGTAAAGCATTAATGCAGAGGTTCTCAAACTATATGGGTCTGGAGTCGGGACCCTGTCTCCGGGATGATGATGGTGGGGTTGTACAAATTATACCATTATACCAAGTCTGTTGAATTCCTTTTTCCCCCCCCTTTTTTTTTAAGGTTCTGGATGTCATAGGCCAAATTATACAGTATGCCTCTATTTACAAATGTGTACATACTGTACCAAGTTTAAATAAGCAGGAATCACAGCATTGTAAATGTAATATAATATATATCACTTTTTAAATATTTCATCTTCTAAATTGCACTATAAATCAAGTGTGGGAATCGCCAAAACATTTCCCCCATAAAAAAGTCCTTGTATAAAATGTTTAAGAACCCCTGGTCTAATGCTTAATGTATGCTCCATTGTACTATGGTGCCGTGTGCCGGAAATAGAAGATCACATTTCTGAAACTTGTATGACGAGGTACAAATAACTTAACCACTTGTCTTAAACCAAACTTACTTCATCACTGGGGTCCCCCAGGGCCAGGGGTCTGTACTTGGCCCCTTCCAAATGTCTTTGCATTTTTGTTCTTTTTTGCAGAATGTTCGTCTATTATTCCCCAGAATAGGGACACTAGGGTTCATATGGTTAAAGGGATATTTCTCTTTCAAATAAAACAAACATTCTCTCTTGTTGATGAGCTTTGGATATATTGTGTATTATGTGATGTGCTTTTGCATTACACGGTAAAATCCTCAGTGTTAATCTAACTCCAAATGGAACCCAATGGACACGTACAAGGTCATGTGCTAGGGAGATATGCATTGGTACAGTACGTAGATTATGCTGGAGAAGAACCTTTTACAGTGGAGATTTGCTTATGTATTTACTAGACCCATCAATCCTGAGAGAGCTTCAGCCATGGACAACTTGTCTCCATCGCTATGTTCTGGGCAGTCCATGACCAGTTCATTCCACCTCATGCTGGTTGTCTTGGCCTGTGCCGCTGTCTCATTTCTCCAGGTGTTCCATGGACGCCCTCTTTTCCTTTTCCCTTGTGGCTTCCAGGTCAAACCCTCTGTCTTGTGATGTTGGTGGAGGAGGCGTTTCGGAGGGAATGCCTCATCTGCCCCCTACCCGTCACCTGTGAATCTCCTCTGCAGCAGTGGTTCCCAAAGTTTTTCATGTCAAGGACCCCCAAATTGGCACTAATTAGCCCGCGGACCCCCAGATAAGATTTTTACGGCTCCAGCGGTGATTCTCAACCCGTTTAATTTCAAGGACCCCCAGTTTGACATCCATTAGTCTACGGACCCCCATTGAATGGCATTTATATCTCTGGGACCCCCAATTAATTTTTTCATAGAATCGAATCGTTACCTCAACCTGGCGAATCCCAATCTAATTGAATCGTGGCGGCAGTGACAATGCACACCACTAGAGCTCCCCATGAACCAATGTTACTGAGTCTGTCTGTCTGTCTGTCTGTCTGTCTGTCTGTCTGTCTGTCTGTCCGTCCACTATCTGAATATATAGTTCTTACGTTACATCCCCAAAAACTGGAATTTCTCTCCAAAACTACTCGGACTGAACTTGGCTAGATGCAAACTTTTTAATTGGGACATTTGTACTTGGGCTGTGAGGATGTAGACTGGCTAATAAGCCAGACTCAAATTACGGGTCTAGCTTATTAGCCAGGCTAGTGAGGATGATGTTTCACAAGTACAGAAAATACAGTTATTGAATAACGACTAATATGCTCACTTTTTGGAATTCTTTAAACACAGTAAAACAATAGAAATACAGTTTGTTTAAAGCAATACAATCATGGGGTCCCAATGCAGCCTTTTCATAGCGGCCACTGTGACACTGGAGATTCATGATGTTATTGTGGGAGTGTTTATCCTTCAAAATGTTCACTGGGAAAAGTGTCTATTTGCAATATTCAACTCCAATTTGCATTCTGCTGTTGTCACTGTTTCTAAGTAGGTTTCATTCCATTTCTGTATGGGTTTAGATTCTATCCTTGAGCTCCAAATATTGCTGAGAGAGATGTAGGCAATTCGTGACTAATCTTCATCATGTTTAATCAATGGCACGTCACATACACGTCACATACTCAGTTACTGTACTTACAATTTTGAGTTATTATTTTTTAAACTTTCTTCAGTATTTTCAATACTTTTTTACAGTACTTCTACTTCTATCCCACTACATCTCAGAGTACAATATTGTATTTTTACTCCACTACAATTATATGAATGCTTGAGTTACTACAGTTACTTACAAAACACATGCACTATAACCACTATTTAAAAATACCAGATCTACAAGCTCATAATGCGTCAGTCGCATCAAGCTTGTAGATCGTCTGTTTTCAAAATTATGCTTTTGAAATGGGACATTCTGTACAATGACTAGTACTTTTACTTTTGGTACTTTAAGTATACTATTGGGACCATGCATACAGTGATGGTCAAGTACAATTTCAAATACAGGACTTTTACTTGTAACAGAGTACATCTACATTGCAGTATTGATACTGTTACTTAAAGCATGTGAGTACTTCTTCCATTACTGTGTTTAATGCGTGTACCACACAACCACAACGTCATGGGTTTGATTCCTGGCCCAGGGACCTTGGTTTTGTACCATGTGTCTCTGGCCTCACTTACTTTGTACTGAAACTGTCCACGGTCCACCATCCACATCATGCTTAATAAACAATAAGAACAAGAACATCTCTTGTTGAACGCTACACTGTTATTTTCCAGGAACGGGCTCTTGAAATTGTCACAATAATAGGATTTAAACAATAAGAACAAGAACATCTCTTGTTGAACGCTACACTGTTATTTCCCAGGAACAGGCTCTTGTATTTGTGACACAGTACACTACACTGCAATACAAGGATTTAAGAGGAATGTAGGAGAATATTAAAGGAAACCCCTGAATCCGAGCGGACCCAGAGGGCATTGACAGAATAGACTAAAAGACGTCAGACCCAACTGTGAATTGAAATGTGGTGAACATGGTGATATCACTGTGCTCTTCCATTCTGATGGTGTCATCTTTTCCGCTCTGAAGTTTGATAATGTCAAGTTTCTTTCTTTTTGTTGTTGTTGTGCAGGGCCTGCCTGGAACAGCTCTCTGCTCAGAACTTGGCGTCAGAACGACAGGAGCAGAAAAGGGACCCACAACAGGCTTACTGATACACATACTGCAGGTAGGCTATACTACCACTAAAACATCCCACCCATCTGCACGCACGCACGCACGCAAACACACACACACACAAATACACACACACACACACACACACACACACACACACACACACACACACACACACACACACACACACACAATTATAAAATAATGTGAGGAGTTACTTTCCAAAATTGGAAAGATTACTCGTACATTATATATTTAAAATAAAGCAATCAATGTTGGTATTATGACATTATATTGTCAATTACTTGCATCAGAGGGAGAGGTGGTGGCACTTTTTAGCACAATTTGTTTTTTAACCAACACACAAATGTAAAGGATGTTCAATAGCATTGATTTATGAATGAAAGCTGGTTTCTGCTGGACAGTGACGATATATCAATTAAGCCTCATTTTATACTTTTCAAAGCCCCCAAATTCACCGCAAGATGGTGTTGCTCCCAGAAACACAGGTGTGTGCACATATTTGGACCCACATCATTTTGTGAGAATCAAATTTTTTTCTTTGAGTCGCATTTCTTTTACAACTGTTTTTAATTAAACACTGGGCGCCAGTGATAGTCTGCATTCTGCAGCGCATATCTTGACCTCAAACCATGTCCATAATAGAAAGGTTTCTACATGGGGCTGAGCGATTACACTGGAGCAATACAAAGTGACAGAAAAGACACTCCATCAGTATGGTGCTAATGTATTGCATACAGCCTTTCCTTGACACGCCCCTCACACCCCGCGCCCCAATGCTGTGAGCTCAGAACATGTGGCAGACACAAACCTAGACAACGTGCCTCGACCGTCAAGCCAGGGGTCTTGGAAAGAACCTAGACAATGCAGACCTCCCCTGGGTGTATGAACTCAACCCCAAATGGCAGTAGCAGACCTCCTCTTAAACTTTGCAACTCCTCTCGCCTCTTTCTTTCTTTCTTTCTTTCTTTTGTACCCTTTTCTCTCTTTAACTTGGTTCTGAACCATGTTTCCCCATCATGTTAGAGCAGCTCCCCTTTCTTTCTTTCATATTTGGGGTTATGATGAGTTGTCTTTCTTTCTTTTTCTTTCTTTCTTTCTTTCTT
Source organism: Protomyctophum parallelum (assembly GCF_964188405.1). NCBI lineage: Eukaryota > Metazoa > Chordata > Actinopteri > Myctophiformes > Myctophidae > Protomyctophum > Protomyctophum parallelum. Next base: position 37,158,592 of record NC_139701.1, read on the forward strand.
TCTTTCTTTCTTTCTTTCTTTCTTTCTTTCTTTCTTCTGTCCTTGACTTTTCACCCATGTCTCTCGTCCACGTGCCTCTACAGGAGTGACCGAGTGGACGTCCTGGTTCAACATCGACCACCCTGGGGGGAACGGAGACTATGAGCGCCTGGAGGCCATCCGTTTCTACTACAGAGAGCGTGTGTGTGAACGGCCCACGGCCATGGAGGCTCGCACCACAGACTGGGTGGTAGCAGCAGAAACCGGGGAGGTGGTTCACTCCAGTCTGGACAAAGGCTTCTGGTGCATCAATAAGGAGCAGCCTTACGGACGCATCTGTTCCAATTACCACGTCCGCTTCCAGTGTCCCCCAGGTACGGTAGCACTGAGACAACTCAGGGTTGTGCGGCCAAGACAGTGCAAGAGGTACTCACATGCACATAACTGACAAACTGCAGACACACACACATGCCTCCGTCTGCTCATGCACACACATTCTTACGTAAGTGCACATGTACGGTTACAATAAGTACAGCAGTTATCTGCCATGGTAAACCCATCAAAAGTGCTTTGAATTTTTCCCACCATGAAATTAGTCTACCCGTCGTCAAGGGACCGTTAAACACTACATTATTTTTAACCAACAAAGACCACGCCTCAAGAGAATGTACTGAAAAGGTTTATTGTGATAGCTTGCCAAGCGGGTAATGAATAAAGGAGCGAATGGAGGACTGCGGACTCAGGGGGTGGGTTGATGGAGCTTATAACCCAGGGAGACTCTGGGTGGGGGGGCATCGTGTTGGCTCCGAGTCTGCAGACGGCGTAATGAGGGTGTAGTTAGGCATGGTCTTAACCTTCATTAAGGTATTACGTGATTGTATGAAAAGACCAATTCTGTGATGCCCATGGTGTTTATGGCGTGTGTTCAGTCCAGGCCTACTGGACAGACTGGAGTGAGTGGGGTCCCTGTTCCACCGTGGCGTGCAACGACGTGGGCGTCCAGGTCCGGCAGAGGACGTGTGTGAGCGCCCAGGTCCTCCCACTCCTGTTGGTACCAGCATGCCAAGGGCACCACTCGGAGAGGAGAGAGTGTGCCACCGCGCCATGCACAGGTACAATAGCAACGATAGTCGTACTCTGTATAGTCATATTGGAACTGAAACAATGTGATTATGCAGTATCCTATTGCTGCTATCAGGCAGAAACTTCTTGTATCTCCATATTTGAACTTTTTAGGTTATTTCATAAATGAATGTCTTACTTTGCCATACTAGTGTCACAGTGGGAAAATGTTGGACATACAAGGTTTCCACCCGACAGTGACAATATGCAAATATAAAATACCCAGCTGCTTTTGTTCATTTGTTTTCTACTGTATATACTATCCTTATTTGTAGCAGTATATGGTCTAATCAATGAATGGTCTAATGGATGAGGGCGAAGATAAAATGCAGTGTTTTGATAACTGGCAGCAGCCTAGACCGGCTTCTCACTCTCAAAGTTTTATAACAAATGTGCTCACAACTCTTCTTTTAGTTCAACCCAGTGCTCGATCACGCCATAGCAAATATGCAATATGATCCGCAAAACATATAATCTGTATTATTATTATTATTATTATTATTTATGCATCTTTTAAAACGACATGGGATGGGTCTTAAAGACAGCAATGGGCCTCAGGCCCAAACTGTTACTTGGGCCTGACAGCTACTGACAAAGGGCCAATTAAGGCAGAAGCTGAAATGTTTGGCTACAAGAATAGACATCACGTTTCTTTTAAAGGATGTCGTGAATATCAGTTTGAATTTCATTGGAACCACTACATTGTAACTTCAAACAGCCAGCCTGTCATGGGCATTTCAGATTCTAAATCAATCATTAACATCAGTACATTAACAATTCCTTCCCATTAAAAAAAGAACATACGTAGAAGCAAAAATATGCAGGAAGCTGGATAAAAGGAAAATTAGCGACTGGCAAGTCAGTAGGGGTTTATCATATGAAAGTATTCGCAGCTTGTCTTCTGTGGGGTTCTTTTCTTTTGGGGGGAGGGTGGGGGGGTGTACCTTTGATGTGAGCAGAGCTCTAGAAGTTTTGATCAGTAGAGGACTCTTGAGTCTCCAATCTGTCATGGAGGTATTGTAATTTGTCTCCAGTACACCTGTAGCGCTGGAGAACACATGGCAGGCCACAATGGCTTCCCTCCCTCCAGTCAGTCAGGCCGTCGGCATGTTTTATTGTTTAACCCAGTGGTTCCCAAACAGCACTGTTGAGAGTCTGAGTGTGCCTTGGGATATGATACCATGACACAGCCACACACTATTATTTTAACAGTAATACAGTAATTAACTATACAAAAAAATCTGAATTAGTGAAAGAACTAGAGTATGTCACGAGATAATGTATTTTTATTTATTATTATTATTTTTTTATTTTTTTATTATTATTATTATTATTATTATATATATTTTATATATATATCAGCATTCAGCACTCAATTCCCGATACAGATTATAACCATAAAACATATTTTAACCATTTTCAACATGTTCTCCTTATTTTGGGAATGTACAGTGGTAGACATTAATCATTCAAATATACTATTTTATTTGATATGGTGTGTTATTTTCACTATGAATAGGCCTACAGGTGTGGCTTGACTTGCCCCATTGGTGTGTTGTGTTGGCCACAAAAAGCACTGGTTTAACCAGTTCCTCGTGAATTAGGCTATATTGATTAAAGAAACCAGTTGCAGATGTGTGTTTTAATCAGTTGCAGCTGTTTATGCCATACTCAAGCATACAGATATTATATGTCAATGTCAGAAGTGCATGGCCGGCTGACACCGCTTAAAAATATGATCGGTGTCTGGTAATGAAATAATGTATGTTACCTGTTGTGACTTGTTGCCCTGTCTTTTCTGCTGTCTTATAATGCGAGTAGCCAAATGGAACCCGTGGGGCCCATGGGGGTCCTGCTCAGCGACCTGTGGAGGAGGTCGAATGGTCAGACGGAGGACCTGTGCGAGGAACTCGCAGAGAGTGCAGTGCGTTGGACGACCTGTGGAAGTCCAGAAGTGTGGGAAGAGGCCGTGCCCAGGTAGACGTGCACGTCAAATCATATGAACTACAGATGTGAATTTATGCCATGATAGATAGAAGATAATGTTGTATATAACACTACTTCCCAAACGCTGGGCCAGTACCCATTTGTGGGTCGTGGACACATTGTTATGGGTCCCTGAGGAGCATTCAGTGATTTGGAAAAAACCCTGGTCCGTCCCGGTAACAAGATGTGCACATGCACACGCTCTACAGTGGGGGGACCTTAGAGTGTATATGAATAGAGACGGCACCCGGAGGAATTAGCATGGTTTAGCTTGATTTTGCTTAGGCTAATGGTTGGCTAATTCTGAGAGCTTAGGCTTTGGTTGGCTAATTTTGAGAGCACTGTCTTAAAAGTAGGGTCACTGGCGGCAACTATAAAGGTCCTTGCAGACTGCTGCAATGAAAAATGAAAAAACACATTCCATTTGTTGCAAATGAATGGTTACATCTATGACTGGGTGTACACAACTTAAATATGCACAGCAAAATCCTCAGTATTAATTTAACTCTGAGAGTGTAACCCATTTTTCACCCCTGTGTCAATTATCTAATGTGATCCTGGGCTCTACACACCCTCCGCCAACCTAGTCCTCATATATGGGGGACATGGGGAGAGCAACGGACTTGAACTCATGCTTCCTTCATGCCTGAGTGTCCAAGTTGCTCCTCCTGACAGGGGGGAGTTTCCCTGGTTAGACGCAGCGCGTGGAAGGAACACGTTATTCCAACCAGTTCCTTTCCCCTCCATCAGGCTGGCCAGGGGGAGGCAGTTTAGAGACCAGGATTACTGCATGTTTTTTGTGAGGGTACCTACCCTAGGGGACACGGGGAGAACATGCAAACTCCACACAGAAAGGCCCTTTCGCCAACGCCACCTCAGGTATGGGCACTGATGAGCACCCACAGCGTCCCGAGCGGGAATCGAACCCAGGACCTTCTAGCTGTGAGGCGACAGCACTACCAACTGTGCCACCGTGCCCTGAGAGCGTGACTTTGATCTGTTATTTCTTTACACGTGTGTTTGTGTCCTGACATCTGTTTCTCTCTCCTTAGCTAAATGTCAGCGTGTGTGTGCTGAGGGTCGTCCCAGCGAGGACTGCAGTCGGTGTGTCTGTGACGGCCACTTGTTGCATGGCGAGGTCTACACAGTGACTGGTGTTCCAGTGGCAGGTGCCAGGGTGGCGCTGGCCAGCCGGCCAAAGATAATCCGCGCTCGGACAGATGCCAAGGGCCGGTTCACCCTGCCAGGGGTCTGCTCCTCTAGCCTGACTCAGCTCTCTATCAGAAAGGAAAAGTTTGCACCGGCTACCGTCTCCACGTCCAGCAATACCACAGAGTCATCCTGGGTTCGGGCTGTGCTCAAGTCAGCTGGTGAGTATCACCGAGTTTAAAAGACCATACCAACCAGAATAGCAAAACGGTAGAGTTAAGGTCTATTCATAGTCTGGATTTTCGGTGAGGTGACCACCGCTCCAGTGGTGAGGTGACCACTGGAGCTGTAATAACGTGGAGCGGTGGTGAGTAAAAACAGAGAGAAGTGCTGGGGAGAGCGGTGGTTTGCTCTTCACCGCGGCTCTGTGACGTCATGTTGTAGTTCGGTGGTCACCTCACCACCGATAAATCAGACTATGAATAACGCTTTAGGGGCTGTAATGAATTCACTTGTGAACAATGCAAATTGATCTACAAGATAAAGCAGTTAATTTATTGTGGTACAGTCCATTAGCAACTTTATTTGTAATCTTTAGGTTATTTATAATGTCAGTAAATTGAGAGTGAGTGTTGTCATTTATATGGTCCTACAGAGGCAATAAGGGGCATCCATTAATGGAGCATATAGTCACCTCCTACTATATGGAAACACACATACGGTATATACATGTACAGTAAATATAGTAGTGTCATAGACTGCAAGAGGAAAGCCGAAGTAGTCTGAAGCAGCTCAGACTACACACCTCCATATGGATAATATGTATTCGCCTCTGCAGTATTTCAGTCTACAATCCCCGCACCAACCATTTTTCATAAGCACGGAGACCAACAAGAGTTTAGGGTTTAAGGCTTCATTGAGTTTTATGTGTTCTGAGGACCCTGTGGTGCCATTTACCACAGTCAGAGTGAGGTCCTGAGGGCTTCTATTTCCTTCTGTTGTCTGCAGAGAAGCCGTACATCGTCAAACACCCAGAGGACAAGGTGCGCTATGAGGGAGGACGTGTACTGTTGTGTTGCAGGGCAACAGGAGCGCCCACGCCCGACAAATATTACTGGTGAGATGACGTATCGCATTCTCAACTTTTAAAATGACAAATGAGTAACAGTCGCAATGCTAGTTTGGACCTTGTGTGAAACTGCCAAGTGGAAGCTGTTGTGCGTGACTATGCATGCATGTGTAGATTTGTGTGCCTGCACAAACATATGGAAACTGTTTTAAATGTTTGGCTGGCTGGCAGCTTGATTGAAGTGTGTTCTTCAGGACGACTTAGAGAAACTCTGCTCTCCCTCCTCTTTGCCCCCACGCCTGGCTCTTTCCCCTGCCATTCAGGTACCATAATGGGACTCTGCTGGACAGGAAGTTGTATAAGTATGAAGAGGACCTTGTACTGAGAGAGCTGAAGCGTGAGCAGGCAGGTCACTACCATTGTAAAGCCAGCAGCTCTGCAGGCAGCATCAAGTCCTCCCAGGCCTTCCTGACAGTCCTTGGTACGTACAGCATTGGGTCATATTACCATAAACATGTTTAATGGTTTAATTTGTTTAAGATGGGTGTCAAATAATTGCATGGCTTGTCTCTGGATCTCCGATGTCATATTGATTATTATGGAGGGACTGTGGCTTACTTTGAGACTACTGGCAGTGTGCATAAGACATTTGGCTCTGAGCGGTCCAGTGGTTTGAGAGATTAGCCGCTTGTAAGGTTTCATTTTATTTCTTCTTATTTTTTATTTACCCAGGGTTGTAGCTGAGCACTACCAAGTGCTGATTTCCAGCAACACCCCCCCACCCACACACTCACACAGACACACACAGACACACACACACACACACATACACGCTCTTCTAGACAGCTCGCCCACTAGGTGCCACGCAATAAAGACAGCAGACAAAGCCAGTTGTTTTTACCTGAGATTACACATTTTGACAAAAATCCTGGAAAGGAGCATTGGTTGGCACATTGAATTTCATTATACAAAGTGCAGCTGCAATGGCAATTGAATATACATCTTCATGGGAAGTTCCAGCCAGCTGATCCACTGTGGACCTCACCTGAAAGAAGTGAGAGAAAAACGTGCTCTAGCTGTGTCATTTAATAGAACTATATACAAGGAAAGTACGTAAGATCAGAAACTATTTAGACTCCCAGCATCTGGGTGCTTTTGGAGCATTAAGTTTTTATTATGTTTACATTGGTTGAAATGGCTCCTTTCTATAAACAAAGATTCTTTACTGTGAGAGATGGCCCCTAGACACTGTAAAACCCTAAATCCAACTTCTCCAGAGCTCCATATTACACATACTGAATGGAAATCCAGGATTGTCTATAAATCCTGCTTCTTTTTTCAGTGGTGAAGTCAGACAAGTCCGTTTCCATATCCGTGTGGGAGAGATATACACTGTGCATATCCCACAGGGGCTTGTTATAGCTTGACAAAAAGTTTCTGCGTGGGGGTGTGTTAAATCAATCTACCCCAAGCCTCTTCAGAAGAATCACTGCCACACCTCCTGATGGTGTTAATACAGCTTGGATGAAAACCCGAAAATAGATCAGTGTGATCTCAGCACGACAAGGCAGCTTTTGTTCATTATTAGCCACTTTTCATTCAAATATAATAAGCTATACGTAGAGTTTTATTTTCAGATGAAATACAAAAGGGTCCATTAATGGTATTCCGGAGTAATCAGACAGTTCCATCTCTCTGCAATAATCAACTTATTTGGGAGATGGGGGTTTTAACAAGAATATTTGACGGTAAACCAGACCATGATATCATGCACATTAATAATTTTGCCAATGTCTGGCTGAACAATAATTCTTTTCTTTCCAGTTCCCATCTGGATGGTTGGTAAATAATGTTCTCCTCAACTTCATGTCTAATTACCACATCGTGGATGTTTCACAGCCCGACTTGGCCCGTTACGCATGTTCTCAGTTGCGTTTAAAAGTGTGTGCGTTCATGTCTGATTGCGTGCGTGCGTGCGTGCGTGCAAGAGAGAGAGAGAGAGAGAGAGAGAGAGAGAGAGAGAGAGAGTACATGTCAAAGCCGTACATCGGCTTTTAGAGAGAGGGGAGAGGGGGAGAATTTTTTTGTATGAAGTTCTTGTTCTTAAGTTACAGAACAAGCTGAATCTGTATTGCAAATTAAGCCCCTGCGTGGGCCCTGGCGTGCATGAATGTAACCCTTCCCTTTCCCTACAGCAAATGCAAAGCATAACTCTGCCATTTCTATACAAAAAATAAAACAATATTATTTGTTTGTACTGTATTTAACATTATCTTAAAGGGAAATACCTAAAATATTTACAACATTGAAATACGTCATTTATATAACTTTGAGTTGTAAATAACAAAAGGTCTGTTTAGCTTAGAACTGGAGTTCTAGAATTGGGGTCATGTGATGAGTGTCATCACGTCGTTGTACTCTTTCGGTGCGTTCACACGGGCAGATGAGACCATGTGAAGACGCGCTGTGAGTTGATTTGGAGCAACGTCATGTCGCTGGCTTCCATTGACAATGAATGGTAGACTGCATCCTTTAATCTGCCTGTGTGAACGCAACATTTGGCTTGCAGAATAGACCGACGTGATGTCACTGATCACATGACCCCAAGATCTAGACCTCCAGTTCTAGGTTAAACAGAAGGGGGTACTTTTTATTATTATTTCCACGCAACAACTCAAAGTTATCTTAATTACATAGTTCAATGTTGAAAATGAGTGGTATTCCCCTTTAATCCCCAGCAACATTACAGCAATAATATTACTGTGATAGTATAACTCTTAGTTTCCATATAATTATGTGTGTGTTGCTATGTATCAAGTGTAAATATATTCTGTGTCGGCACTAATTTATCATTTGTTGTGTAATTCACAGCCAAAGGAACACCAGCATGTAATTCCACCCCGGAGAATCACTTAATCAGGCTGCCCATGGACTGTTTTCAGCCTGGGACTGACTCCAAGCATTACAATGCTGGCCGGTGCCCCCACAACAAATGCGCTGGCTCCTTGGATTTTGATATGCGCTGCAGAGATGGCGGTGCTTTCTGCTGTGCCGTTGAAAGCATGGAAAGTCAAACCATTGACTGTAGGAGCTACAGCTTGCCCGTCCGTGTTGTGTCCAAGTGCAGCTGCCAGAAGTGTGTTGAGCCAATTGTAATGGTTCGTGGCAGAGTGGTCTCAGCTGACAATGACGAACCACTTCGTTTTGGACATATCTACATTGGTAAAGAGCGAGTAGGCACCACTGGGTACCAAGGCGGTTTTACACTGAATGTTTCTCCAGAAACAGAGAGGCTGGTGGTGACTTTTGTTGATCCCACACTGAAATTCATTGACACTCCAAAAGTGTTCATCTTTGACAAGAGGGGAGGGTCCATTTACCATGATGTGAAGGTGATGAGAAAGCAGACACCAATTGATATCAATGCAGGGGAGACCAACACCATTGAATTAGGTGAAATCCAAGGGGAGGATCCCATAGGCCAGTTAGTTATCCCCCCCAATTCCTTCCACAGGGAAAACGGAGAGATCTATGAAGGAACTGTAAAAGCCAGCGTCACATTCATTGACCCCAGAAATATCACGACAGCTGCCGCAGCCCCCGGTGACCTCAACTTTGTGGATGCTGAGGGTGACATGCTCCCACTGAGGACCTACGGCATGTTTTCTGTCGACTTCAGAGATCAAACAAACCAGGAGGTCCTTGGAGCGGGTGCCGTCCAGGTCCTCCTTGACACACAGCATATCACAATGCAAGAGCATATCCCCAAAATGAAGCTGTGGTCCTTGAACCCAGAAACAGGGGTCTGGGAGGAGGAGAGTGAATTCAGCTACACGCAGAGGACCACTGGTGGGCCTGGGAGGAGCAAACGAGAGGAGCGCACATTCCTCATAGGCAACATGGAGATCAGAGAACGTCGGTTGTTCAATTTGGACGTGCCTGAAAACCGGCGCTGCTATGTCAAAGTCCGGGCCTACATGGGTGACAAGTTCCTCCACACCGAGCAGCTGGAAGGCGTTGTGATCAGCCTGATAAACCTGGAGCCCAAGCCTGGCTACTCGTCCAATCCCAGGGCATGGGGCCGCTTTGACAGTGTGATAACTGGACCCAATGGGGCCTGTTTACCAGCGTTCTGTGATGCCCAGAGGCGTGATGCTTATACAGCTTATGTCACAGCGATGATGGGAGGGGAAGAACTTGAGGCGGCTCCTTCTACCCCTAAGATGAATCCAAATATCATCGGAGTATCCAAGCCATATCTGGATAAGTTAGACTACCAGCGCTCAGACCATGATGATCCCGCCCTGAAGAAAACAGCCTTCAGGATCAACTTGGCAAAACCCAACCCAAATAATTTGGACGAGACCAATGGGCCAATATACCCCTACCGGAGTTTAGTAGCCTGTGAAAGCGCCCCTGTTGATGCAAACCATTTCAGATTCTTCCGAGTGGAAAAGGACAAGTACGAATACAATGTCGTTCCCTTTCAGGAGACTGATCTGACGACCTGGACGGGCGACTACCTCTCCTGGTGGCCCAATCCCCAGGAGTTCAGGGCCTGCTTCATCAAGGTCAAGGTGCACGGGCAGAAGGAAGTGATGGTCAGGTCCAGGAACCTGGGAGGAACACACCGTGAGACCAAGGGAACGCTCTACGGCATCAGAGACGTACGCAGTACCCGGGACATGAGAGAGGCCAACACCTCGGCAGCCTGTGTGGAATTTAAATGCAGTGGAATGCTGTTCGACCAAGCCGAGGTGGACCGATCTCTCGTATCGGTCATCCCACAGGGAAACTGTCGCAGGATTAACACAAATAGCCTTCTACAAGAATATCTCACCAAACATCCACCGGTGGTTCAAAACAATGATTCCTTTGCATTCAACATGCTGGCACCGTTTGATCCACTGGGACATAACTATGGCATCTATACGGTCTCAGACCAGAACCCGAGGGTGGCGAAGGAGATCGCTATTGGACGCTGCTTTGACGGCACCTCAGATGGTAACTCCCGGGAGATGAAGTCAGACTCTGGAGTAGCGCTGACTTTCAGCTGCCCGGAAAGGAAAATCAACAGGGAAAGCCTCTTCCAGCGTCTCCAGACCAACCCAGCACAGACCCTCTCTCAGATGGCCAGGGATATGAGGGAGTCCGAGGGACTGCAGGTCCAGAGATCGTCCACCCAGGTGGTGGCCTATCCGTCCGAGCAGCAGGGCAGAGCCCAGCGACGCAGAGCCAGCTCTTCAACCAGGAGGAGAGTTGTGCGCACACAGCAGACATAGATCTGAGGTGGGTAGAATTTAATGGATGAGAGTCACTGTGTGTGTGTGTGTGTGTGTGTGTGTGTGTGTGTGTGTGTGTGTGTGTGTGTGTGTGTGTGTGTGTGTGTGTGTGTGTGTGTGTGTGTGTGTGTGTGTGTGTGTGTGTGTGTGTGTGTGTGTGTGTGTGTGTGTGTGTGTGTGTGTGTGTGTGTGTGTGTGTGTGTGTGTGTGTGTGTGTGTGTGTGTGTGTGTGTGTGTGTGTGTGTGTGTGTGTGTGTGTGTGTGTGTGTGTGTGTGTGTGTGTGTGTGTGTGCGTGCGTGCGTGCGTGCGTGCGTGCGTGCGTGCGTGCGTGCGTGCGTGCGTGCGTGCGTGCGTGCGTGCGTGCGTGCGTGCGTGCGTGCGTGCGTGTGACTGCGTGTGTGCGTGCGTGCGCATGTGTGTGCGTGTGCCCCAAACCAGCAAGGCTATACTACACAGTATACTGTTTGGAGCTTTTTCCATTAAGTATCTGATTTCAGAGAGTACAATAGAGAATGCCAAAAGGGATGCAAAATTGCAAATGCGAACAGATAGATTCTCCACTGGGTTGGAGTTAAGCATTTTACCACATGAGGACCATAGAAGAAGACATGCAGCTATGTTACCCCTTATCCCTAAACTTATTTGCCATGTTGCACTATTTTAAAACATTTTAAAATAGTTCAAATAGCTGATCTACAAGCTCACAATGTGTCAATGTAGATTGGCTGAACTATATTTGGGTTGGGCTTTCTTGAAAATGTAGCAATGATACTATGATACCGACCATATATACTGGCAAGATAGTGTTAACAATTACATTAGAACAATTAAGGACAACTTTGTTTTTTTTTACAACAATGGTTCATTTATTAGTTTGTAATGATAATAATTAAAAAAATAAATGTATTGCTTTCTATCGTTTTTTTAACTGAGGGGCGGGGGCATTCAGTCAATTGTCTTTTTTGCAAAAAAGCTACAAATCTGGGAAATAAATCAATTTTAATGGAGTTGGTACGTCCTGAAACTGGAAGACACAACCATCGCATTAAATCTAACTTAGTGCCTTTAATTCTGTGAGTGGACAATTCTATCATTGTTTCAAAGGCGCTGAAACTGTATGCCCATACTGTATAATATAAGTCACTTGACAATAACCATTTCTTTTCATTTCTAGGATTTGGGGATGGAACTGAAAAAGTCACCCATACAAACAAGCCAAGGAACAAGGAAGGAAAAGCCATTCTTGGTCAGTCTGTTGATGATGGATATGAACTCTGTCCTGTCGATGAAAATAATAAACTGAGATGGACAGCAATCTAAAAACCATTCAGAACAACGGAAATTCATTGGTTGAACACATTCATTAGTACTTACTTGAAGCTTGGCAACAAATATCAGAATTAATGTGCTCCTTCTAAAAGACATGCATTACTTGCTTGTACTGTATTCATTCATTCATTTGTGTTTTATTTTTTATATATTTTTTTATTTAATTGGCTTTAATATGCATAGAAAATGAAAAAAGATTAATCAATTGTTGGAAATGTGACCTTTACAATTCTGATCTTGGCATTCGATAATCAACCATGCTGACACCCATTCTACAAATGTCTGTTCTGAAAAACATGTTACTAGAATCAGTGGTTCTCAAAACGTGTTACTAGAATCAGTGGTTCTCAATCTTTGAAGCAAAACAAAATAGCAAACCCATGACAAATGTTTTCTCAGTCTTAATGGGTTAATGCTTGAAGAAACCAAATGTAACTAAGGCCTCACTCACTCATAAATACGTAGTGGAGTAAAAGTACAATTATTTGCCTCTGAGATGTAGTGGAGTAGAAGTAAAAGTACTGACAATTTGACATACATATATCAAGTAAAGTAGAAATACCTCAAAATTGTACCTAAGTAAATTTACTTAGTTACTTTCCACCACTGCCAAGCCCCAACCACTTCACCACTGGCAGACACTTTCTGTTGAACTTATACAACCCTTTCAGATCAGAGGGAAGAAAAAATGGCATTGGTATTATCAGTAGATAAGTATCAGTACTTTTTTTTAAATGTGGCTGAACATGTTTAAGAGAGAGACACTGGGGATGCATTTTTTCAACAACAACAAACAACCATTGTCCTACACACATTCCACATTATTTCCTCACTCAACAATCCTTAAATATATCCCTCAGTATCGCTTTCTTATGTCGAACCAGAAATGATAACTGGTTCAGAGGCTTTATTGACACCGATGTTGCTGTTTGGTGTGGGTGACTGTTATAATCTCTTGAAGTGCAATAATTGAATAACATTTTAACTTGAGAAACCTTGCAGCTCAAACCATGCAGCCATATATGTACATAAAGGGTTGGTATTAAGCAAGAAATCCTTCAGTATATGGGAGGAACTTTGTCTAGGTATTTGCAATGGATCTTGTACAGGATTTATCTGAGTGAATTTCAGCAAATAATTGTAATAGGTTGGTTTTTGGGTCATTCTTTGACATTGTCCACGCCACCTACATTTTATGTACCTTTTAATATCTTGAGGCATGACTCAGTACACTGCAATTAGTACAATACACAGTAACTTTGCAGCTTCAGAGAGCAATCAATTTCCTGTCAATTCAACCCTCAATGGAGTCTTCCCTTGAGCTGGGAAAAAAAAGAAATATACTCAAACAGGATATTTTCCGGACTATGATATAGATACCATAGTTCCCGATTTGGCATTAAAGTAGCAAGTGGAAAGACATTCAAAGAGGACTGTTTAATTGGAGTTTCTAATCGGAAACAACTTCACAATTTGATAATACATTCAGACTTGAGAGTGCCTATGGGTCTCTCTTTAGACCAATGGGGGAAACTCAAGCTGAACTAATCCAAAATCAAATGATGTGAGCCAGTGGTCCATGGAGAAAGAAGCTTTGGCTGGAAAGTAAATACCAGTCTGTTGTTAATTAGGAAATTAATTATGGACACTCTTAACCCTTAAAATAGTTTGACCATGACTTTCATAAACAGCCAAACAAATTAATTTCCAAGATGAAGCGTTGTTTGTATACAGCTGTAAATCAGGCCCAAGTGTTGTGTGATCAAACATTTGCAATCGCCATAGTTCACTTTAGGAATAAATATAATATAAACAGAATTCCAATAATGTTAGGACTCTGGGAAATCATTCAGAAATGTTCAGGAGTGAGGACTTACGTCAGTGGCCAATCTTGAGTGAAGAGCTTCCTGTCGCAGATATAACATCCGGGCTGTGTGGAGGATGACAGTAATGTGTTACAGGTGTAGGGAGATATTAAGAAGCAATGCTGTGTCACTTATGGATTCTCAGGCATTGAAAGTGGTAACATATGGAGGAGTGTTGAACGCTTTGACAAGAGAATTGTTTTGTTTATGTGGAGAAGCTACATTAGAGTTTGAGGGTCAGGGTGACACTAATAGCCGGGGTTAAGTATTTACATACTTAACCCGCTAACATAAGAATATAACAGAGCTATCCCTTCTTTGTTTTGTGAAGAAATATGGATGGAGTTGATGATCATTTTGTAATTTGAATGAGGAAAGCAATCCTATTTAAATGTTTGTCTATTTCTCCAAGAATGAAGTGGAATAAACTAAGAATAATACAAAACAAAACATCTTATATGAGTTAAACCATATACTTCTATATGTCTAGGCCCCCTCCTTTTTCCCTCTACACCAAATATGTTCAACAAGCTTGCAACGTGTTATTTTTGCCCCAGGAAAGATCTGCCAAATATGTGTCATTTTGTGCAGATTTCCTTCCTTTTTATTTTCTTTCTGATGTTTAAATGTTTCATCTGTAATGACTGTGTAGAGATCAAACTTGTATCCCTTAATCAAGAATAACTAATACAACAAACAACAAAACTAACCAAATGAATGGAATTGCACTGAGGTCAAATATCACTCATGTAACATCAATTACGAAACACAAAGCACAGGGTTCTCAAATATCAGGACCCTCACCCACAAAGAATTTAAGGATTTAATTGTGCCTTTAGCATGAACAATCAGTCCTCGACTTTCCTTTAAAGTCTGACTTAAAAGAGACCATTATTCAGAAATATTTCTTGGCAGGACCACGCTAGGATCTTTCCACCATTGCCTGGACTGTAAAAAGAAAGCTGTATATTTGCAACCATACGCCAGCAAATTTCCAGGGCCCACCGTGGGTGTCATGTAAATTGATTTCTGGGAATACTCCCCGTAACCCCTTATGCAACATTAGTTATTGCATGGCATTGCTGATTTCTTTGTTTCACTCTTTGAACAAAGTTTTATGTGTACATTTTTTTGCATTTTATGAAATTTGCTATGAACGTGCAGAACACGGATTTGTAAATAAAAGTTTCGCTGTAAAGGTTTGGGGTGATCTGTCCTGATTCATTGTGTGCATGTATTATAAAGAGTCTGCACTGCAGGTGTATCACAGTGTTACTGAAGGTGCCATTTATGCAACCAGAAACATGTAACTACTGTATCAGAAAGAAAGGTGTACTGACAAAAGAAAATGACTTTCAGAAAAGGCTGAATTAAATCTAGGCCATATAAACAGTACCCTAGATAAGAAAATACCAACAGATAAGCCCAGCATGTGAACTAAACATGAGGTAATAGATAGCAAAGGGCTGAGATAAATGCTGGCTTAATTCCCCAATGTCTCAGGAAGCTGTGAATTCAATATAACCCCATAAACAACAAAATATTTGGAACCATCTGACTGCCAAAGATGTGAAAATCATTCGTGGACCATAGAGTCTGCTGGACACTGACGTAGATTGTTTCTACAAAAACACAATAGCTGCATCTCAATCGTGCGTATGTGCGTGCGTGTGTGTGTGTGTGTCGACTGTGTCCATTGGTGATGAATGAAAATACACACAACAGGGCCCCTGGTGTGCATATAGACATTCGCAGCCAATGGAATTATTATTGTAATAAAGGCACACAGGGGAAGCACAGGGGAGGAAAGCTAGAATGGTGAGCAACACTTTCACTGACATGTTTTTGGCTGGACTGAGAAAACTGAGAAAAAGACTGAGAAAATGTAGTAGGCAGAAAATGTAGTAGGTGAGTGGTCTAACAGGTGTAGAAAATGAAAACACACATATAAATACTTTCACTTATGCATATACTGTACAAAATTCAATAACAGGAGATTTGTCTATTGTTTCTTTTGCTGTTGTTTATCTCTAGACGTTAGAATGTTTATGAACCACAATGGAAACAAGTCTGGCTCTTCTATCATTATCTATTTGGCCTTTTGAGAACAGCATGCACAGTGTCACTGGGTACAGAGCCTGCCTGGGAATCAGGAGGCCGCAGGTTCAAGTCCTGGCTCTGACATATTCATGAAAATATGACGTCCGAAAACATGGACTATAGTGTGTCGTTTTTTCATGATTTTCATCTTTTTTCCAAATCCTCCAAAATCACGAAAAACAACATGCTATAGTATGCCGTTCGAAACCATGAACTATAGTATGTCGTTTTTTCATGATTGTCTCCACCAGGCCGAAGGCATGTGGGGAGAGTATGTTTTGCACTCCGTCCATCCGTGTGTCCGTCCGTGTGTCCGTGTGTCCGTCCGTCCGTTAGCAGCTAATCTCGGCCACCGTTAACCCGGTCGATGCCAAATTTTGCACACACACTGCCAACGATGAACCTCTGCCCCAAACTTTCCAGAACAGCCTGTTATAGCGCCACCAGGAGGCCGCTTTGTGCAAAACAAGTTTTTGCACAGTACACCTACAGATTTTGTCCAAACATCACGCAAATTGGTACACAGTCTCTCTAGAGCCATTCAACGAAACGGGTCTTTCAGATTTCTCAGACTCCATCCTGATTGGTTAAGATTGGCTTCCAAAGTTCACAGGAGTGCTCAGTTTCAAACAAAATGCTGCAAATCATGAACACATCGCATGATTTCCTTGAAATTGTGCACCCACATTCCCACTAGGCCGAGGACGAAATGCCACATGAACAATTTCAACTCAGCCTCAAGGTGGCGCTATAACTGGCCGAAAAGTGTTTTTACCTCTAACTGCACGAATCTGTGGATCACTTTGTATGCCAACTCCCTAGAGGCCAAGGAAAAACCTTTGTCTGGAATTTTTCACATCTGCTCTTTATAGCGCCACCAGGAGGCCCACATATGTAAAACACATTTTCTATTATTACTCCTTCAGATTTTATCCAAATTTCACGCAAATCGGTACACATGATCTCCATAGTCATGTGATCAACACAGGTTTGTTTGATTTCTCATATTCCAAAATGATTGGCCACGATTGGCTCCTACAGTTTTCAGGAGTAGCAAATGGCCACAACTCCTCACGAGTCAACGCAGCGTCCGATTGCGATGAAACTGTGCACGCATATTCCCACTAGGCTGAGGAAGAATCCTGGTGGAGACCTGTGCCGATTGGCACTTTATCTAGTTTTCATCTGTTTTTCAAATCCTCCAAAAACACGACATGCCGTCCGAAACCAAATATGAGAAATGTATAACTTTGGCATGCTACTAGTCCTACATACTTACAACTAGAAACGCCATTCAAACCTATTTAGGTTCATCTTACGGTGGACATGTTTGCCTGAAAAGGAATCTTTGAAATGTTTCAAAGTTTTAGAAATATAGTGCTTTCAAATTTACAATGGGGCTCAATGGCAGACATTGGCACGTCAACATTTACTTTCACCTAGAAACTCCATTCACACTTTTTATTATTCGGCTTACTGTGCAGACACATGGTGGAACTTTTTACTTTGAAATGTTTTGTAGTTTCTGAGTTATTTAACTTAAACGCCCAATGCATTCTCTATGGCAATAGCACAAACTTTGGCATGCTACTAGTCCTACATACTTACACCTAGCAACCCCATTCTAGCCTACTTAGGTTCATCTTAGGGTGGACATGATTGCCTGAAAAGGAATCTTTGAAATGTTTCATCGTTTTAGAAATATAGTGCTTTCAAATTTTATAATTTTACAATGGGGCTCAATGGCAGACATTGGCACGTCAAAAAAGCACTTTCACCTAGAAACTCCATTCACACTTTTTATTATTCAGCTTACCGTGCAGACACATGCTGGAACTTTTTAATTTGAAATGTTTTGTAGCTTAGCAATAGCCGGCTATTAGACGTCCATCGTTTGTTTATTTTTTTATTTATTTTTTAATCCTCATTTTTCATCCTTTTTGACCATCCCACTGAGCAATAGCCGGCTATTAGAAGTGCGTTTAAAAATGGGATAAAAAACATCTAAAAATAGACGTCTAAAACACGTCTATTTTTGTCTCCACCAGCCGAAGGCATGGGGAGAGTATGTTTTGCACTCCGTCCGTCCGTCCGTGTGTCCGTGTGTCCGTCCGTCCGTCCGTGACCAGCTAATCTCAGCCACCGTTAACCCGGTCGATGCCAAATGTTGCACACACACTCCCTGGATGCCAACCATGAACCTCTGCCCCAAACTTTCCAGAACGGCCTGTTATAGCGCCACCAGGAGGCCGCTTTGTGCAAAACAAGTTTTTGCACAGTACACCTACAGATTTTGTCCAAACATCACGCAAATTGGTACACAGACTCTCTAGAGCCATTCAACCAAACCGCTCTTTCAGATTTCTCAGACTCCATCCTGATTGGTTAAGATTGGCTTCCAAAATTCACAGGAGTGCTCAGTTTCAAACAAAATGCTGCAAATCATGAACACATCGCGTGATTTCCGTGAAATTGTGCACCCACATTCCCACTAGGCCGAGGACGAAATGCCACATGAACAATTTCAACTCAGCCTCAAGGTGGCGCTATAAGTGGCCCAAAAGTGTTTTTACCTCTAACTGCACGGATCTGTGGATAACTTTCTATGCCAACTCCCTAGAGGCCAAGGAAAAACCTTTGCCTGGAATTCTTCACATCTGCTCATCCTGGTGGAGACCTGTGCCCAGTAGGGCACTTTTTCTAGTTAGACGTGTTTTAGACTTCTATTTTTAGACGCTCGTCTAATAGCCCATATCGTACGGCATACTGTAGTATGCCGTTTTTCATCATTTTTGAGGATTTGAAAAAAATAAAAAATAACGATGGGTTATATAGCCCAACGTTTTTGGATTTTTTGATTAAATTTTTTATCCTTGTTTTTCATCATTTTTGACCATGGGCTATAGCCCATACTGTACGGCATACTATAGCACGCAGTTTTTCATCATTTTTGAGGATTTGGAAGAAAAAAAAAAGAAGAAAAAACGATGGGTTATAGCCCATCGTTTTTTTTTTTTTTTTTTTTTTTTTAATCCTCGTTTTTCATCATTTTTGACCATCCCACTGAGCAAAAGCCGGCTATTAGACGTGCGTTTTAAAATGGGATAAAAAACGTCTAAAAATAGACGTCTAAAACACGTCTATTTTAGATGTGTTTTAGACGTCTATTTTTAGACGCTCGTCTAATAGCCCATATCGTACGGCATAGTACTGTAGCACGCCGTTTTTCATCATTTTTGAGGATTTGAAAGAAATGAAAAAAAAGAAAACGATGGTCCCATCGTTTTTTTGATTTTTTGATTTTTCTTTGTAATCCTCGTTTTTCATCATTTTTGACCATCCCACTGAGCAATAGCCGGCTATTAGACGCGCGTCTAAAAATGGGATAAAAAACGTCTAAAAATAGACGTGTTTTAGACGTCTATTTTTAGACGTTTTTTATCCCATTTTTAGACGCTCGTCTAATAGCCCATATCGTACGGCATTTTTTGATTTTTTTTTACCATGGGCTATAGCCCATACCCAGCTAACATGTCCACCTGGGCCCAATTGGGTTTTGACATGGGCTATGGGCTTGGGTTCCAAGTGGGCCGTGCACCCGGTATTCACAAAGGGCCCACCCGTGTTAGCCCATATGGGCTTATGTGGGTTTCTAACCAAATGGGCCATTTTATTTCAGAACCATGTGTGCCACCTGTGTTTGCCTATATGGGTTTGAACTGGGATCTGATTGGGCCTTAAGTGGGTACCAGCTGGGCAAATTAACAGGCCACAATTGTGTCCGCCCTCATTGTCTTCCGTCCTGTTTCTGTTGTCACCTTGTTCATTCCTACGGATAGGATGCAGTGCGCCACATTGGCAGTGTTTCCAGTTTTCTGTAGTAGTTTCTTCAAGTGTTCAAACTTTATGACTGGATAGCACTCGATCTGTAGAGTCCTACATTACTATCTCCTACGATCAAGGGTTAGGGTTAGGGAACTGTAGCATGCCGTTTTTCATCATTTTTGAGGACGAAAATCACTCTGACACCATGGACTATAGCCCATGGTCTAGAAGTGATTTTGTCTTTTTTTCAAATCCTCGTTTTTCATCGTTTTTGACCATGGATTATAGCCGGGTTAGGGTTAGGTTCCACGGGCTAATAAAGTGTAAATTCGGGGGTTCTTGACAAGAAAAGGTTTGGGAACCACTGTTGTAGAGGGTCTATACTAGATGATAAGTTAGTGACTTTGACAATGTACAAATGGAACCGGTTTTCAGCAGGTCAAATGAGGTACAGAAAACCGTATGACTCCCAGGCTGATCTCACTGGGGGAAAACTGTATGAGTTTATTTGTTTAAGAACTAACAATCAATTGAAAAATATATTCTGGATGTGACACTTGCAAGCCGAATTAGCGCAGTTGGTAGAGCATTAGACTGAAGATCTAAAGGTCCCTGGTTCAAGCCAGGCTTTCGGCAGTTGAAATGAGGTACAGAAAATCCTATGACTCTTAGGCTGATCTCACTGGGTGAAAGACTTTATGAGTTTTTTTGTTTAAGAAGTAACAAGTAACAGTCAATGTAAAAATAAATACTGGATGTGTTACTTGCAAGCCGTAATAGCTCAGTTGGGAGAGCGTTAGACTGTAGATCTGAAGGTTCCTTGTTCAAACCTGAGATTCGGCAGTTGAAATGAGGTACAGACAACCGTATGACTCTCAAGCTGATCTCACTGTGGGATGAACTGTATGAGTTTATGTTTAAGAACTAACAATACATTGAAAAATACATTCTGGATGTTTCACTTACAAGCAAACAAACAAAAAAGCAGTGTGAATTGTCTGAAGCCAGTGGCTCAGTGTGTTAGAACACTGTCCACATGTTTGGGAGATGGTGAGTTCAAACCCCAAATAAGTCTTTATTTTCAAGACCAATTTCAGAAGAAGAAAACAAACAAAAAAGCAGTGTGAATTGTCTGGAGCCAGTGGCTCAGTGTGGTAGAACGCTGCCACATGATCGGGAGATGGTGAGTCGGCAGTAGAAATGAGGTACAGACAACCGTATGACTCTCAAGCTGTATATGTTTAAGAACTAACAATGCATTGAAAAATACATTCTGGATGTGTCACTTACAAGCTGAAATAGCTCAGTTGGAAGCTCATTAGACTGAAGATCTAAACGTCCCTAGTTCAATCCTGGGTTTCGGCAGTTGAAATGAGTTACAGAAAACTGTATATAGTTTCGGAAGACTTACTATAATATATTATTTTGAAGGATAAAAAAAAGACATAATATAGTTCATGGGTTTGGAAGACATACATGTGTACTTCATGATTTGGAGGATTAAAACATATCAGCCAAAATCCAACTCCAAACTCTAACTCACAGGCAAAGGAAGACTGTTGTTGCAGATAGTAATAGGTAACTGAGTTAGGGTGCTGTCGTCATTGTCTGGAGATTGAAGGTTCAAACCCCACTCAACTATTTAATGTGAAGTTTTCCTTTCTACACTCACATCAAGTGGCCTGGAAATTCCAGCTGAACTGTGTGCCGCTAAGTGGCCCAGCGGATAAATCACAAGTTATCTGTAGAGTACCTTGTAGAATTGTGCTAGTACAAACCCAACACACTCAGTAGGAAGGTGCTGTTTTTTGACGTGCCAATCATTCTGATTGACAGATTCCTTGGCCAATCAGATCGGTCTGCCTTCAGCCAATCCTAGGGCTCCTTACATTGTCTCCTCCAATCAAATGGTCGCAGACCCGGACCACTTCCTTGTTTATAACTGGATGAAATACTCTGACCTGTTTTAGATTTATAGTGATTATTCAACTTCATTTTCTTCATTTTCACAGTTTTTGACGTTTTATTAATATAATTGATCATTCTAGATCACTGCTAGATCTGTAACAATCTTCTCTTATGGGGTTAGGGTTAGGGTTAGGGTTAGGTTCAGGTTCCACAGGTTAATAAAGTGTAAATGTGGGGGTCCTTGACAAGAAACTGTTTGGGAACCACTGTTGTAGAGGGACTATAGAATAGATAGATGTTGATAGTATTAAGTTAGTTACTTTGACAGTGTACAAATGGAACCGGTTTTCAGCAGGTCAAATGAGGTACAGAAAACCGTATGACTCCCAGGCTGATCTCACTGTGGGAAAACTGTATGAGTTTATTTGTTTAAGAACTAACAATCAATTGAAAAATATATTCTGGATGTGACGCCTACAAG
This sequence comes from Protomyctophum parallelum, assembly GCF_964188405.1. Taxonomy (NCBI): domain Eukaryota; kingdom Metazoa; phylum Chordata; class Actinopteri; order Myctophiformes; family Myctophidae; genus Protomyctophum; species Protomyctophum parallelum. The sequence continues at coordinate 37,180,688 of NC_139701.1, forward strand.
CCGAATTAACGCAGTTGGTAGAGCATTAGACTGAAGATCTAAAGGTCCCTGGTTCAATCCAGGCTTTCGGCAGTTGAAATGAGGTACAGAAAATCCTATGACTCTTAGGCTGATCTCACTGGGTGAAAAACTTTGAGTTTTTTTGTTTAAGAAGTAACAAGTAACAGTCAATGTAAAAATAAATACTGGATGTGTTACTTGCAAGCCGTAATAGCTCAGCTGGGAGAGCGTTAGGCAGTAGATCTGAAGGTTCCTGGTTCAAACCTGAGATTCGGCAGTTGAAATGAGGTATAGACAACCGTATGACTCTCAAGCTGATCTCACTGTGGGATGAACTGTATGAGTTTATGTTTAAGAACTAACAATACATTGAAAAATACATTCTGGATTTGTCACTTACAAGCAAACAAACAAAAAAGCACTTTGCTTTCCACACTTAGGCCTACATCAAATAGCACAAAAAAAGCTGTGTAGTATTATCCAGCAGTTAGCTCAGTGTAATTAGAGGCTGTCATTGGGAGCCACAGGTCCAGGGATCAAATCCCACATTAGTCATAACTGTGACACTTTGCTTTGCAACTGATTTCCAGAAGGACAACTTTAAAGCAGCCCAGAAATTCACCATGTTTGTGTGCCTCAGTGGCCCAACGGATAAGTCAGATGATATCCGTAGTATACCTAGTAGAAGTGTGCAGGTTCAAACCCGACATACGACATGCAGTGTTCAAATCACCAACACATGGGCTGCGTCCGAATTGCTAGGGTTGTTCCCTACTCCCTATCCCCCATACGGGGATCCAGACTCTAGTGGACTCTATAGTGAAGATTTCGGACAATACTCCCTGTATGGGGAGCACCGACTCTGACGTCAATATCGGTAGAGGGCGCTGTAGTTCCGCGGGTTCATGTACTTTTTATTTGCATGAAATCCCCATTAGGTTTTTTCAGATCGCCTCATAAAGAACTGTTTGAAAAATAAACAAATTATCCCGGCCGTTTCACTCATTTGGATATGAAGAATCAACTGACTACAAGAAACCAGTCAAAACGCTGCTGCTGAATTATGTATCAAATAAGTGACTGCAGGCTGTCACCTCCCTGCAAGGACAGTTTGTTAAATTCATGAATGAATAAAGAAAAAATAGGTTAATGAAAATATGTTTGCAGGCATTTAGGCCTATATATCTATGATAAAAAGGTTATTTTAAAATAACAATGGGCCTATGATTATGATCAATAAATTAATATTAGGCTATATCCATTATCCAGCAATATGAAAACAGTGCACAACCTTGACAATATATGAAAATATCAGCAGCATGATTGATTAACCACATGAACCCCCGCTAATCCTGGGGCGGGGTGATACGGCAAAAGTAGCCGATCTACAAGCTCTGCTCACAATACGGACGTTTGGTGTTAACAGAAACAGCAGACCAATAAATGACTGCCTACACAATGAAGTTTTAATGCATTTATCGCAATTCAATGAAATAATGTTAGATAGCATATTTTGTCATGGCAGGAATGAATGAATATTAATAAAACGTGTCTCACATGCATGTATTTAGCCTACGTTTGTGATAAAGAATCTCACAAATATATTCTACAGCAAGCAACTGATTCCTCTCCTAACGTCATGCGCTGGGCCTGGGTGATAGGCCTACAATGAATCAGATTAGTAATACTATTGCAAATGAGTAGATTTATTAAATAAATAAAACCATTTCAAATAAATGCACAGATCATTTGTCTCGATCTGTAGCTTCGAGATCCGCCAGGGAAGAAAAGAGGGGAAAACGAAAGTTTAAAAAGTACATTTGTGTTGAGTTCTTTCGCTGGTTCAACTTCTGCCTCTTCTGAGTTGGAGCGCGATGAGCGCATGCATGCAGAAGCAGCGCACGTGCGCAAACGCGTGCATGTGCGCTCAAGAGCGAGCTTGCGCAATGCATTATGGGGCAGATTTGCTTCGCTGTGTTTTTGTAGTGACCATCGGGAGCTCCCTACAATTCCCGGTGCATTGTGGGATACTTCAGTCCACTACTGTAGGGTGCAAAAATGCTCACTACACATTCGGACACTATAACAAAATGGCGGAACCCCAAAGTAGTGCACTATATGGGGCATAGGGAATGAATTCGGACGCAGCCCTAGACTAGGCGTGTCACAGCGGTCTTTCTTTACTGTGACACTTTGCTTTCCACACTTACATCAAATAGCACAAAAAAGCTGTGTAGTAGTATATAGCAGTTAGCTCAGTGTGATGAGAGGCTGTCCTTGGGAGCCACCGTTCCAGGGTTCAAATCCCACATTAGTCATAACTATGACACTTTGCTTTGCACACTGATTTCCAGAAGGACAACTTTAAAGCAGCCCAGAAATTCACCATGTTTGTGTACCTCAGTGGCCCAACGGATAAGTCAGATGATATCCGTAGTATACCTAGTAGAAGTGTGCCGGTTCAAACCCGACATACGACATGCGGTGTTCAAATCACCAACACCTAGACTAGGCGTGTCCCAGCGGTCTTTCTTTACTGTGACACTTTGCTTTCCACACTTACATCAAATAGCACAAAAAAGCTGTGTAGTAGCATCCAGCAGTTAGCTCAGTGTGATGAGAGGCTGTCCTTGGGAGCCACAGGTCCAGGGTTCAAATCCCACATTAGTCATAACTGTGACACTTTGCTTTGCACACTGATTTCCAGAAGGACAACTTTAAAGCAGCCCAGAAATTCACCATGTTTGTGTGCCTCAGTGGCCCAACGGATAAGTCAGATGATATCCGTAGTATACCTAGTAGAAGTGTGCTGGTTCAAACCCGACATACGACATGAGGTGTTCAAATCACCAACACCTAGAGTAGGCGTGTCCCAGTGGTCTTTCTTTACTGTGACACTTTGCTTTCCACACTTACATCAAATAGCACAAAAAAGCTCTGTAGTAGAATCCAGCAGTTAGCTCAGTGTGATGAGAGGCTGTCCTTGGGAGCCACAGGTCCAGGGTTCAAATCCCACATTAGTGATAACTGTGACACTTTGCTTTGCACACTGATTTCCAGAAGGACAACTTTAAAGCAGCCCAGAAATTCACCATGTTTGTGTGCCTGCTGAAATAGCTCAGTTGGAAGAGCATTAGACTGAAGATCTAAACGTCCCTAGTTCAATCCTGGGTTTCTGCAGTTGAAATGAGTTACAGAAAACTGCATATAGTTTTGGAAGACTTACTATAATATGTTGTTTTTCATGATTTTGAAGGATTAAAAAAAAGACATACTATAGTTCATGGGTTTGGAAGACATACTGTGTACTTCATGATTTGGAGGATTAAAAAATATCAGCCAAAATCCAACTCCAAACTCTAACTCACAGGCAAAGGAAGACTGTTGTTGCAGATAGCAATAGGTAACTGAGTTAGGGTGCTATCGTCATTGTCTGGAGATTGAAGGTTTAAACCCCACTTAACTATTTACTGTGAAGTTTTCCTTTCCACACTAACATCAAGTGGCCTGGAAATTCCAGCTGAACTGTGTGCCGCTAAGTGGCCCAGTGGATAAATCACAAGTTATCTGTAGAGTACCTTGTAGAACACACTCAGTAGGAAGGTGCTGGTTTTTGACGTGCCAATCATTCTGATTGACAGATTCCTTGGCCAATCAGATCGGTCTGCCTTCAGCCAATCCTAGGGCTCCTTACATTGTCTCGTCCAATCAAATGGTCGCAGACCCGGACCACTTCCTTGTTTATAACTGGATGAAATACTCTGACCTGTTTTAGATTTATAGTGATTCTTCAACTTCATTTTCTTCATTTTCACAGTTTTTGACGTTTTATTAATATAATTGATCATTCTAGATCACTGCTAGATCTGTAACAATCTTCTCTTATGGGGTTAGGGTTAGGGTTAGGGTTAGGGTTAGGGTTAGGGTTAGGGTTAGGGTTAGGGTTAGGTTTAGGTTTAGGTTCAGGTTCCGGTTCCACAGGTTAATAAAGTGTAAATGTGGGGGTCCTTGACAAGAAAAGGTTTGGGAACCACTGTTGTAGAGGGACTATAGAATAGATAGATGTTGATAGTATTAAGTTAGTTACTTTGACAGTGTACAAATGGAACCGGTTTTCAGCAGGTCAAATGAGGTACAGAAAACCATATGACTCCCAGGCTGATCTCACTGGGGGAAAACTGTATGAGTTTATTTGTTGAAGAACTAACAATCAATTGAAAAATATATTCTGGATGTGACACTTACAAGCCAAATTAGCGCATTTGGTAGAGCATTAGACTGAAGATCTAAAGGTCCCTGGTTCAATCCAGGCTTTCGGCAGTTGAAATGAGGTACAGAAAATCCTACGACTCTTAGGCTGATCTCACTGGGTGAAAAACTTTAAGTTTTTTTGTTTAAGAAGTAACAAGTAACAGTCAATGTAAAAATAAATACTGGATGTGTTACTTGCTAGCTGTAATAGCTCAGTTGGGAGAGCGTTAGACTGTAGATCTGAAGGTTCCTGGTTCAAACCTGTGATTCGGCAGTTGAAATGAGGTACAGACAACCGTATGACTCTCAAGCTGATCTCACTGTGGGATGAACTGTATGGGTTTTTGTTTAAGAACTAACAATACATTGAAAAATACATTCTGGATGTGTCACTTACAAGCAAACAAACAAAAAAGCAGTGTGAATTGTCTGGAGCCAGTGGCTCAGTGTGTTAGAACACTCTCCACATGTTTGGGAGATGGTGAGTTCAAACCCCAAATAAATCTTTATTTTCAAGACCAATTTCAGAAGAAGAAAACAAACAAAAAAGCAGTGTGCATTGTCTGGAGCCAGTGGCTCAGTGTGTTAGAACGCTGCCACATGATCGGGAGATGGTGAGTCGGCAGTAGAAATGAGGTACAGACAACCGTATGACTCTCAAGCTGATCTCACTGCGGGATGAACTGTATGTGTTTAAGAACTAACAATGCATTGAAAAATACATTCTGGATGTGTCACTTACAAGCCGAAATAGCTCAGTTGGAAGAGCATTAGACTGAAGATCTAAACGTCCCTAGTTCAATCCTGTGTTTCGGCAGTTGAAATGAGTTACTAAAAACTGTATATAGTTTCGGAAGACTTACTATAATATGTTGTTTTTCATGATTTTGAAGGATAAAAAAAGACATACTATAGTTCATGGGTTTGGAAGACATACATGTGTACTTCATGATTTGGAGGATTAAAAAATATCAGCCAAACACTCAACTATTTACTGTGAAGTTTTCCTTTCCACACTGACATCAAGTGGCCTGGAAATTCCAGCTGAACTGTGTGCCGCTAAGTGGCCCAGCGGATAAGTCACAAGTTATCTGTAGAGTACCTTGTAGAATTGTGCAAGTTCAAACCCAACACACTCAGTAGGAAGGTGCTGGTTTTTGACGTGCCAATCATTCTGATTGACAGATTCCTTGGCCAATCAGATCGGTCTGCCTTCAGCCAATCCTAGGGCTCCTTACATTGTCTCGTCCAATCAAATGGTCGCAGACCCGGACCACTTCCTTGTTTATAACAAGGACTGTATAAAGAGGACAGGAAGCGAAGACCGTAAGGGCGCCGCCATGTTGCTCACATGGTGCTCCATGGAAGGAAAGAAACATGCGCAATGGGCTTTATGCAGCCAACACTTTCCGCGTTCAGCTTCCTTGGTCTGCAACTGCGCATGTTTCTTTCCTTCCATGGAGCACCATGTGAGCGCCCGTACGGTCTTCGCTTCTTGTCCTCTTTAGACAGTCCTTGGTTTATAACTGGATGAAATACTCTGACCTGTTTTAGATTTATAGTGATTCTTCAACTTCGTTTTCTTCATTTTCACAGTTTTTGACGTTTTATTAATATAATTGATCATTCTAGATCACTGCTAGATCTGTAACAATCTTCTCTTATGGGGTTAGGGTTAGGGTTAGGGTTAGGGTTAGGGTTAGGGTTAGGGTTAGGGTTAGGGTTAGGTTCAGGTTCCGGTTCCACAGGTTAATAAAGTGTAAATGTGGGGGTCCTTGACAAGAAAAGGTTTGGGAACCACTGTTGTAGAGGGACTATAGAATAGATAGATGTTGATAGTATTAAGTTAGTTACTTTGACAGTGTACAAATGGAACCGGTTTTCAGCAGGTCAAATGAGGTACAGAAAACCATATGACTCCCAGGCTGATCTCACTGGGGGAAAACTGTATGAGTTTATTTGTTTAAGAACTAACAATCAATTGAAAAATATATTCTGGATGTGACACTTACAAGCCAAATTAGCGCATTTGGTAGAGCATTAGACTGAAGATCTAAAGGTCCCTGGTTCAATCCAGGCTTTCGGCAGTTGAAATGAGGTACAGAAAATCCTACGACTCTTAGGCTGATCTCACTGGGTGAAAAACTTTGAGTTTTTTTGTTTAAGAAGTAACAAGTAACAGTCAATGTAAAAATAAATACTGGATGTGTTACTTGCTAGCTGTAATAGCTCAGTTGGGAGAGCGTTAGACTGTAGATCTGAAGGTTCCTGGTTCAAACCTGTGATTCGGCAGTTGAAATGAGGTACAGACAACCGTATGACTCTCAAGCTGATCTCACTGCGGGATGAACTGTATGTGTTTAAGAACTAACAATGCATTGAAAAATACATTCTGGATGTGTCACTTACAAGCCGAAATAGCTCAGTTGGAAGAGCATTAGACTGAAGATCTAAACGTCCCTAGTTCAATCCTGTGTTTTGGCAGTTGAAATGAGTTACTAAAAACTGTATATAGTTTCGGAAGACTTACTATAATATGTTGTTTTTCATGATTTTGAAGGATAAAAAAAGACATACTATAGTTCATGGGTTTGGAAGACATACATGTGTACTTCATGATTTGGAGGATTAAAAAATATCAGCCAAACACTCAACTATTTACTGTGAAGTTTTCCTTTCCACACTGACATCAAGTGGCCTGGAAATTCCAGCTGAACTGTGTGCCGCTAAGTGGCCCAGCGGATAAGTCACAAGTTATCTGTAGAGTACCTTGTAGAATTGTGCAAGTTCAAACCCAACACACTCAGTAGGAAGGTGCTGGTTTTTGACGTGCCAATCATTCTGATTGACAGATTCCTTGGCCAATCAGATCGGTCTGCCTTCAGCCAATCCTAGGGCTCCTTACATTGTCTCGTCCAATCAAATGGTCGCAGACCCGGACCACTTCCTTGTTTATAACAAGGACTGTATAAAGAGGACAGGAAGCGAAGACCGTAAGGGCGCCGCCATGTTGCTCACATGGTGCTCCATGGAAGGAAAGAAACATGCGCAATGGGCTTTATGCAGCCAACACTTTCCGCGTTCAGCTTCCTTGGTCTGCAACTGCGCATGTTTCTTTCCTTCCATGGAGCACCATGTGAGCGCCCGTACGGTCTTCGCTTCTTGTCCTCTTTAGACAGTCCTTGGTTTATAACTGGATGAAATACTCTGACCTGTTTTAGATTTATAGTGATTCTTCAACTTCGTTTTCTTCATTTTCACAGTTTTTGACGTTTTATTAATATAATTGATCATTCTAGATCACTGCTAGATCTGTAACAATCTTCTCTTATGGGGTTAGGGTTAGGGTTAGGGTTAGGGTTAGGGTTAGGTTCAGGTTCCGGTTCCACAGGTTAATAAAGTGTAAATGTGGGGGTCCTTGACAAGAAAAGGTTTGGGAACCACTGTTGTAGAGGGACTATAGAATAGATAGATGTTGATAGTATTAAGTTAGTTACTTTGACAGTGTACAAATGGAACCGGTTTTCAGCAGGTCAAATGAGGTACAGAAAACCATATGACTCCCAGGCTGATCTCACTGGGGGAAAACTGTATGAGTTTATTTGTTTAAGAACTAACAATCAATTGAAAAATATATTCTGGATGTGACACTTACAAGCCAAATTAGCGCATTTGGTAGAGCATTAGACTGAAGATCTAAAGGTCCCTGGTTCAATCCAGGCTTTCGGCAGTTGAAATGAGGTACAGAAAATCCTACGACTCTTAGGCTGATCTCACTGGGTGAAAAACTTTGAGTTTTTTTGTTTAAGAAGTAAAAAGTAACAGTCAATGTAAAAATAAATACTGGATGTGTTACTTGCTAGCTGTAATAGCTCAGTTGGGAGAGCGTTAGACTGTAGATCTGAAGGTTCCTGGTTCAAACCTGTGATTCGGCAGTTGAAATGAGGTACAGACAACCGTATGACTCTCAAGCTGATCTCACTGCGGGATGAACTGTATGTGTTTAAGAACTAACAATGCATTGAAAAATACATTCTGGATGTGTCACTTACAAGCCGAAATAGCTCAGTTGGAAGAGCATTAGACTGAAGATCTAAACGTCCCTAGTTCAATCCTGTGTTTTGGCAGTTGAAATGAGTTACTAAAAACTGTATATAGTTTCGGAAGACTTACTATAATATGTTGTTTTTCATGATTTTGAAGGATAAAAAAAGACATACTATAGTTCATGGGTTTGGAAGACATACATGTGTACTTCATGATTTGGAGGATTAAAAAATATCAGCCAAACACTCAACTATTTACTGTGAAGTTTTCCTTTCCACACTGACATCAAGTGGCCTGGAAATTCCAGCTGAACTGTGTGCCGCTAAGTGGCCCAGCGGATAAGTCACAAGTTATCTGTAGAGTACCTTGTAGAATTGTGCAAGTTCAAACCCAACACACTCAGTAGGAAGGTGCTGGTTTTTGACGTGCCAATCATTCTGATTGACAGATTCCTTGGCCAATCAGATCGGTCTGCCTTCAGCCAATCCTAGGGCTCCTTACATTGTCTCGTCCAATCAAATGGTCGCAGACCCGGACCACTTCCTTGTTTATAACAAGGACTGTATAAAGAGGACAGGAAGCGAAGACCGTAAGGGCGCCGCCATGTTGCTCACATGGTGCTCCATGGAAGGAAAGAAACATGCGCAATGGGCTTTATGCAGCCAACACTTTCCGCGTTCAGCTTCCTTGGTCTGCAACTGCGCATGTTTCTTTCCTTCCATGGAGCACCATGTGAGCGCCCGTACGGTCTTCGCTTCTTGTCCTCTTTAGACAGTCCTTGGTTTATAACTGGATGAAATACTCTGACCTGTTTTAGATTTATAGTGATTCTTCAACTTCGTTTTCTTCATTTTCACAGTTTTTGACGTTTTATTAATATAATTGATCATTCTAGATCACTGCTAGATCTGTAACAATCTTCTCTTATGGGGTTAGGGTTAGGGTTAGGGTTAGGGTTAGGGTTAGGGTTAGGGTTAGGGTTAGGGTTAGGGTTAGGTTCAGGTTCCGGTTCCACAGGTTAATAAAGTGTAAATGTGGGGGTCCTTGACAAGAAAAGGTTTGGGAACCACTGTTGTAGAGGGACTATAGAATAGATAGATGTTGATAGTATTAAGTTAGTTACTTTGACAGTGTACAAATGGAACCGGTTTTCAGCAGGTCAAATGAGGTACAGAAAACCATATGACTCCCAGGCTGATCTCACTGGGGGAAAACTGTATGAGTTTATTTGTTTAAGAACTAACAATCAATTGAAAAATATATTCTGGATGTGACACTTACAAGCCAAATTAGCGCATTTGGTAGAGCATTAGACTGAAGATCTAAAGGTCCCTGGTTCAATCCAGGCTTTCGGCAGTTGAAATGAGGTACAGAAAATCCTACGACTCTTAGGCTGATCTCACTGGGTGAAAAACTTTGAGTTTTTTTGTTTAAGAAGTAACAAGTAACAGTCAATGTAAAAATAAATACTGGATGTGTTACTTGCTAGCTGTAATAGCTCAGTTGGGAGAGCGTTAGACTGTAGATCTGAAGGTTCCTGGTTCAAACCTGTGATTCGGCAGTTGAAATGAGGTACAGACAACCGTATGACTCTCAAGCTGATCTCACTGTGGGATGAACTGTATGAGTTTTTGTTTAAGAACTAACAATACATTGAAAAATACATTCTGGATTTGTCACTCACAAGCAAACAAACAAAAAAGCACTTTGCTTTCCACACTTACATCAAATAGCACAAAAAGCTGTGTAGTAGTATCCAGCAGTTAGCTCAGTGTGATGAGAGGCTGTCCTTGGGAGCCACAGGTCCAGGGTTCAAATCCCACATTAGTCATAACTGTGACACTTTGCTTTGCACACTGATTTCCAGAAGGACAACTTTAAAGCAGCCCAGAAATTCACCATGTTTGTGTGCCTCAGTGGCCCAACGGATAAGTCAGATTATATCCGTAGTATACCTAGTAGAAGTGTGCCGGTTCAAACCCGACATACGACATGCTGTGTTCAAATCACCAACACCTAGAGTAGGCGTGTCCCAGTGGTCTTTCTTTACTGTGACACTTTGCTTTCCACACTTACATCAAATAGCACAAAAAAGCTGTGTAGTAGTATCCAGCAGTTAGCTCAGTGTGATGAGAGGCTGTCCTTGGGAGCCACAGGTCCAGTGTTCAAATCCCACATTAGTCATAACTGTGACACTTTGCTTTGCACACTGATTTCCAGAAGGACAACTTTAAAGCAGCCCAGAAATTCACCATGTTTGTGTGCCTCGGTGGCCCAACGGATAAGTCAGATGCTATCCGTAGTATACCTAGTAGAAGTGTGCCGGTTCAAACCCGACATGCGGTGTTCAAATCACCAACACCTAGAGTAGGTGTGTCCCAGTGGTCTTTCTTTACTGTGACACTTTGCTTTCCACACTTACATCAAATAGCACAAAAAAGCTGTGTAGTAGTATCCAGCAGTTAGCTCAGTGTGATGAGAGGCTGTCCTTGGGAGCCACAGGTCCAGGGTTCAAATCCCACATTAGTCATAACTGTGACACTTTGCTTTGCACACTGATTTCCAGAAGGACAACTTTAAAGCAGCCCAGAAATTCAACATGATTGTGTGCCTCAATGGCCCAGCGGATAAGTCAAATGATATCCGTAGTATACCTAGTAGAAGTGTGCCGGTTCAAACCCGACATACTCCTAGTAGGCGGTGATGGTTCAAATCACTGACACTTAGAGTAGGAGTGGCCCAGTGGATAAATCAGATGATATCCATAGTCTGCACCTAGTACAAGGTGCGGGGTTCAGGTAGGAGGAGAGTAGCGTGGGCAGGTAGGAGGAGATTAGTGGGGTCAGGTAGGAGGAGAGTAAGGTGTTCAGGTAGGTGGGGGGTCAGGTAGGAGGAGAGCAGGGTGGTCAGGTAGGAGGAGAGTCGCGTTCAGGTAGGAGGAGAGCAGGGTGGACAGGTAGGAGGACAGTAGCCTGAGGCGGAGTTCAGTCAGTAGGAAAGGGGAGTGGCCAGGCAGGGGGAGAGTAGGAAGGGGATGGGCCAGGCAGGGGGAGAGTAGGGAGGGGCCAGGCAGGAGTAGAGTAGGAAGGGGAGGGGCCAGGCAGGAGGAGAGTAGGAAGGGGAGGGGCCAGGCAGGAGGAGAGTAGGAAGGGGAGGAGCCAGGCAGGAGGAGAGCAGGAAGGCGAGGGGCCAGGCAGGAGCAGAGTAGGAAGGGGAGGGGGCAGGCAGGGGGAGAGTAGGAAGGGGAGGGGCCTGGCAGGAGGAGAGTAGGAAGGGGAGGGGCCAGGCAGGAGGAGAGTAGGAAGGGGAGGGGCCAGGCAGGAGGAGAGTAGGAAGGGGAGGGGCCAGGCAGGGGGAGAGTAGGGAGGGGAGGGGCCAGGCAGGGGGAGAGTAGGAAGGGGAGGGGCCAGGCAGGGGGAGAGTAGGAAGGGGAGGGGCCAGGCAGGGGGAGAGTAGGAAGGGGAGGGGCCAGGCAGGGGGAGAGTAGGAAGGGGATGCAGAGAAGACAGAGGGGGTCTTCCTGATTTTTTTTATGTTTTTTTTTTTTTTTTTTTTTTAATTTTTAATTTTTAATTTAGAAAATTATAAAAATAATCAGGAAGACCCCCTCTGCCTTCTTTGCATCCCTTCCCTACTATCCCCCTGCCTGGCCCCTCCCCTTCCTACTATCCCCCTGCCTGGCCCCTCCCCTTCCTACTCTCCCCCTGCCTGGCCCCTCCCCTTCCTACTCTCCCCCTGCCTGGCCCCTCCCCTTCCTACTCTCCCCCTGCCTGGCCCCTCCCCTTCCTACTCTCCCCCTGCCTGGCCCCTCCCCTTCCTACTCTCCCCCTGCCAGGCCCCTCCCCTTCCTACTCTCCTCCTGCCTGGGCCCTCCCCTTCCTACTCTCCTCCTGCCAGGCCCCTCCCTTTCCTACTCTCCCCCTGCCTTGCCCCTCCCCTTCCTACTCTCCTCCTGCCTGGCCCCTCCCCTTCCTACTCTCCCACTGCCTGGCCCCTCCCCTTCCTACTCTCCTCCTGCCTGGGCCCTCCCCTTCCTACTCTCCTCCTGCCAGGCCCCTCCCTTTCCTACTCTCCCCCTGCCTTGACCCTCCCCTTCCTACTCTCCTCCTGCCTGGCCCCTCCCCTTCCTACTCTCCGCCTGCCTGGCCCCTCCCCTTCCTACTCTCCGCCTGCCTGGCCCCTCCCCTTCCTACTCTCCTCCTGCCAGGCCCCTCCCTTTCCTACTCTCCCCCTGCCTGCCCCCTCCCCTTGCTACTCTCCTCCTGCCTGGCCCCTCCCTACTCTCCCCCTGCCTGGCCCCTCCCCTTCCTACTCTCCCCCTGCCTGGCCCCTCCCCTTTCCTACTGACTGAACTCCACCTCAGGCTACTGCCCTCCTACCTGACCACCCTGCTCTCCTCCTAGCTGAACCCGACTCTCCTCCTACCTGACCACCCTGCTCTCCTCCTACCTGACCCCCCACCTACCTGACCACCTTACTCTCCTCCTACCTGACGCCACTAATCTCCTCCTACCTGCCCACGCTACTCTCCTCCTACCTGAACCCCGCACCTTGTACTAGGTGCGGACTATGGATATCATCTGATTTATCCACTGGGCCACTCCTACTCTAAGTGTCAGTGATTTGAACCATCACCGCCTACTAGGAGTATGTCGGGTTTGAACCGGCACACTTCTACTAGGTATACTACGGATATCATTTGACTTATCCGCTGGGCCATTGAGGCACACAATCATGTTGAATTTCTGCGCTGCTTTAAAGTTGTCCTTCTGGAAATAGTGTGCAAAGCAAAGTGTCACAGTTATGACTAATGTGGGATTTGAACCCTGGACCTGTGGCTCCCAAGGACAGCCTCTCATCACACTGAGCTAACTGCTGGATACTACTACACAGCTTTTTTGTGCTATTTGATGTAAGTGTGGAAAGCAAAGTGTCACAGTAAAGAAAGACCGCTGGGACACGCCTACTCTAGGTGTTGGTGATTTGAACACCGCATGTCGGGTTTGAACCGGCACACTTCTACTAGGTATACTACGGATATCATCTGACTTATCCGTTGGGCCACCGAGGCACACAGACATGGTGAATTTCTGGGCTGCTTTAAAGTTGTCCTTCTGGAAATCAGTGTGCAAAGCAAAGTGTCACAGTTATGACTAATGTGGGATTTGAACACTGGACCTGTGGCTCCCAAGGACAGCCTCTCATCACACTGAGCTAACTGCTGGATACTACTACACAGCTTTTTTGTGCTATTTGATGTAAGTGTGGAAAGCAAAGTGTCACAGTAAAGAAAGACCGCTGGGACACGCCTACTCTAGGTGTTGGTGATTTGAACGCCGCATGTCGGGTTTGAACCGGCACACTTCTACTAGGTATACTACGGATATCATCTGACTTATCCGTTGGGCCACCGAGGCACACAAACAGGGTGAATTTCTGGGCTGCTTTAAAGTTGTCCTTCTGGAAATCAGTGTGCAAAGCAAAGTGTCACAGTTATGACTAATGTGGGATTTGAACACTGGACCTGTGGCTCCCAAGGACAGCCTCTCATCACACTGAGCTAACTGCTGGATACTACTACACAGCTTTTTTGTGCTATTTGATGTAAGTGTGGAAAGCAAAGTGTCACAGTAAAGAAAGACCGCTGGGACACGCCTACTCTAGATGTTGGTGATTTGAACACCGAATGTCGTATGTCGGGTTTGAACCGGCACACTTCTACTAGGTATACTACGGATATAATCTGACTTATCCGTTGGGCCACTGAGGCACACAAACATGGTGAATTTCTGGGCTGCTTTAAAGTTGTCCTTCTGGAAATCAGTGTGCAAAGCAAAGTGTCACAGTTATGACTAATGTGGGATTTGAACCCTGGACCTGTGGCTCCCAAGGACAGCCTCTCATCACACTGAGCTAACTGCTGGATACTACTACACAGCTTTTTTGTGCTATTTGATGTAAGTGTGGAAAGCAAAGTGTCACAGTAAAGAAAGACCACTGGGACACGCCTACTCTAGGTGTTGGTGATCTGAACACCACATGTCGTATGTCGGGTTTGAACCGGCAAACTTCTACTAGGTATACTACGGATATCATCTGACTTATCCGTTGGGCCACTGAGGCACACAAACATGGTGAATTTCTGGGCTGCTTTAAAGTTGTCCTTCTGGAAATCAGTGTGCAAAGCAAAGTGTCACAGTTATGACTAATGTGGGATTTGAACCCTGGACCTGTGGCTCCCAAGGACAGCCTCTCATCACACTGAGCTAACTGCTGGATACTACTACACAGCTTTTTTGTGCTATTTGATGTAAGTGTGGAAAGCACAAAAAGCAAAAGCAAAAGTGCTTTTTTGTTTGTTTGCTTGTAAGTGACAAATCCAGAATGTATTTTTCAATGTATTGTTAGTTCTTAAACAAAAACTCATACAGTTCATCCCACAGTGAGATCAGCTTGAGAGTCATACAGTTGTCTGTACCTCATTTCAACTGCCGAATCACAGGTTTGAACCAGGAACCTTCAGATCTACAGTCTAACGCTCTCCCAACTGAGCTATTACAGCTAGCAAGTAACACATCCAGTATTTATTTTTACATTGACTGTTACTTGTTACTTCTTAAACAAAAAAACCTCATAAAGTTTTTCACCCAGTGAGATCAGCCTAAGAGTCGTAGGATTTTCTTTACCTCATTTCAACTGCCGAAAGCCTGGATTGAACCAGGGACCTTTAGATCTTCAGTCTAATGCTCTACCAAATGCGCTAATTTGGCTTGTAAGTGTCACATCCAGAATATATTTTTCAATTGATTGTTAGTTCTTAAACAAATAAACTCATACAGTTTTCCCCCAGTGAGATCAGCCCGGGAGTCATATGGTTTTCTGTACCTCATTTGACCTGCTGAAAACCGGTTCCATTTGTACACTGTCAAAGTAACTAACTTAATACTATCAACATCTATCTATTCTATAGTCCCTCTACAAGAGTGGTTCCCAAACCTTTTCTTGTCAAGGACCCCCACATTTACACTTTATTAACCTGTGGAACCGGAACCTGAACCTGAACCTGAACCTGAACCTAACCCTAACCCTAACCCTAACCCTAACCCTAACCCTAACCCTAACCCTAACCCTAACCCCATAAGAGAAGATTGTTACAGATCTAGCAGTGATCTAGAATGATCAATTATATTAATAAAACGTCAAAAACTGTGAAAATTAAGAAAATTAAGTTGAAGAATCACTATAAATCTAAAACAGGTCAGAGTATTTCATCCAGTTATAAACAAGGAAGTGGTCCGGGTCTGCGACCATTTGATTGGACGAGACAATGTAAGGAGCCCTAGGATTGGCTGAAGGCAGACCGATCTGATTGGCCAAGGAATCTGTCAATCAGAATGATTGGCACGTCAAAAACCAGCACCTTCCTACTGAGTGTGTTGGGTTTGAACTAGCACAATTCTACAAGGTACTCTACAGATAACTTGTGATTTATCCGCTGGGCCACTTAGCTGCACACAGTTCAGCCGGAATTTCCAGGCCACTTGATGTCAGTGTGGAAAGGAAAACTTCACAGTAAATAGTTGAGTGTTTGGCTGATATTTTTTAATCCTCCAAATCATGAAGTACACATGTATGTCTTCCAAACCCATGAACTATATAGTATGTCTTTTTTTATCCTTCAAAATCATGAAAAACAACATATTATAGTAAGTCTTCCGAAACTATATACAGTTTTTGGTAACTCATTTCAACTGCCGAAACACAGGATTGAACTAGGGACGTTTAGATCTTCAGTCTAATGCTCTTCCAACTGAGCTATTTCGGCTTGTAAGTGACACATCCAGAATGTATTTTTCAATGGATTGTTAGTTCTTAAACATAAACACATACAGTTCATCCCGCAGTGAGATCAGCTTGAGAGTCATACGGTTGTCTGTACCTCATTTCTACTGCCGACTCACCATCTCCCGATCACGTGGCAGCGTTCTAACACACTGAGCCACTGGCTCCAGACAATTCACACTGCTTTTTTGTTTGTTTGCTTGTAAGTGACACATCCAGAATGTATTTTTCAATGTATTGTTAGTTCTTAAACAAAAACCCATACAGTTCATCCCACAGTGAGATCAGCTTGAGAGTCATACGGTTGTCTGTACCTCATTTCAACTGCCGAATCACAGGTTTGAACCAGGAACCTTCAGATCTACAGTCTAACGCTCTCCCAACTGAGCTATTACAGCTTGCAAGTAACACATCCAGTATTTATTTTTACATTGACTGTTACTTGTTACTTCTTAAACAAAAACTCATAAAGTTTTTCACCCAGTGAGATCAGCCTAAGAGTCGTAGGATTTTCTGTACCTCATTTCAACTGCCGAAAGCCTGGATTGAACCAGGGACCTTTAGATCTTCAGTCTAATGCTCTACCAAATGCGCTAATTTGACTTGTAAGTGTCACATCCAGAATATATTTTTCAATTGATTGTTAGTTCTTAAACAAATAAACTCATACAGTTTTCCCCCATTGAGATCAGCCTGGGAGTCATATGGTTTTCTGTACCTCATTTGACCTGCTGAAAACCGGTTCCATTTGTACACTGTCAAAGTAACTAACTTAATACTATCAACATCTATCTATTCTATAGTCCCTCTACAACAGTGGTTCCCAAACCTTTTCTTGTCAAGGACCCCCACATTTACACTTTATTAACCTGTGGAACCTGAACCTGAACCTGAACCTGAACCTGAACCTGAACCTGAACCTGAACCTGAACCTGAACCTGAACCTGAACCTGAACCTGAACCTGAACCTGAACCTGAACCTGAACCTGAACCTGAACCTGAACCTGAACCTGAACCTGAACCTGAACCTCAACCTCAACCTCAACCTGAACCTGAACCTGAACCTGAACCTGACCCTAACCCTAACCCCATAAGAGAAGATTGTTACAGATCTAGCAGTGATCTAGAATGATCAATTATATTAATAAAACGTCAAAAACTGTGAAAATTAAGAAAATTAAGTTGAAGAATCACTATAAATCTAAAACAGGTCAGAGTATTTCATCCAGTTATAAACAAGGAAGTGGTCCGGGTCTGCGACCATTTGATTGGACGAGACAATGTAAGGAGCCCTAGGATTGGCTGAAGGCAGACCGATCTGATTGGCCAAGGAATCTGTCAATCAGAATGATTGGCACGTCAAAAACCAGCACCTTCCTACTGAGTGTGTTGGGTTTGAACTAGCACAATTCTACAAGGTACTCTACAGATAACTTGTGATTTATCCGCTGGGCCACTTAGCGGCACACAGTTCAGCTGGAATTTCCAGGCCACTTGATGTCAGTGTGGAAAGGAAAACTTCACAGTAAATAGTTGAGTGTTTGGCTGATATTTTTTAATCCTCCAAATCATGAAGTACACATGTATGTCTTCCAAACCCATAAACTATAGTATGTCTTTTTTTATCCTTCAAAATCATGAAAAACAACATATTATAGTAAGTCTTCCGAAACTATATACAGTTTTTGGTAACTCATTTCAACTGCCGAAACACAGGATTGAACTAGGGACGTTTAGATATTCAGTCTAATGCTCTTCCAACTGAGCTATTTCGGCTTGTAAGTGACACATCCAGAATGTATTTTTCAATGTATTGTTAGTTCTTAAACATAAACATACAGTTCATCCCGCAGTGAGATCAGCTTGAGAGTCATACGGTTGTCTGTACCTCATTTCTACTGCCGACTCACCATCTCCCGATCATGTGGCAGCGTTCTAACACACTGAGCCACTGGCTCCAGACAATTCACACTGCTTTTTTGTTTGTTTGCTTGTAAGTGACACATCCAGAATGTATTTTTCAATGTATTGTTAGTTCTTAAACAAAAACCCATACAGTTCATCCCACAGTGAGATCAGCTTGAGAGTCATACGGTTGTCTGTACCTCATTTCAACTGCCGAATCACAGGTTTGAACCAGGAACCTTCAGATCTACAGTCTAACGCTCTCCCAACTGAGCTATTACAGCTTGCAAGTAACACATCCAGTATTTATTTTTACATTGACTGTTACTTGTTACTTCTTAAACAAAAAAACTCATAAAGTTTTTCACCCAGTGAGATCAGCCTAAGAGTCGTAGGATTTTCTGTACCTCATTTCAACTGCCGAAAGCCTGGATTGAACCAGGGACCTTTAGATCTTCAGTCTAATGCTCTACCAAATGCGCTAATTTGGCTTGTAAGTGTCACATCCAGAATATATTTTTCAATTGATTGTTAGTTCTTAAACAGATAAACTCATACAGTTTTCCCCCAGTGAGATCAGCCTGGGAGTCATATGGTTTTCTGTACCTCATTTGACCTGCTGAAAACCGGTTCCATTTGTACACTGTCAAAGTAACTAACTTAATACTAGCAAGTGCAACATCTATCTATTCTATAGTCCCTCTACAATAGTGGTTCCCAAACCTTTTCTTGTCAAGGACCCCCACATTTACACTTTATTAACCTGTGGAACCGGAACCTGAACCTGAACCTAACCCTAACCCTAACCCTAACCCTAACCCTAACCCTAACCCTAACCCTAACCCTAACCCTAACCCCATAAGAGAAGATTGTTACAGATCTAGCAGTGATCTAGAATGATCAATTATATTAATAAAACGTCAAAAACTGTGAAAATGAAGAAAACGAAGTTGAAGAATCACTATAAATCTAAAACAGGTCAGAGTATTTCATCCAGTTATAAACCAAGGACTGTCTAAAGAGGACAAGAAGCGAAGACCGTACGGGCGCTCACATGGTGCTCCATGGAAGGAAAGAAACATGCGCAGTTGCAGACCAAGGAAGCTGAACGCGGAAATTGTTGGCTGCATAAAGCCCATTGCGCATGTTTCTTTCCTTCCATGGAGCACCATGTGAGCAACATGGCGGCGCCCTTACGGTCTTCGCTTCCTGTCCTCTTTATACAGTCCTTGTTATAAACAAGGAAGTGGTCCGGGTCTGCGACCATTTGATTGGACGAGACAATGTAAGGAGCCCTAGGATTGGCAGAAGGCAGACCGATCTGATTGGCCAAGGAATCTGTCAATCAGAATGATTGGCACGTCAAAAACCAGCACCTTCCTACTGAGTGTGTTGGGTTTGAACTTGCACAATTCTACAAGGTACTCTACAGATAACTTGTGACTTATCCGCTGGGCCACTTAGCGGCACACAGTCCAGCTGGAATTTCCAGGCCACTTGATGTGAGTGTGGAAAGGAAAACTTCACAGTAAATAGTTGAGTGTTTGGCTGATATTTTTTAATCCTCCAAATCATGAAGTACACATGTATGTCTTCCAAACCCATGAACTATAGTATGTCTTTTTTTATCCTTCAAAATCATGAAAAACAACATATTATAGTAAGTCTTCCGAAACTATATACAGTTTTTAGTAACTCATTTCAACTGCCGAAACACAGGAATGAACTAGGGACGTTTAGATCTTCAGTCTAATGCTCTTCCAACTGAGCTATTTCGGCTTGTAAGTGACACATCCAGAATGTATTTTTCAATGCATTGTTAGTTCTTAAACACATACAGTTCATCCCGCAGTGAGATCAGCTTGAGAGTCATACGGTTGTCTGTACCTCATTTCTACTGCCGACTCACCATCTCCCGATCATGTGGCAGCGTTCTAACACACTGAGCCACTGGCTCCAGACAATGCACACTGCTTTTTTGTTTGTTTTCTTCTTCTGAAATTGGTCTTGAAAATAAAGATTTACTTGGGGTTTGAACTCACCATCTCCCAAACATGTGGACAGTGTTCTAACACACTGAGCCACTGGCTCCAGACAATTCACACTGCTTTTTTGTTTGTTTGCTTGTAAGTGACACATCCAGAATGTATTTTTCAATGTATTGTTAGTTCTTAAACAAAAACCCATACAGTTCATCCCACAGTGAGATCAGCTTGAGAGTCATACGGTTGTCTGTCTGTACCACATTTCAACTGTCGAATCACAGGTTTGAACCAGGAACCTTCAGATCTACAGTCTAACGCTCTCCCAACTGAGCTATTACAGCTTGCAAGTAACACATCCAGTATTTATTTTTACATTGACTGTTACTTGTTACTTCTTAAACAAAAAAACTCATAAAGTTTTTCACCCAGTGAGATCAGCCTGAGAGTCGTAGGATTTTCTGTACCTCATTTCAACTGCCGAAAGCCTGGATTGAACCAGGGACCTTTAGATCTTCAGTCTAATGCTCTACCAAATGCGCTAATTTGGCTTGTAAGTGTCACATCCAGAATATATTTTTCAATTGATTGTTAGTTCTTAAACAAATAAACTCATACAGTTTTCCCCCAGTGAGATCAGCCTGGGAGTCATATGGTTTTCTGTACCTCATTTGACCTGCTGAAAACCGGTTCCATTTGTACACTGTCAAAGTCACTAACTTAATACTATCAACATCTATCTATTCTATAGTCCCTCTACAACAGTGGTTCCCAAACCTTTTCTTGTCAAGGACCCCCACATTTACACTTTATTAACCTGTGGAACCGGAACCTGAACCTAACCCTAACCCTAACCCTAACCCTAACCCTAACCCTAACCCTAACCCTAACCCTAACCCCATAAGAGAAGATTGTTACAGATCTAGCAGTGATCTAGAATGATCAATTATATTAATAAAACGTCAAAAACTGTGAAAATGAAGAAAATGAAGTTGAAGAATCACTATAAATCTAAAACAGGTCAGAGTATTTCATCCAGTTATAAACAAGGAAGTGGTCCGGGTCTGCGACCATTTGATTGGACGAGACAATGTAAGGAGCCCTAGGATTGGCTGAAGGCAGACCGATCTGATTGGCCAAGGAATCTGTCAATCAGAATGATTGGCACGTCAAAAACCAGCACCTTCCTACTGAGTGTGTTGGGTTTGAACTAGCACAATTCTACAAGGTACTCTACAGATAACTTGTGATTTATCCGCTGGGCCACTTAGCGGCACACAGTTCAGCTGGAATTTCCAGGCCACTTGATGTCAGTGTGGAAAGGAAAACTTCACAGTAAATAGTTGAGTGTTTGGCTGATATTTTTTAATCCTCCAAATCATGAAGTACACATGTATGTCTTCCAAACCCATGAACTATAGTATGTCTTTTTTTATCCTTCAAAATCATGAAAAACAACATATTATAGTAAGTCTTCCGAAACTATATACAGTTTTTGGTAACTCATTTCAACTGCCGAAACACAGGATTGAACTAGGGACGCTTAGATCTTCAGTCTAATGCTCTTCCAACTGAGCTATTTTGGCTTGTAAGTGACACATCCAGAATGTATTTTTCAATGCATTGTTAGTTCTTAAACATGAACACATACAGTTCATCCCGCAGTGAGATCAGCTTGAGAGTCATACGGTTGTCTGTACCTCATTTCTACTGCCGACTCACCATCTCCCGATCATGTGGCAGCGTTCTAACACACTGAGCCACTGGCTACAGACAATTCACACTGCTTTTTTGTTTGTTTGCTTGTAAGTGACACATCCAGAATGTATTTTTCAATGTATTGTTAGTTCTTAAACAAAAACCCATACAGTTCATCCCACAGTGAGATCAGCTTGAGAGTCATACGGTTGTCTGTACCTCATTTCAACTGTCGAATCACAGGTTTGAACCAGGAACCTTCAGATCTACAGTCTAACGCTCTCCCAACTGAGCTATTACAGCTTGCAAGTAACACATCCAGTATTTATTTTTACATTGACTGTTACTTGTTACTTCTTAAACAAAAAAACTCATAAAGTTTTTCACCCAGTGAGATCAGCCTAAGAGTCGTAGGATTTTCTGTACCTCATTTCAACTGCCGAAAGCCTGGATTGAACCAGGGACCTTTAGATCTTCAGTCTAATGCTCTACCAAATGCGCTAATTTGGCTTGTAAGTGTCACATCCAGAATATATTTTTCAATTGATTGTTAGTTCTTCAACAAATAAACTCATACAGTTTTCCCCCAGTGAGATCAGCCTGGGAGTCATATGGTTTTCTGTACCTCATTTGACCTGCTGAAAACCGGTTCCATTTGTACACTGTCAAAGTAACTAACTTAATACTATCAACATCTATCTATTCTATAGTCCCTCTACAACAGTGGTTCCCAAACCTTTTCTTGTCAAGGACCCCCACATTTACACTTTATTAACCTGTGGAACCGGAACCGGAACCGGAACCTGAACCTGAACCTGACCCTGACCCTAACCCTAACCCTAACCCTAACCCTAACCCCATAAGAGAAGATTGTTACAGATCTAGCAGTGATCTAGAATGATCAATTATATTAATAAAACGTCAAAAACTGTGAAAATGAAGAAAATGAAGTTGAAGAATCACTATAAATCTAAAACAGGTCAGAGTATTTCATCCAGTTATAAACAAGGAAGTGGTCCGGGTCTGCGACCATTTGATTGGACGAGACAATGTAAGGAGCCCTAGGATTGGCTGAAGGCAGACCGATCTGATTGGCCAAGGAATCTGTCAATCAGAATGATTGGCACGTCAAAAACCAGCACCTTCCTACTGAGTGTGTTGGGTTTGAACTAGCACAATTCTACAAGGTACTCTACAGATAACTTGTGATTTATCCGCTGGGCCGCTGGGCCACTTAGCGGCACACAGTTCAGCTGGAATTTCCAGGCCACTTGATGTCAGTTTGGAAAGGAAAACTTCACAGTAAATAGTTGAGTGTTTGGCTGATATTTTTTAATCCTCCAAATCATGAAGTACACATGTATGTCTTCCAAACCCATGAACTATAGTATGTCTTTTTTTATCCTTCAAAATCATGAAAAACAACATATTATAGTAAGTCTTCCGAAACTATATACAGTTTTTGGTAACTCATTTCAACTGCCGAAACACAGGATTGAACTAGGGACGTTTAGATCTTCAGTCTAATGCTCTTCCAACTGAGCTATTTCGGCTTGTAAGTGACACATCCAGAATGTATTTTTCAATGCATTGTTAGTTCTTAAACATAAACTCATACAGTTCATCCCGCAGTGAGATCAGCTTGAGAGTCATACGGTTGTCTGTACCTCATTTCTACTGCCGACTCACCATCTCCCGATCATGTGGCAGTGTTCTAACACACTGAGCCACTGGCTCCAGACAATTCACACTGCTTTTTTGTTTGTTTTCTTCTTCTGAAATTGGTCTTGAAAATAAAGATTTATTTGGGGTTTGAACTCACCATCTCCCAAACATGTGGACAGTGTTCTAACACACTGAGCCACTGGCTCCAGACAATTCACACTGCTTTTTTGTTTGTTTGCTTGTAAGTGACACATCCAGAATGTATTTTTCAATGTATTGTTAGTTCTTAAACAAAAACCCATACAGTTCATCCCACAGTGAGATCAGCTTGAGAGTCATACGGTTGTCTGTACCTCATTTCAACTGCCGAATCACAGGTTTGAACCAGGAACCTTCAGATCTACAGTCTAACGCTCTCCCAACTGAGCTATTACAGCTTGCAAGTAACACATCCAGTATTTATTTTTACATTGACTGTTACTTGTTACTTCTTAAACAAAAACTCATAAAGTTTTTCACCCAGTGAGATCAGCCTAAGAGTCGTAGGATTTTCTGTACCTCATTTCAACTCCCGAAAGCCTGGATTGAACCAGGGACCTTTAGATCTTCAGTCTAATGCTCTACCAAATGCGCTAATTTGGCTTGTAAGTGTCACATCCAGAATATATTTTTCAATTGATTGTTAGTTCTTAATCAAAAACTCATACAGTTTTCCCCCAGTGAGATCAGCCTGGGAGTCATACAGTTTTCTGTACCTCCTTTGACCTGCTGAAAACCGGTTCCATTTGTACACTGTCAAAGTAACTAACTTATCATCTAGTATAGACCCTCTACAACAGTGCTTCCCAAACCTTTTCTTGTCAAGGACCCCCGAATTTACACTTTATTAGCCCGTGGAACCTAACCCTAACCCGGCTATAATCCATGGTCAAAAACGATGAAAAACGAGGATTAAAAAAAAAGACTAAATCACTTCTAGACCATGGGCTATAGTGATTTTCGTCCTCAAAAATGATGAAAAACGGCATGCTACAGTTCCCTAACCCTAACCCTTGATCGTAGGAGATAGTAATGTAGGACTCTACAGATCGAGTGCTATCCAGTCATATAGTTTGAACACTTGAAGAAACTACTACAGAAAACTGGAAACACCGCCAATGTGGCGCACTGCATCCTATCTGTAGGAATGAACAATCGACAGCAGGTGACAACAGAAACAGGACGGAAGACAATGAGGGCGGACACAAGTGTGGCCTGATAATTTGCCCAGCTGGTACCCACTTAAGGCCCAATCAGATCCCAGTTCAAACCCATATAGGCAAACACAGTTGGCACACATGAAAATAAAATGGCCCATTTGGATACCACCTAAAACCGAGTTAGAAACCCACATGGGCTAACATGGGTGGGCCCTTTGTGAATACTCGGTGCACGGCCCACTTGGAACCCAAGCCCATAGCCCATGTCAAAACCAAATTGGGCCCAGGTGGACATGTTAGCTGGGTACCGTACGACATACTATAGCACGCCGTTTTTCATCATTTTTGAGAATTTGAAAAAAATGACAAAAAAAAAACGATGGGTTATAGCCCATCGTTTTTAGATTTTTTGGAAAAAAAAATTATCCTCGTTTTTCATCATTTTTGACCATCCCACTGAGCAATAGCCGCCTATTTAGACGTGTTTTAGACGTCTATTTTTTGACGGTTTTTATCCCATTTTTAGACGCTCGTCTAATAGCCCATATAGTACGGCATACTGTAGCACGCCGTTTTTCATCATTTTTGAGGATTTGAAAAAAATGAAAAAAAAAACAAAAAACGATGGGTTATATATAGCCCATCGTTTTTTGAATGTTTATTTATTTTTTTATCCTCGTTTTTCATAATTATTTACCATGGGCTATAGCCCATACCGTACGGCATACTATAGCATGCCGTTTTTCATAATTTTTGAGGATTTGAAAGAAATTAATGAATGAATAGCCCATCGTTTTTAGATTTTTTGAATTTTTTTTGAATCCTCGTTTTTCATCATTTTTGACCATGGGTACCGTACGGCATACTATAGCATGCCGTTTTTCATAATTTTTGAGGATTTGAAAGAAATTAATGAATGAATAGCCCATCGTTTTTAGATTTTTGAATTTTTTTTGAATCCTCGTTTTTCATCATTTTTGACCATCCCACTGAGCAATAGCCCCGGCTATTAGACGCGCGTCTAATAATAATAGACGTTTTTTATCCCATTTTTAGACGCTCGTCTGATAGCCCATATCGTACGGCACACTATAGCATGCCGTTTTTCATCATTTTTAAGGATTTGAAAAATTTCAAAAATTTCAAAAAACGATGGGTTATAGCCCATCATTTTTTGAATTTTTGATTTAATCCTCGTTTTTCATAATTTTTGACCATAGGCTATAGCCCATACCGTACGGCACGCCGTTTTTCATAATCTTTGAGGATTTGAATTTTTTTGAATTTTTTTAAAAACGATGGGTTATAGCCCATCGTTTTTTGATTTTTTTTAATCCTCGTTTTTCATCATTTTGGACCATGGGCTATAGCCCCATATCGTATAGCACGCCGTTTTTTTAATCATTTTTGAGGATTTGAAAAAAATAAAAAAATGAAATAAAACGATCGTTTTTTTGAATTTTTGAAAATGGTGAGAAAATGGTGCAACTTACCGTGGACAGCCCTTTCATCCAAACAGAACATTCCCATCGAATTGTATTAAATAACGTCAAACTCACCAACATTGCAGCTGTAAAGAAAGCTTGAATTATCCTCTATATCTACAATGTATTTGTTTAATAAAAATCCACTGTAGACATGTTATGAACTATACTCTCTGACAAGAAACTCCTTGCAGATTATTTCTTCCTAAGTGTTGGAGTGCTCGTTGACTAGGTGCACCTTGCTGGCAAGATGGCAGCCGTGTGCATCTCATCAATTGGTTCTAGTTCTAGTGAACAGAAATAATAAATAAATAGACTTGGTAACCTAACTGTAGGGAGTGCAAACACATTAAAGAACCTGGGGGTTATCATCTATGAAAAGGCAACACAATGAGCAGAAAATAAAAATGAACCATGTAAATACAACAAATTGAGCAGAGCACTGCAGGGAGTTGAACCCCATTCCGGTAAACTAGAAGTACCACAACCAGTGCCTTGGTTTTTGTTTTGTTTTACGAGGTCCATTGATTGAAATGTAAATTTAGCATTTCAACAGTAAAGTAATTTCACAATTGACATTGTAGGCAATAATTAAGAGGGAGTTGAACCCCGTTCAAGGACTTCAGGGAGCCACCCATAATTCACAACGGTCACAGCGAACTCTGTTGCATCACAACTGGTGGCCAACAGTCGTAACCAACACCGCCGCCGACCCACAGGAGAATACCATCGCACAGTGGTATCAGACAGCCCTCAAACCAAACCCTTCGACCTAGAAGAACTCGAAACTGCAATGGGAAAGTTGAAACCCGGAAAAGCAGCAGGGATTGATGAAATACTGGCAGAAATTATACAGCACCTGGAACCTTACCTAACGCAAAGACCTGGCTCGTGGGGATGCTGAATACATGCATGGCACAGAAAACCATCCCTTCTGTCTGGAGAAAGGCCAAAGTGGTTGCAATCCCAAAACCTGGCAAAGACCCATCATCCCCAAAGAGCTACCGACCTTTCCCTCCTCTGCATCACCTACAAGAGAGGCTGCTACTCCAACGCCTCATGCCACTCATAGACACCAAGCTGACTAAAGACCAAGCTGGTTTCCGTCCCGGCCGCTCCTGTGCTGGACAGAGCTCAACCTCACCCACTCATTGAGGATGGGTTTGAGGGAAAACAAATAGCTGGAGCAGCAACTGGACGGCGAAGCAAGCACGCAGGCAGCTTGTGCCTGCCTGCGTGCCTGCCTGCCTTCCTGCCTGCCTCCCTCATGTGGAAGCTGCATAGTTGAGTTTGTGTGTGTCTTTCTTTGTGTGTCTTTCTTTTTCTGTCTTTCTTTCTTAGGACGAAGATCAAGGTAGACGCCGTTGGAAGGCTCAACACAAGCCGATGCCCCTAGAGATCCATCCCAAAGCCAACGCAGCCAGCCAGCTCCGCCAGTCAGCAAGTGTAGAAAGTCAGGCTGCCAAGCCAGCGCACATCAGCCCTTGCAGTCAACCATTGTAGCCATACCAGCCTTGGTCAGTCAGCTCAGCCAGGCCTCTCTCGAGGCCTGACTCTCTGTCTGCCTGGCCCGGTCTGCCCCGCCCTGCCTTGCAGCAACAGAACCAGCCATGCTGGCAAGCCAGCCAGCTCAGAATACGAGCTCAGCAAGCCAGCGCAGCTGGCAAGCACGCAGTTAGTCTAAACCAGTTTCAGACAGGCAGGCCAGGGCAGACAGACAGGAAGACCGAGGCGCCTAGGCAGGCAGACAGGCCAGGAAGGCAACAAAGTGCAGGCAGGGGGACTATCCGGCCTAAGGCTGCGCTGCAAGGGTTGGAGCCTGGCTTGCTCCTGCTGGTCTGGGCTGAGTGGCTGTGGCTGCACAGTAAGTAACCTAGTCTGGGCTTGTTGCTGCACTGGCTTGCTCAGCTCGCATTCTGAGCTGGCTGGCTTGCCAGAAAGGCTGGTTCTGTTGCTGCAAGGCAGGGCAGGGCAGACCGGGCCAGGCAGACAGAGAGCCAGGCCTCGAGAGAGGCCTGGCTGAGCTGACTGAGCAAGGCTGGTATGGCTGCAATGGCTGACTGCAAGGGCTGATATGCTCTGGCTAGGCAGTCTGACTTTCTACACTGGCTGACTGGCGGAGCTGACTGGCTGCGTTGGCTGACTGGGCAGGCTTGCTGGCTAGCTGGCTTGCTGGGCTCCCTGAGGGAAGCTTTGGGATGGATCTCTAGGGGCATCGGTTTGTGTTGAGGCTTCCAACGGCGTCTACCTTGATCTCCGTCCTAAGAAAGAAAGACAGAAAAAGAAAGACACACACAAACCCAACTATGCAGCTTCCACCTGAGGAACCGAGACGCGAAAAAAGAACTGAGCGTCACTTGGGATGGTCACAAACTCTCCAACCATACCCACCCCATGTATCTTGGAGTTACACTGGACAGGACAATCTTCTTCAAAAAAACACCTGGAGAACACAAAAGCCACGGTCAACACCCACAATAACATCCTGTGAAAACTAGTGAACTCCAAGTGGGGCGCAGACCCACAATGGTCATGGCCCTGTCTTTCTCTACAGCAGAGTATGCCTGCTCAAGCTGGAGCCGATCACGTCACACCAAATTGGTCGACACAGCCCTAAATGACACCTGTCGCATCATCACGGGATGCGTCAAGACAACACCTGTCCCGTGCCTTTATGCGCTAGCCGGCACCTCCCCCCGCACATCAGACGACTGTGTATCGCTCAAGATGAATGGAGAACACAGGAGATAGACAGTGAAGTTGGGGATGAACGAAGGAAAGTCTGGAATGAAATGATAAACACCTCACACACACATAGTTTCCTTTCGTGGCTGTTTACATTCGAGGGTTGCTGGTCCTCTTGAACGGAACAGTTTAACATCATGCCCAGGATGAAAAGATATAGAGAACACCAACATGACAAATAACAGCAGGAAGGCATGGGCCACAATCCACCGTCTTGGCAAAGACCACACCACCCATAATTCACAACGGTCACAGCAAACTCTGTTGCATCACAACTGGTGTAGGTATTAGATGGAATCCGCACACCACAGGTATAAGAAAGACGTTCTTTATTGAAATACTGACAACGTTTCGATCTATTTGATCTTCATCAGGTCATGTGTACACAAAACATACACTTTTATACTAAGGGAGTGCTCCCATTAACCAATCAAAACACCACATTTTGGTGCCCCTCCCATCACTGCAGGTGTGACACGTCAACCCTGAGTGAGTAGGTGGGGACCCAGACATATTGATGTAAATATAGTCTAACAGTAATAATTGCTATAGTGTGTTCAGTAACAGTATTAAGTGTTCAGTAACAGGAATATTCCTGTCTCTCCAGCTCTTTAATAAATAGAAAAGGGTTTAATCAGGAGTTGTAGTAGCCACAGGATAATCTATTAAGCGGTGGATATTGCTCTTGTCTTCATGTCTTTATGTATGTAAATTGTCTTGTTGTTTGTGTTATGTCAAATGCGTGTATATGTGTTCTGCATACTTGGCTGCTGTGTTGCAAGATACATTTCAGTGTGAACTGACAATAAAATACTATATCATATATATATCTTTTTAATCAGGTAGGTGACACATTTTCAGCCAATCAGGAGAAAGTAGCTATTTATGAGCTTAATGTTCCAGTTCTAATTTTGTCTGTTACATTACAATTCCACTTGTTTAATCTGTATCCTGACTGCGTTCCTGATTGGATAAAATTGCAGTTTCAGAAAATGCTTTTTCTGTTTAACAAAAAGCTGGAGAGACCGGGAGACCTCTGTTACTGAACAAACACTATAGCAATGATTTCTGTCACAATAGAGCTATTTAGCACTGTTACTGAACACACACTATAGCAATGATTACTGTCACAATATAGAGCTATATTTAACACTGTTACTGAACACACACTATAGCAATGATTACTGTCACAATACAGAGAAATTTAAGTTAGGTAACCAAATGGACCCCAATAGTAGATCTTTACACTCTCAATAATTCAATTGTTGTTAAGCATCTGCTTAATTTCCAAAAAACTACACAATTAGAGAATGTAGAAGATTGCTACTTTTGCTCCTTTGATTATATAATGCTGATGATGTTCATATGTATTATTGTTGTAGCAGAGTGGTTAGTGACTGAGCTTTGTTAACATGAGTGCCCGCCTGCCCGGGATCGTTTCCCGCCAATTTCAAAGAATGTTTGTTGCTTCCCGCCAATTTCACAGAATGTTTGTCCTTTTACCAACCAACCAAACAATACTCTTTTCACCTCTAGCCACTGACCACCATTGTGAGAGTCTATTAATGTAAAATGGTGGTCCATGGCTCAAACATGTTATCACTTAGGAAGTTACTTGTTTTGTTTATATATGTATATACTACTCCACAAAGCTGTGTTCCAGGCCCAGGCCGTAGCGTAACGGTCTGGGCACCGGACTGGTAATCCAGTCGCAGTGTGCCGCGGGTTCGACTCCCGGACCCGACACGGCCTTTACTGCATGTCATCCACCCATCTCTCTCCCGTTTCCTGTCAGCCTACTGTCTGTCCCTTCAAAAATCAATAAAAGGCGTAAGCCGCAAAAAAAATATATCTAAAAAAAAAGAAAAGTTGTGTTCCAGTAGCAGAGTGGGTACTGTTGACGGTTTGAAAACATCAGTGCCCGGGTTCTTGTCTCTCTTAAGGACTCAGAGTGTGTTTCCTTCTTACCAAACAAAATAGTTTTTGCATCTAGTCGAGGTCCATTCGATATCTGATCCACCGTCCACGGACCACCATTGTGAGAGTCTATAAATGTAAAATGGTGGTCAGTGGCTCAAATACTGAATGAATAATGGACCTCGACTAGATGCAAAAACAATTGTGTTTGTTTGGTAAGAAGGAAAAACACTCAGGCACTGATGTTTACAAAGCTCCGACAGTAACCATTCAGCTACTAGAACACGGACTACTTGTTTTTGTGACGTTATGGTAGGGCTAGTTTGACATGCATTAGACTGCGGACCCCCATTTAGTGGCATTTCTATCTCTGGGACCCCCAGCAACTGACAGGTAGGTAGCCTACTGCAGGGGGTCCCCAGACCCCAGCAACCTTTGATTGATTGATTGAAATATTTATTAACAGTTTGCAGAATTACAGTACATTTTGATCGATTGATTGATTTAAATATTTATTAACAGTTTGCAGAATTACAGTACATTTCAAGCACAAACTCAATACAAAGACTGTTAACTGTGAGTGGACGAGCCAATTAACCATTACACTTGTTTACAAGAGGGTCCACCTTGTTCAATTCATCAAAACATTTAGAGACGTACAAATAGACACTTCTATATCCGATAGTCAAAGAGGGGAAAAAGTGGGGGGTGGTGGGGGTGGATGTAATTTTACGGGGGCCAGTATCGAATTGCAGCCGTCCGTATTTCAAACTCAATACAAAGACTGTTAACTGTGAGTGGACGACCCAATAAAGCATTACACTTGTTTACAAGAGGGTCCACCTTGTTCAATTCATTAAAAAAAAACGACAGGTAGGTAGGGCTGGGGGTCCCCAGACCCCAGCAACTGACAGGTAGGTAGGCCTACTGGGGGTCCCCGGACCCAAGCAACTGACAGGTAGGTAGGCCTACTGGGGGTCCCCGGACGGCAGCAACTGACAGGTAGGTACTGCATGGGTTCCCCGGAGCCCCAAGTCTGAGACTCACTGTGCTATTGTAGGCTACAGGCCTATTGTTATTATAGGTCAGTCCGTAAACACTGAAGTTGGTGCTTTGCATTAAAGTAAGGATAGCAGTCCATCCATTGATTCACAATACACTTGTATGGTGTCTATATCGTATGACGCCGAGAGGGAGAGGCTAAAGCGGGGAAACGTTTTAGCTGCCTGTCAGACTCGCTGCTTGTAGCGAACCCGGCTGGATAAAGAGGTTGAAGGCCAACTGATGATGTGAAGTTTCTTTAATAGATCAACGTGAAAACTAAAAACAAGACACAAACATATAATCAATACAGGCAGACATATCCAATAATGTGAGGCATTCATATAAACAAATGAGTTTACAAATAACCAATAAAAAGGTTCATAACAAGCCATAATACCATATAAACAAACCAATAAAACAAGATCCCCCAACAATATGACACAAACAAATAACCATAAAAATGACATTCACCTTATTCCCTCTCCAGCTAGGTGCTAACTTGTTCCAGGGTGTCCCAATATCATGATGTCACTCAACCATGTCATACTCCAGAAAAGTCATTGATCTGTTTGGTGTTCCATTTCATCCTGTTGTGTTGGTGAGGTTAGGCTTAGCTTTCCATGCTCATGGTTTGGAGCACATGAGGAACAAACATTTCTCCCTGACTGATGCATGCTGGGCTCTCTTTATCAGACAGTATGACCCTGGTGAGTGAGCAAGCTTCCTGTTTTCCCACATAGCCTTTCAAAATAAAAGCCTTTCATCCATTTCATTCCTGGGTCGGTTACACTGCTTTAGTCGTTGTCTGCATGAGAATCACTGCTCCAGGCCAGGGTACTGCTTTTGTTATATTGTATTAAAGTTAGAGAACATTACCACAGTCACAGTGAATCACAGCATAGTAAAAAGCGATTGCGGTCAACGAAGTTGGACCTTCCCTGTTCACCCCCTCTCTCCTTCCATTCATGAAATGCCGCCTCGCGAACAGCTGACTTTACTATGAGTGACGTAGGCTAGTAGCACGCAACACCACGTGACCCATATAACTGTCACCAACAACACTTTTAATTATATTACATGAAGCAGACAGCCCTGTGATGAAACCTTTAGCATTACACTGTGGTTAATACCTTTTTATTCACAATGGAATGTTATTGTATACTCTTAATATATCATGGTGTAGCACAGCACAGTAAATTCATAATTCAATCGATCTGGGATGTTAAAAGTGTGCAAAACTCTGTTCAATGAATTGCCTCTTCTGCTACATTAAACATTACTAAACATTAAACGTAACTTATACCTGTTATTGAGACTCCTATAGAGCATGTTGACACGGATAGCTTGGTTAGTAGTATCTCTGTTATAGTTAATGCAGTTTGACTGATTAAATGAATAGCCTATTTTATTAGACAAAAATGTAGAACAGTAGTACAAGTACCGTCAAAACAAAATATTTCACATGCAAGTAAAGGCATGGTGTTGCAAAGCAAAAAAAGCACTGGTAGTAAAGTACTATCCAAGCTTCTGGTTCAAAGCCCTACAGCGCTTATGTGACCTTTGTCCTGTTGTATGTTTACATTCAATATGAAATGCACTATTTCACTAGAGTGTAAAGACGCTGTGTTCAGATTACCACACCTGAAACCCACTTTATTGTCTACCAGAGACGAAATGTTTTTATAATCGTCATGTGGGGGCGCCCCTCTTACCCCCACAGCTCGGGCTGTGGCCTATAGTACAGGCAACAGAAACACAATACATCTGATAACGCCCCCCCCACTGGAAGCCCCTGCTCTGGCAGCTGTGTTTGGATCCCTCACCCGGTTGTGCCCTGGAAAGAAAGACGCTCATCTGTCTGTCATTACGTCAACGTTGTGCACTGTGCTCTCAGTGGTCCTTCTTAAGTGGGCTCCTTTGAAGAAATGTCCCTATGGGTGTGTGTGTGTGTGTGTGTGTGTGTGTGTGTGTGTGTGTGTGTGTGTGTGTGTGTGTGTGTGTGTTGCTTTTGAAATGGTCTTCCAGGCACAATGACCAGTGATATAGACACAAGTCTATGCTTTGTATGAGTGCTGCACACTCTGAATTGAGATGCGGGAATTGAGCATTTGCACTCCAAGCCCTCGTTATGTAAACATTGTTGAAAATAAACATGTTATTACATTGCAATAGAGGGTTACGTTTTATCCCATTCCCCAGGTTTCCTGTATAATATACAGTGTATATTATCACATTCATATGAAACATAATGCATGGTTACACTAATTGTACTGGATCAAAGTAGTGCACATCCGACCTCTTGACAGGTGTGGCCCCAACGTGAACTCAGCAACTTGAGAAGACAGAGTAGCAAACGTGTGCGGCTCTACTTTGTTGTCTTTACACTAATTGGCACAACCAGTACAGTCAAATTCTACTCATTGTTGAAGAAAGTCACAATAAAAATCAAGCATGAGTGTCAATAAGTTCAAATTAACTTGTTTTATTTAATTTCACCTGACAACAAGTGTGTGTGTGTGTGTGTGTGTGTGTGTGTGTGTGTGTGTGTGTGTGTGTGTGTGTGAGTGAGCATGTGCAAGCATGTTTGAAGCTAATTTCACTAGCTGCTGGAACAATCAGTCACGGTCCACGGCACGCGCATCCGAGTGTATGGACTATAGCTGAGCTCCATTCCAAATCGAATTAGTCAGCATCATCGTCTTACGTCTTTTCTCTAGTCTGGATCCGGCCACAAAAGTTCAGCCACATCACAAGGGCTGTTTTCCCTGGCCAGGTAATACAGGAAACATGACCAGGTATATCTAATGCACCCTTGGATGGCTTCTATGGACACATCCCCACAGGCCTCCTTCATGGAAATCATGTTGAGGTTTCTGTCATAAAACATCAACCGCTGAGAAAAATCTATTGCATTGAGGAACCAGAAATTGTGCAGGTAAAAAGGGAAGTTGTGACTGTGGCGTGGTTGTTGAAAATAATACCAGCTAATGGTCATCCAAAATGAAACAACACCAACGGTATATAAATTAAAGATAATAATTTTGAATGGGACGGTCAGGAAGTCAGAAGTTGTCAGTGATACATTTAGATGTAGAACGATTGCATAAATAAGTCTTCAATAAAACATTGAGTTCACATGAATACATACAGTATAATTTGGAAATGTTTAAAAACCCAATATATCAATTAATTTATAATAGCCATTGAGTTCTGCCTGATTCTGCAATACGGAGTGTGGACAGAGGCAAACACATAGCTACTGTCTGTCTGATGTGTAAGATCAACAGCAAGGATTCTGAGCTTTTTGTGGTGATGTTGATGGCTTTCTACCCAGTATTTCAAGAGGGGGGTGGTGGGACTAGAAACAATGTAATGCCGTCATGTCTCTTCAGACGATGCTCCTGATAGTGACCTGAGAATACAGCATCGCCAGATGAGCCAAGTGGAAAAGGTCTGTGAAAATGATAGATAGCGCTTATGGAATGTCTCAAAATAGCCAAAGTGGGTTCTCTACAGGCGGTGAGGCTCCATGAGAAGGGGAATGATGGTCCCATGAACGGCTTGAGAATCAGAATTGCCCATTCAGACTGTCCAGTTCTTCTTGGCCACAGGGAAAGGCTGTAAGGAGAGAGGACTGCTGTGCTTCACAAACACAGTGTCATCCTCCAGCTTGACTTCATACACTTGTTGCTATAACAGACAAAACAAAAAGTAACAGCTATTAAAATAGAAAGGAAACGCAACACCTTGCTTTAGATGTAAGTACTGAGTACAACTGAGTACTCATGTGGCACCACATGTCTCAAAGAACACATTTATGCAGGAGTTTTCTTTCTGGAAGTGTAGACTATAATTTTAAATAAAATAAAACCCTGAACTGGACTATGTTTTATTACAGTTGTTGAAAACCGAAATGAAGCATAGCGTTGTTCATGCAGGGCACGGGAGTCGCAGAAGCTCAGTTGTAATCAGCTGTCAGTCTGCTGTTTGCTTTCAGCCACTCTTTCCTACACACCAATCACACCTCATTTACGCATCAAGGCGGTCCGTTTAAATACGGCTGGAACTCAATGTTGCAGATCGCCCTAAAGTGATTCAATGTTCTATGGCTTTAATGTTCAAATGTAAAGTTTGCATGACTCAAGTTAATCTGATTTAATGTCTTGCTATGGGCCTGCTCTTGTATACCCATGGGGGGATTTTGATTTGACCGTTCCCTGATTTTGCTTAGCATGCTGCTTAGCAAATTTTAGAGAACATTAACACTTTAAGTTTAACCATTAAGTTTAACTGAATTAAATTAAATCTACTTTAACATGAGTGTTCCTGACTGAACTGATGTTGTGATTGAGTTTATTTAATTTGAGTGTTCTGTAAAATGTGCAAATATATATATATATATATATATATATATATATATATATATATATATATATATATATATATAATATAATAATATTTTGACTGGTATAACACTTACATACAAACAGCTACATACAAAAATATATAAATAAAATAATAATCACCAATATTCTCTGAATATTTTGTGAAATGTTGTGAAAGAGTTTTATTAGAGTTTATCCTATAGTTTTATTAGAGTTGTATTAGAGTTTTATCCTATAGTTTTATTAGAGTTGTATTAGAGTTTTATCCTATAATTTAATTAGAGTTTTATCCTAGAGTTTTATTAGAGTTTTATTAGTTTTATTAGAGTTTTATCCTATAAACTCTAATAAACCTCAAGGATAAAACTATAGGATAAAACGCTAATAAAACTATAGGATAAAACTCCAATAAAACTCTTATAAAACTATAGGATAAAACTCTAATAAAACTATAGGATAAAACGCTAATAAAACTATAGGATAAAACTCCAATAAAACTCTTATAAAACTATAGGATAAAACTCTAATAAAACTATAGGATAAAACTCTTATAAAACTATAGGATAAAACGCTTATAAAACTATAGGATAAAACTATAGGATGAAACTATAGGATGAAACTATAGGATGAAACTATAGGATAAAACTATAGGATAAAACTATAGGATAAAACTATAGGATAAAACTCTAATAAAACTAACACAGAGGAAATATGATGCAAAAACAGTGAGATATTGGAACGTGCAGCTACTGTATAGCCAATCTCTTATTTCAGCTATACAAATGAACCAATTCATCCACAGAACTGAAAAAGAAATGAGAACAATTGCTAGGGGTTTTAAGCAGGGCCCAAGTGCAGGACAAAGTAGGCATATACACTGTTTTCAGGGGTCAAAACAAGTTCACTTTTCCAGTCACACAGAATACAGAAAAGCTCAGTCAAGCTACATCAGGATATACAGGATAACCTCAGGCACCACCACAGTACAGTCACATGCACAGCAGGATTACTCATAGTAACAGAAACAGACCATTGGTCAAAGACTAACCAGCGGGCAGGAATTATGTACACAGGCTAAGATGACACAGGTGAAACACAATGCACAATCATCCTAGGTATAACATGACATAGTTGAGGGGGCGGATCAAGATGTGAGGACACACTGGTGTAAACCACTGGTGTAAACCAGTGGTGGAAGTACTCGTATTTAGTAAAATAATCAATATCATAATGTAGAAATACAAAAGTACTACTCAATATGCAGAATGTCTCATTTCACAATCGTTCAAAACGTATTCCAGTCTTTTTTTTTTAAAGGAGATGTACAAGCTCACAACACGTGACACACTGTGAGCTCGTAGATTGTCTATTTTCAAATAGCCAAGGGATGAAGTGGTTAATGATTTTTGTAATAATAATTAAAATCTACAAAGTAACTAGTCACTAAAGTTTTCAAACAATTGTAGCGTAAAAGTACAATATTTGCCCCTCTGAAATGTAGTGATGTAGAAGTACAAAAGTATTCAACATAGGAAACTCCAGTAAAATAAAACGTACCTCAAAATTGTTTAAGTACGGTACTCAAGTACATGTACAGTACTTGGTTACTTTCCACCACTGGTGTAAACAAAAGCACATGGTGGGCAAAGACAACAAGAAACAGCTGACTATCACGGGGAGAAACCACACAGGAAGTACAGTACAAGGACAGAAAAGGCAAAGTAAATAAGACACAAGTAAATAACTCAGCATGCGTGGAGAGACAGATGCAGATTGTGATCATAACAGACTATAACAAGGCCATGCTGTAACGAAACATAAATGTCCACTTCTCAAGCCATGTCAATTCACAGAGCTATACTGAATTGTACACAACAGCAAGAGTGCACAGGTTACTGTAAACTGCAGGTGTAACTGGAAGGACAAGCAAATCGCCCATGACAAAAGCCCTAACCACACCAAAGAAAGGGTCACCATGCAACTCCTTGGGTCCAAACGTGTCGACCCTTTGGTGTGGTTTGGGCCATTGGCATTGCATTCCATGCGTTGAATAACTAGGGTCAATATGCAACAAGACACATCACACCGCAGGGACAACGCTAAAACCGCCTTGACCCTTTGGTGTGGTTAGGGCTTAGACTATACAGCTACAAATATGATGAGGGTGCACAAACCAGATTTATGCTTTGCACAACTGATTTTACAATGGGAAAAATATCTAAAGGGAGAATGGGGTAAGATGAGCCAGTGGGTATGTTGGCCCACCAGCGTTATCTATATAACCTTAAATCTATTAACATCCATCATTTACGCCTGGCTGTGAAGTTGGGAAGCCTCATGGGGAAAGTGGAAAGCATCCATTTACATAATAAATAATAATCAAAGTAACATTCTCACATCTCAGGCATAATGACTGTTATATCAAAGCAAATGTACACAGTTTTGGTAACTTGACTATAAGTAATAACTGGGGATTATTATTGACTATAAACTGAATTTTAATGCACATAATTTATTAGGTTAAGACGGCAAGACTGCATTCTTTCATCTTAGAAACATTGCACGCATTAGAGCATACCGGTATCTATCCTTGGACAATGCAAAAACATTGATTCACGCCTTTGTTTTCTCTTGTATTGATTATTGTAATGCACTTTTCTCTGGCTTGCCAAAGAAAACAACTGACAGGCTTCAACTTGTTCAGAATGCAGCAGCTAGAATTTTAACTAGAACGAAGATGAGAGAACACATTACCCCAGTTTTAGCCTCACTACATTGGCTTCCAGTAGTTTTTAGGATTGATTTTAAAATAATTGTATTGGTTTATAAAGCTTTAAGTTTAAATGGTCTTGCACCCTCTTACCTCCTCGACTGTCTACCTAGTTATGTCCCAGGCCGTCCCCTCAGGTCCTCCACTGCTGGCCTGCTTGAGGTGCCTAAAGGGATGGCAACTAAAAGATACGGTGAGGCAGCCTGGAATAAACTCCCATTACAGCTTAGACAGGCACCCTCCGTAGCCATATTCAAAGCACAGCTCAAGACCCACCTCTTTACTCTTGCCTTTAGTTGAGTTTTTAAACCCGTTTGCTCTTGCCTGTTTTACTGCTGTTTTTTTAATCTTTGCTATTGCTTTATTGTTGTTTTATGCTCTTGATATTGTTTTTTATTGTCTTAAGGCTACTGTGTGTTGCTTGCTTAACTGTTATTTTACGTTTGTGTTTTTATCTTCTTCTGCCCTGTAAAGCACTTTGCGTTGCATTTTATGACAAGAAAGGTGCTATATAAATAAAGTTTTTTATTATTATTATTATTACACTAATTTAAGAGAAATGTTGTATTAATTGCATATATTAAAAGGTTTTGAATAACAAACTTTATTTAATAGTTTTTTTATTGTAAGTCCTATTTTATGGCCCCTTGTCACATATGCTTACTCATGATTTTAATTGATAGATTAATTTAGATTTTACTGTTATCTTATTTTGCATTGATTGGACAACAGTGAAAATCATCTTACACAATTATCCCATCCCATGTGGATTTTATTTAGGCTACTATTCCACCAAATGCATTTTTCCTGATCAAACAATTTTTTATGTAAATTACTTTGACTGTAAAAGTAATTTACAAATGGCAAATTAAGAGGAGCATGCCTGGAAAAGGCATGCCCTGGCATTAATATGCATAGGCTATTCATTGGCGTGCTGGACTGACCTGTAGCCCGGTACCTGAACTCCCAGTCCTGAGATCAAAGTCATAATCATGCCAGGGACAGATGACCTGCAGGACACTGTCAGCCTCCTCAATCTCACCTTGACAAAGGGGTCCACCTGGCAGACACAGGAAATTCACATTATTGGTGTTTGTTTAGTTTTTGGGTGAGGGGATGATGAGAGGGAGGTTTTTGTATAGGCTCTAGCATCTTTACACTTAAGTTAACCAGATGGAAAACAGACAATTTATAGGTCATGACAGTTTGGCGGCCTGGGCATGGATCATAGCCTACATGATGGACGCTGCTTTTGTTTGCCACGAAGTCTGGCTCAGGCTCACAGCCTCAGTCACTAGGCCTACTCACTAGCATGTCATGTCTGGCCTAACAGTAAACAATCAGTAAACAAGGTATGGATTTACTCATCTGCAATCGTTTCGAATAATGTCATATATGGATATATCGCGCTCTTCCTTTAAATGTCCAAAGGGTTAATTCTGAGTGATTGCGTGATTTTTATCTGGTTTAGCAGCTATAGTTTACCGGCGTGAGCGCAACGAGCATCCATGGCAAAGAATTCTCCCTTTACGTAGAACAGGCAAACGTCCGAGTCATAGCCGAGAGAACAGTACATCAGCCGGCATTGCTTCTTAGAAAGCTCCGAGGCTGGGCCAATGAGCCTCCACGACACGCTTCCCACGTCTCCCTCTTTATTCGCTGAGTCAGAAGCCATAAATAACGGCGAAATAAACTGCTTTCTGATTTGTCCTGCTCGTTATATAGTCCGCATTCCCCACTAGCGCGACTGGACTCAGGCGGACTGGGCTTTGTTCTGTTATTTATTATTCCATAACATCCATTTATCCACGACCCTGGGAGCTAGGGTACACCGGCCGTAGTCGAGAATTACGCTGCCTGACCATATCATAATCATATCATATCCCGTTTATTCCGGTATGTGAGCGACTATATCGCTTCCTCCCAGTCCCAGCTCTGTCAACACTGGTGAAGTGGCGATGATGTCGTTTGCTGCTACTGCGCTACAGCTCCTTTGCTTTAAATTTGTAATTCAAATGTGGCATTTTCATAGCCTAAGATTTAGGCTTAATTTGCCTGAGGGGAAGGACGGACACCAGCTGAGGCCTTATAGGGCTCTGAACATTTTTCTTACACTGATGCGCCAAATGTTAGAGATGCCTACGGGGTGCCTGTGCAAATAATTTCAAATAAATAAGTGTTTTAATCCCGTTTGTGGCCGAACGCCATTCTCTACCCCCCACCCCCTCGTTTACTTCCTGTTTACATTGAGCGTAATTCCGGCTTTCACCGGATGCGCCCCTTCACTACCGCCATCTATCATCTATATCTATGGCCATTGGGAACTTCCGACAGAATCCTCCACAAACACTTCTTTATTGAAAACTACGGACTAATACATTGCACAATCACCCCGTAGGCCTCTCTAACATTTAGAGCATCAGGCTAAACACCTTATATTTTGCACCATTTTGGTACATATTTGGAGCCCTATTGGTGTCAGTTGGTGTCCGTCCTCCCCAGAGTCAATTAGCCTAAAAACCGATCAAATATATCTACGAGAGTTTACATTTTAGGCTAGCATTTTCATACAAATGGAGGTTCATAATAATGAAGCTTAACAACCATGCAAATAGTTTGATCCTGCTATACTTAAATCAAGGGAGGGGGGTTCTTCGCAATAATCTATAGCCTACATTTTGCATGATAAACTAATTATAAACAACTTTTGCAGATACGCTTAAAATGCTGGCTTGCCTTAAAATGTAACCCGTCCAGTAACCCGAGGCAGTAACAGCCAACAGGTATGGTCGCCCCAAATCCGAGTTGCCGACAGCTTGAAAAATGTGGATATATCCCGCCTGTACGGTCGCCCCCAAAGCCTGTCAAGGTCACCATGAAAAGCCTGGCGGAGTCGCCCACCACTGCCAGTCGCCAGGCGTTTGTGTTTACAGGCAGCTCTTAGCTCTTTCTGTTCTACTTCTGGTAGCATAAGCGCCTGCGTCCACTTTAAGAGAATCAGTTTGACAGTTTCCTCCTCACTGTAGCCCCATGCACACACTCACTGTAACCATTGGCTATCATTAGCATTAGCGCACACTGTTTACCTGTCACCAGAAACATTTACATGTCAGGAGCGATGCGAG
This sequence comes from Protomyctophum parallelum, assembly GCF_964188405.1. Lineage (NCBI taxonomy): Eukaryota > Metazoa > Chordata > Actinopteri > Myctophiformes > Myctophidae > Protomyctophum > Protomyctophum parallelum. The sequence continues at coordinate 37,222,747 of NC_139701.1, forward strand.
ACAAAGTCACAAATTACATCCCAACTTTGGATGGCTGACGAGCACCAAGGACAGCACTCATAGATTCCGAGTTATGGAGGTTTGAAAATCCTGCTTTGAACCGAGGTAAATGGATAATAAATAAAACATGAAGGCAAAGCAGAGACCCATATTTTTTGGTATAGCAAAACTCGTATATAGCCACCAACTGGCTATTTAAACACTTTCACCAGCCTGGAGCCCCTTCCTCCCTTTTGGGCATGATGTAAAACTTAAAAACAATTCATAAAGTTTCAAAGAAAATATAGAAAATATATGCCTTGTGAGCTTGTACATTGGCTATTTTCGAAAGAGTTTGAATAAGGCTTTAAGTGGTTAAACAATATCTAATATGGAACATGACATTTTACTAGTTCTCAACTGTTGCTCAATATGAGAGCTATTGTGGGCCTAACATGGTAGACAATAGACATGCCACAATTTGTTGGACAACATTTCAGACAGATATTTGGCAGGAATATTTCTTCATGTTGAGTTTGTCTTGTGTACCAATTCTCCAGTCTGCCTAAAATAAGAATTTTCTTTTAAGAACAGGAAATTATTTGACTCTGTGTTACTAGGATCCTTCTTAACAGAAGTGGCAAATGATTTATACAATAAGTAAAACTTAAGAAGGATAGCCTAAACATTTCATCATAACATTGGCTGTCCAAATTCTTGTCAAGCATTCTTGTTGACAGCTTTTATAGAGTGCCCATGGATAAGTACATTTTCTATGTAGGATCAAAGAACATTAACAAGGCCTATTAATCATCAATACACTAAACAGATTTTTTCCAACGGCACTGAGGTATTTTGTAACATATTAAAGACACAAATTTGCCCAAGTCACACAATGAAAGTTTCTTTTGATGATCTGTTCTTCTTCAACTTTTATTCACTTTGTCTCCATCTCTAGTGTGCCAGTATAGTCCAAACGGCTCTGGCAATAGTGTCTAAGTTATATGACTGATCTGATATGTCTACTCTGGACCCAAACAGGGGCCTCTTGTTCTGACCATTCAGCCTTAAACAGCTGACTCATGTATGCTTATTATAGCATGGATTGAACACAGATAAAGTTGATGTTACTGATGCATGCAGGAAGAAAGAATGGTTCTGATAACTGTCTTGTCAGAATAATAACAACAGCGTTTTATACAATTCCATCTTTTCAGCATCTCCCCTCCTTTCCCCTCCATCAGGCAGTTTAGAGATCTGGATTACTGCATGTTTTTTTGTGAGGGTACCTACCCAATCTCCCTTTTGACATCTGAAAAGTGAGAACAATGTAGGCCTATGTGAAACTACATGAGCTAATCTCCAAAGGTTGTGTGTGCACAGAGAAAAAGAAAAAGAATATCAGGATTAGAAATCTCAGGTATATGGAATGAGCATTAAAATAGTAGAAATGCAAACGAACGCATGTTCAAATGATAAACACCTGCATGGAAGAACATGTATATACTGTATATACGTTTTCAAAGAATGATGTTTTGTGCAATGCTTCAATGAATATGTATAGGTATTTAACCAAGTAAGAAAATAAATTCTGAGGATCAAGCGCTTCTTCAGAAAATAGAATTGCCCATAAATCTCCCAGACATTTAGTTGTAATGTAATGTATCTGCCAGCCCACTGGTGAGTGTAACTTTGAATGTAGAGGGCTAAATGTGGATAGGTGAAATCCAGGCTAAGATGAGATATTAGGTTAGTGGAGCCTAAACTCATCCATCATAGCCTATAAGTCTCCCAAAACATCATAATTCCAGAAACCAGCCTCAGAAGTCTACTAACTCAGCAGCCAAGGTTGGACAGAGAACTAACCAATATGGTTTCCATTATTTCAGTGAATGCACTGATGAAGCTCAGAGCACCATTACATAATCTGTCCACAAATCACATCCCCTACTATAGTTTAGTTCCAGTCCTATTACCACTTTCTCCTGAGGTTAAAATCTTTAGTGCTGGATTACCAAGGAAATTCCATGTGCACACTCATGCAGCCTGGGGATGAACTTTACTGATTTTAGTGACCCGCTTTCTTCTGGGGGCATTTCCACTTGCACGCAAGATAGCTCGAAATCTAATGGGTGGTTGCTATAATAGACTGAGCACATTAGGTGGAAGGTGAACACGACTGATTTTGGTGACCCAAAAGAAACATATACAGTGAGGAGAAAAAGGGGTGGTGGGGGGGGGGGGGCATTCAGATTTTACGGGGGCCAGTTTCAAATTGCAGCTGTCCGTAGGTGCCCTTTGAGAGCGGTTTTGAAGGAGTCAAGGGATTTGCATGTCTTAATGACTGTTGGATCTGGGTTGCACATGGTTTGTTGAACTCCCTCTGGTGTTGTGGGAGTGGACTTCGTTGACATTAAGGAAGTATTTAGACAGGTACAGTACATATCTGGTATCTTGGTGGTGTATCGAATCTTGTGGACCAGACCCATTGCAAGATGCTGTACTCTGTTGTCGACCCTAAGCCATTCCAGCCTGTCAAAGTGGGCAGGGGTGAGGAGCCTGACCAGTTTGTTTTGGGAGGTCTGGAGCCTTTGGAGTTTTAAAGGCCTTTGAGGTGCTGTGGTATACCAAGAGGTGCATGCATAGTCGAAGAAACCTTGTACGAGGGCTCCTTTTAGGGTCTTCAAGGTGTTTTTGTTGACCAGTGAGGAGATCCTGTAAAGGAATCTTGTTCTTTGGTTGGCTTTTTTGATTACGTTGGTGGCCATTTTATCACCGGAAAGATTAGCCTCCAGGATGGAACCTAGGTAGGTAATTTCATCATCATCTCAAAACATAAGCGACGAGGGCCATCATTTAATTGTATATGAGAGTCAAATATTTAGTTTTTTCTCAAGAAAGAGGGACCCCCATTTAAAAAAGGTGAGGTGATAGTGGAGACTGAAATTTATGATGAAGTAGTAAACTGTTCCTAATTTTGCTGGGGAGCCCTGCAAAGACCCCCGAGGGTCCCCGAATCCCAGTTTAATAACCACTGATTTATAAAGCTAGCTTTGTGTCCCCTCTCCACCTCTGTTGAATACATACACATTCCTCTCTTCATCTTCTCATTCCTGATTATAATCCGAGGCTACTGCTGCTGTGTGGTGTTCTCCTCCATCAAAGAACAGTTACAGATTAATTCGTCCAAAGCAAACTTTTTAGTTTCGCTAGTGTGCAGTAAAGATATTTGTCTGACCATTTTAAGTCTACTTTTGTGTTTTGTTTGTTTGTGTATCTAAAACTCATACACTATTTAACAATAGGCTTAGGCTATGCAGCTGTTCTGTGTGCATGCCGCGATGCGCACATGCACGCTCATGCACGTTTCGTGGTACCAGTAAAAAAATCACCATGTTTATAACAGACTCCTCACTCAAATGTGCATATTCGGCATATTCGCCGATACCGATTTGACAAATAAGGGCCGATACCGATTCCGATACAGTATCGGGACATCTCTAAATATATCCCATGCCTTTCAGACAGACAGACAGACAGGGGAGGAGAAGAAGATGGGATTTCAGTGACATGAGGCAATAATTCACCACTTGAAAATGCTGCCGCCAACAACACAGGGGGAGTCAAGGCTGGATGTCTGTCTACGATGATGACTATGATGACTTCATGGTGTTGGTGGCCATTTTATCACCGGAAAGATTAGCCTCCAGGATGGAACCTAGGTAGGTAATTTCATCATCATCTCAAAACATAAGCGACGAGGGCCATCATTTAATTGTATATGAGAGTCAAATATTTAGTTTTTTCTCAAGAAAGAGGGACCCCCATTTAAAAAAGGTGAGGTGATAGTGGAGACTGAAATTTATGATGAAGTAGTAAACTGTTCCTAATTTTGCTGGGGAGCCCTGCAAAGACCCCCGAGGGTCCCCGAATCCCAGTTTAATAACCACTGATTTATAAAGCTAGCTTTGTGTCCCCTCTCCACCTCTGTTGAATACATACACATTCCTCTCTTCATCTTCTCATTCCTGATTATAATCCGACACAATATATGTAGGGATGTCCCGATACACTTTTTTCCGTTTCATTTTTAGTTTCCGATCTGATACCACAATTTCTGTTACCGAATACCGATACCAGTGTTGTGATCTCTTGTTGTGTTTATAGCAATCTAGCTATACTGTATATCTCGTGTTGTGTTTATAGCCAGTGGTGTCATGCTCATAGAACGCAGTACCATGCCGTGGTACCAGTAATGTTTTGACGTGCACGCACAGGGACGGAATGGAACGGTGCACGTGCGTGCACGCTAGAACACGTCCCCCTAGATTCAAGAGAAGTCACCACCAAGACGCACCAAGTACCCAGTGGTCTAGGTTTACTGGCACCGACCTCCCCCTAGTACCGTGCCGAATTCAAATGGCTACTACTTTGCATAACAACAGCTTTAACTGTTTATACCTGAGCAGTGACTGTGAGCGCACGTAGCCTATATGGTAAGCTGCGTAAGCATGCACACTTGACTTACAGCAGTGTGTAGTCTGTGGACTGCTATGGCTCCAGTAGGCTACTGCTGCTGTGTGGTGTTCTCCTCCATCAAAGAACAGTTACAGATTAATTCGTCCAAAGCAAACTTTTTAGTTTCGCTAGTGTGCAGTAAAGATATTTGTCTGACCATTTTAAGTCTACTTTTGTGTTTTGTTTGTTTGTGTATCTAAAACTCATACACTATTTAACAATAGGCTTAGGCTATGCAGCTGTTCTGTGTGCATGCCGCGATGCGCACATGCACGCTCATGCACGTTTCGTGGTACCAGTAAAAAAATCACCATGTTTATAACAGACTCCTCACTCAAATGTGCATATTCGGCATATTCGCCGATAACGATTTGACAAATAAGGGCCGATACCGATTCCGATACAGTATCGGGACATCTCTAAATATATCCCATGCCTTTCAGACAGACAGACAGACAGGGGAGGAGAAGAAGATGGGATTTCAGTGACATGAGGCAATAATTCACCACTTGAAAATGCTGCCGCCAACAACACAGGGGGAGTCAAGGCTGGATGTCTGTCTACGATGATGACTATGATGACTTCATGGTGTGCCATATGGTTTATGTTGAGTACTGTTACTGCATTGTGCTGGCACTTCAGAAGAATTTACAGGTATATGTGATGAGTTGTGATGAGTTGATTTATTAATAATCTGTTAACATAAGGAAACTGTAGGTGGCCACAGTACATCAGGACTCATGACAGGAGAAAAGCTATGCAGCCTCTAAACCCCATTTCATGCACTATAGGCTCCAAATGCATGCTGTTTAAGGGGGAAATGACTACTCCCTTCTTGGCAATATTTGCACGCATGGTTGAAAAGAAATGAATTCCCACACCTTACTTCATAAAAACATGGACCACGTCACTTTCCCTTTTTTCCATCGCTTCTCCTTGAGGAGCTATACATGTACAGGTTCTGCTAAGTTTCTGCTAAGTTCGTTAAAGAAAGAAAACGGGGAGAGAGAAAAAGAGAAAGGAATAGTGGGGCAGATGAGGACGGCTATTGCCGGCTATTGCTAAAAGCCTGGTCTGAAATTGGAATGCTGGCTTGCAAAGTGGCCCATAGAGGGGTGTAAAGCCTGTTCCAGTCTGCTGCGACCAGGGGTCATCAGCTAACCACTGCTGCTGCAAATGACTTCATTCTGAACTCAAACTGCTCCCTATTCTCCTCATAGTGATACTTTACTTACATCTCTAGCTAGATTATTGTAGAAACTCTTACTCTAGGCAATAGAGTAAGGCCTAATGTCCTACACGTGTCCTTCTGCAGAAGCAGCACTCTGACACCCCCTAGCTGGCTCCCACTGAAGAACACAGATCACTGACTGAAAGGCTGTTGCAGATGGTGAGGCTGTGCAGTTATCACTTATTAACAGGAGCCCTCGTACAAGGTTTCTTTGACTATGCATCCACCTCTTGGTACCACAGCACCTCAAAGGCCCTTAAAACAAGGCTCCAGACCTCCCAAAACAAACTGGTCAGGCTCCTACTTGGCCTCACCCCCCGAACCCACCTCACCCCTGCCCACTTTGACAGGCTGGGATGGCTTAGGGTCGACGACAGAGTACAGCATCTTGCAATGGGTCTGGTCCACAAGATTCGATACACCACCAAGATACCCATGTACCTGTCTAAATACTTCCTTAATGTAAACGAAGTCCACACCCACAACACCAGAGGGAGTGCAACAAACCATGTACAACCCAGATTCGGCACAAACAAGGGACTAAATTCTTTTCGCTCCTATGCCACCAAAATGTGGAACGCCCTACCAACAGTCATTAAGACATGTGAATCCCTTGACTCCTTCAAAACCGCTCTCAAAGGGCACCTACGGATGGCTGCAATTCGAAACTGGCCTCTGTAAAATCTGAATCCCCCCCCCCCGCCCCATTTCCCCTCACTGTATATGTATCTTTTCCCTTTTTGCTTCCTATATGATGAATTCCTGTTCTGTTCTTTAGCTACATAGAAGTGTCTATTTGTATGTCTCTAAATGTTTTGATGAATTGAACAATGTGGACCCTGTTGTAAACAAGTGTAATGCTTAATTGGGTCGTCCACTCACAGTTAACAGTCTTTGTATTGAGTTTGTGCTTAAAATGTACTGTAAATTCTACAAACTGTTAATAAATATTTCAATCAATCAATCAAAAACTCAACCCCTGTGGCTGTCTCACAAAATAATCATAAAAAATTGCAACAAACTATTAATCGGAAACTAATCGATTTAAATTTAGTATAATAATAATATTGATAATCAAAATGCCAGATCAGCTATTTCAGTTGTGCGTGTGTGTGTGTGTGTGTGTGTGTGTGTGTAAAATAATTTACATACAAAAGGTTCTTAAGAAAATATGCATGCCTTTCCTTCAGCCCCTAGTGATCCATTGTGAGGTTGCTACAGCAGTACATGTTACCTTCTAGTTAATAGCAAAAACAATGTATTTTGTTTTCATCTTGACTTTCACAACCAGCAGATCTCTCTGAATGAAGAAACACACATTCCAGCTAGGCCGCTATAATGTCCCGCCAAGAGAGAACTCAGAGGTGGGCCAAATTATTCTATAATGGACGTGTCAGATCGGTGTTGCGTTTCAAGATGTGATACAAAAAAGTGAGGATTAAGGAAAAGCATGACCGGCGGTCATACGAGATCCAATGTGAGGGAAGATGATATCCGCAATGGCCTGAGTCTAACCACATTACAGCACGGAGTCAAGCAGACTCTCTGTCCAGGCTGCCTCCCTGAAGATGATAGCGTGGTAGAGTTATGGAGCGGTGACATATTTGCAGAGGGACCCCTCCATCTGGTAAAGTGAACACTGAGTGACAAAATGTGTAACGGAGCAAAGCGCAGCATGGTGGCTGCATGTCTTTCTTTGTAACACTTTCAGACAAAGTAATGTCTTAGCTGTCTCTATGATGGCTCCTCCTGACAACACAAACGCTATGCTGAAATATCTCTAAACTTTTTTTCTTCCTTTTTTTTCATTTTGTGTCATGTTCATACCGTTTGTTGCATTACAAAATTAATTCTGCAAACTCTTTCTGTCACAACATATATCTTCTTTAGGAAATAACATCAATCACTGATCTATGTTATTAAATAGAATTTGCACCACATCCTGATTCCTGATGTGATGAAGAAGTGGTTGTGTGAAGGTTGCTGCTGCCTGAGGTGCTCACAGCAGATAGGAATCAGCAGAAGTAGAAAGACAGCTCAAATAAAGTAACTATATTATAACAAAGGGAATTTACCAACGTGCCTCAAGCCTGGAATGGCTGGTCTGGTGCATCACAGAAAGAAGGCCAACAGTTGCAGATGGAGGAGAGGAGAGGACACTGGAGCAGCACAGACATTTTCATCATGTCATGACTGATGAAGACCGTATAGGTCGAAACGTTAGTCGTTCCTTCTTGTACTAGCACCAAATAAAAGGCTCCAGTGCCTCTCCTCCTTCTGAATATAAATATTATTACATTTATTTTCTCGAAGAGTTCAACATAGTTCAGATTATATACTGTTATGATGCTGTATAGTTACATAGATCCATACATAGATTTTTGTACTCGTGATGCAAATGTTTTAAGAGCAAAGACAACATACTGTAAGACCTCAAAAATGGCTTTGTATGCTAATACAAACGCAATCAAGTCACAAACCTCTCCTTCTCGCACGCATGCACACATACAGTATCAAACATCAGATATGCCAACTTTAACAAGCTGCACTTGCTCAAACTAGGCCAGGGCAGGAGTAAGCTGGCTGAATGGCCTGTATATTGTCCCAGAAAACTCACTGCCTCCATCTGACATTCTTGTGAGAGAAGCTGGAGCAGGCGCATTGGAGCACTTAATGAGGTGCTGAGTGTCTTTCCAGTCTCAGACCTGGAGGGTCCATGGTCCACTCAAGACCCAATTTCATAATTCCATCGGATCCTGTTGGGAGTAGGATTCAATCCCCAAGCGCCAGTGTGCATCCCCAAATACCCAAACATCTATCATTGAGCTTCAAGAGGTTCTTCAAAGAACAAGAGGACACAGAGGGCTGATATTTGGACTGTGCACTTAATTGGACTGTACACATTAAAAGCAAAAGTTGTGGTTTTATATCTTTTCTACAAAGTGCATCTTGCAGTGTGCAGTTCCAGGCAAGAGACATACTGTCTTTTTTGTGTAGTCTGCAATTCATCTATTTTTGTTACTCACGGCTCTCACGGTTGGACCATAGATAATTGTTGCAGCTGTTCTGGCACTTACTGTACCATGGCCTCGTGCTTTGCTTCTTATTCTTCTACTTTTTGGGAGGGGTAAAGGTAAGCTGTGGAAGTATGGAACACAAAAGTTTATTATTTCTACAGATGTTGAATATAAAATGTCCACTTTGTCGATAGCCAATTCTTCTTCTTCTTCTTCTTCTACCCTTATAATGTTTTATTATTATTATTATTATATATCTTTTACATTTGTTTGCCTTTACCTGTGACAAACATTTGAGGTCTCAACACATATTCTACCACCTGTCAAAAACAATTTTATTGTCTCTGCCAGGCAATGGCAAAGACTATGTTTTTGCCCCTGTCCGTCCATCAGTCCATGTGTCCGTCCTTCCATCGTGCTTATATCCAGCACCGTTGGCCCAGTCGCTAGAAAACTGTGCACACACACTCCCTGCATGCCCCACATTATCCAGAACGGCCTGTTATAGCGAGGCATATATGAGGCAGATTTTTCCAAAACACAATTATTTACATTACTTCTACAGATTATATCCATACATCACGCAAATTGGTACAGAGTAGCTCTATAGTCATGTGATCTCAATGGATCTGTCCGATTTTCCATATTCCATCCTGTTTGGCTAAGATTGGCTAATGGCTTCCAAAGTTTGCAGGATAGAGGGTATACGTGTGCCACGTGACATCATCATCATACCCAGAAGTTATGCGAGAATCCCTACTGACTACTGAGTGGTAGAAAAATACTTTCTGGCCTTGACAGCTCATACATCAAGACAGAAAAGTGCTATCTGATTGCATGAACAATCACTTTATGCACGCCACTTTAACGTAGCGTGTAATTTATGTGAAGTTTGGCACACATTCCCACTTGGGCGAGGAATATAAATCCCACCCTTTTCACATTGGCCTGTTATTAATTACAGATAAAAACTAGAACTGCACTCTGTCGAGTGCATACTTGCTTGTTGCACACTAGTAGGCCATAAATGGCCAACTAGTGCGCAAGCAGAGCGCGCAAGTACTTTCGACCGCTGTAAACTGTGAAATCTCAGTATCTCTGTGAAGGAACGTTTGAAATGTCTAATTATTAGGTTGCTACCTACCTACTTTATGCATGTAAACACCTAGTATTATTAAGTATGGTTCAAGTTTCTATCTATATAAGAAATACAGTTTTATCAATTTAGAAATATTCTGCATCCCTTTTTAGTTTTTAAAAGAAAAAAAACATTGATATGTGATGAAAAAAGGTATATAAACTGAATTAAAATATGTTATCACGTATACAGTATAATTATTTTATTATGTATTGTAAATTGTCAATTGTTTTAAATGTATTTCATCTTGGACTATAGTGATATTAATACTAAATCATGATCAGAGTAATATGTGTCTCTAACTTCAATTTCTGTAATAATACTTTCACATTTGTTAAAATATACATGATCTAAAATACTTCCGTAATCTGTAGTTGGATTTGTATTTAATTGTTTAAAGCCTAATCTTGTCATGAAGGTCTTTATACTTCTACCTTTCTCACTATATTGGTCTTCATTGAAATCTCCTATTATCATAATTGCAGAAGTCGGAGATGATAGATACTTTACCATGTTTTCGAGAAATGTGTTTAATTTCGAAAGGTCTGTTTTAGGTGATCTGCAGTACATAAGAATGATATATAGATCTTTATATGTATGCATACGTGTTCTACTCTTTCTAATATCCTGATTTCATTTTGAATTATTTTAATGGAAATATCTTCTTTTATAGCAATTACACTCTGGCATTGGGTCCTTTAATCCACATATTTCTTACGTCATCATTGAGAGCTAGTTATACATATACTATATATATATATGTAATTTGTAAGTTGATTAGCGGTATACTGTGGTTACTTTGCGCCAAAAACCGTCCCAGCCAACCCGCCACTTTTGATGCTTATGCAAATAAAACAGCAAATTGTGCCTGATTTGCTGGAACCAGATTACATACATGACCATATTTCTTACGTCATCATTGAGAGCTAGTCATACACTTTTGATGTGTATGCAAATAAAACAGCAAATTGTGCCTGATTTGCTGGGACCAGATTACATACATGACCATATTTTTTACGTCATCATTGAGAGCTAGTCATACATATACTATATAATTTGTAAGTTGATTAGCGGTATACTGTGGTTACTTTGCGCCAAAAACTGTCCCAGCCAACCCGCCACTTTTGATGCGTATGCAAATAAAACAGCAAATTGTGCCTGATTTACTGGGACCAGGTTACATACATGTAGGCCTATACACAGGAACATTACCTTTAATCCTCCCAACACTAAAACATATCGTCATTATGTCACAATCGAAGACCAATTACACTCTGGCATTGGGTCCTTTAATCCACATATTTCTTACGTCATCATTGAGAGCTAGTTATACATATACACATCATGTACTCTGGTCCCAGCAAATCAGGCACAATTTGCTATTTTATTTTACAAATTACATAGTATATGTATGACTAGCTCTCAATGATGATGTATGTAATCTGGTCCCAGCAAATCAGGCACAATTTGCTGTTTTATTTGCATACGCATCAAAAGTGGCGGGTTGGCTGGGACGGTGCATACGGACCAGGCAAAACTATTACTTGCGCGCTCTGCTTGCGCAAGTAATTAGCCATATTGGATTTGGCCGCCAATGTCGGTATAGTAACCTCATGTAACCTGGGCTACATCTGAGCAGAAATTGGTGCTTTTAAAATGATGTTTACAAAAATATCCCTAAGGCCCTTCACTAGACAGCATTCCATCATACTGTCTGTGTGTTTTTACAGAGCACAATCCTCCACCATTTGCCAAAGCTCTCTGTATCTCAATGTCCCATCCCTCCACCCTGCAGTTCCCAGCAGTCGTTTTGGATAGCACGTGTTATTGTTTGTGTGAAATCTTTGATGTAGTGATCGTATGTGCAGTACTGAACATTACATTACACATATACACACACACACGCACACACACATACACACACACACACACATACACACGTGCGCGTGTGCACACAAACGCACACGTACACGCACACACACACATGTACACGTGCACATGCAAACACACACACACACACACACACACACACACACACACACACACACACACACACACACACACACACACACACACACACACACACACACACACACACACACAAAAAAATAGATAAAACACCTTAGAAGCACATATCAAATTGATGAACATGAAAACTGTACAAAAGTAAGGAGACAAATTAAAATGCTTACACAATTAATTAATTTATAAGTCACTATCCTTCACTTTCCCAAAATGACTAGCACTTGAAACCAAGTCAATTCTTCACAAGTTGTTTTCATGATGCGGAGAGGATCCAGGGGACCTTGTACTATGGCAGAACTCTGGGCATTTATTCCAAGGAAATTATTTTGTTATGGTATTTATGTTGGAAGTTGGAACTGAAAGAGCACTTTCAATTCTCAGAGATCTCCACAAGACAGATTTCTATATCCAATTGCATTTCCAGACCTATAGGCCTACTTTACTTGTGTGTGCATGGGCACTAATGGAAAGATATATTTTCACACCAAGACCCAAATGTAAGTCATGTTGGAGACTGATGGACATTGGAGAAGTGTCCTAAGAGTATGTTCTATGTAAATGGTAAATGGTGCATTTATGTATGCACACATTTATCTCACACACATTCGCACTGATTGCAGAAGAAACCATGCAAGGCACCAACCTGCACATTGTGAGCAATTAAGTCTTAAGTGTCCTAAATGTATTTCCATTTGGCCAACATAAATTGGCCAACATAAACGTAGATCACGCTATAAATATGCCCACAGTTTGTCAATGCGGATACGACGCCATCTGGGTTTTTCCTGCATGGTGTGGCTTCGCCAGTGAACAAACAACTCATTGTGACTTGTGTGGCCTCATTTACTGCACATCCGTCGTAACTTACTATCAACAGCTGAAGATAAGACAGGCAGGCCACAGCTTTATTACACTCTGACTTGTTAAAAATATTAATAAAAATGGCTCTGATTTACCCATACTAATGCAGTCAGCGCCAAGTCAGCTATAGCAGAAGTTGTGATTGTGAAATATATAGTGGCCATTATGAAAGCTACAGAACTGTTGAGTAAACAAGAACAGTGTGCAGGCAGGCAGCTTGCCAGCCCAGTATTGACTGGGCACAGTATTGATTGTGAGCAAATAATTAAACAGGCATGAAAGATGAGGGTAGTTAATTTCAAGAGATCCAATAGGGAAACATAAATAATGGTACCCGGGTACCCCCCACCTCTCTCTCTCTCTCTCTCTCTCTCTCTCATTAGCAGGCAACAGTGCAGCACTATCCCGCTCTCTGTTTCTGGCACAACAGCGTCCCTACTGGTACTCATAGTCATATACTGGTGCTCATTAACCAACACAGACACACATAGCTGAACACAGGCATAGGTGAACACGGACATTGCTGTTCCTTGGAGTGGTTGCACCACTCAAAAAGTGTGACAATTGTCTACACTAATGTGTGCTCTCACAGGAAAAAGATGCCAACTCGCCCCGAGATATCCACGCTTTGGGGGCAAGCTATCCACAGCTTGGGGCGAGCCGTCTTCACTTTTTGAAATTCCGGGGGCGAGTTGGCAAAGGGGCGAGATGACCTGTTACCCATTTGAACATTAAAGGACAACTTTAGTTTTTTTCAACCAATGGTTCATGTTTTAGGTTGTTATTAGAGAAACTAAAAGATGAGTGTTCTTTTTTTTTTCATTTGCTGCTTTCTTTCGTTTTAGGGATTTCAGCTGTTTTTGACAGGGGGGCGGGGGCATTCGAGCATGGGGCTAAATATGTATTTTTTTACAACATTTTATAGCGATTTATTTTTTAATTATTTACTATAGTCCTAATAAACCCCTGGAAATTACATCTGGCCACAAAACATCACGAGATCTACTGAATGTGTCAAACTGACATATTGAGCCTATGACACACAGTGTGGCTTCCCCCCACTAGGCTACCTTCACATTCAATAGATCCTGTGATCTGCTGTGGCCAGATGTAAACTTCCCCCCTTCTTCTCCGTTGGTTTTTATTTTGACTCGAGTGGGAGGGGAATCCCGATCATAGACTGTAATAGTAGCCACGCCCCTCTGAACATACGCGACTTTATGGTAATTTCTTTAATTAATGGGACCATAATTTTCCAAAAAGAATATTATGACATTAGAAATGAGACTTTAAACTAGTGACTGGAAGCAGAAAGTATTCATGACCATGTTTATTAAGGTAATACAGTCTAGGTGAAGTTGGGCCCAAATACATGGACTTCTATGGGGCTATGGGTTTTTCTGGGTCCAATGACAGCGCCACAACAGGCCATTATATGAACTACGATTTCCTTAGTGGCTTCACAAAATATCTGTCTGACTGCCCCCCTGATGTACACACAGCAGTTGATGCTCCAGTGCATTTGTAATCTGTCACCGTCCACAGGTCCTTACTAAAGAATCTGAGACCCAATAATACTACCTCCTGCCTCTTTATTATGACAACACCAGAATCACCAACGAGACGTAACATGGTTTCATAGGCCACTTTGTCAAAACTCCAAGAACTGAGAGAGAGTGATAATTGATGAGGTGTAGCTCTGTGTTCTTAATCTGGCCCTGTGCGCACACAAACACACGCACGCACGCACACAAGCACGCACGCACACACGCTACTCCTCTTTCATTGTGCTGTTCTCTGAAGGAATCTTCAAATCTAATGCGTCCATCTGTTTTCTCCATCCATAAAGCTCCCGTAATGACAAACGCAGACTGTCTGACTCTTCTCCCATTCCAAGCAAGCTAAACATACACCCTCTATCCACCCTAAGATACCTGCTTTTTTTCAGTGTTGCCAAATACCCAGAATACCAGTGTCTGCAGAGTGCAGACTGAGTCGCACTGACTCTAGCATGACCAATCTATTCCCAATACTTTTGGGACGTTTTCGCTATTTTTAACAGGGGGGCAGGGGAATTCGAACAAGTGGCTAAATATCTTCTTATTGTCTTTTTTCTTTTTTTTTACACACTTTTATGGTGATTTCTTTATTATTATTTACTGTAGTCCTATTAGACCCCAGGAAATTACATCTGGCCACAAGATCACGGGATCTACTGAATGTTAAGGAGTTGACAAACTGACCTGTTGTTCGTTCAGACACACGGAAAACAACTACTGTGGCCAGATGTAATTTCCTGGGGTCTAGTAGGACTACAGTAAATAATAATATAGAAATCGCCGTAACATTTTGTTAAAAAAAAAGACACATTTAGCCACTTGTTCGAATGCCTGTCCCCTGTCAAAAATAGCTAAAATCATTAAAACTAAAGAAGAAAGGAGCAAATGAAACAAAATTTACGTTCATCTTTTACTTTCTCTAATAACAACCTAAAACATGAATATAGAGGTTATGCACGTGACATCATCGTACCTGGAAGTTATGTGGGAACGCCCACTGAGTGGCTAATCATTGTGTATATTCCTGCACTATACCTGCATCGAGTGATCTTGGTACATAGAATTTGATCTATTGAAGATTCTGACCTTCAAATGTACATCATTTTTGTTTTGATTGTATTGCTGTATTGTTGTATTGTTCTTTCTGCTTTGGCAATGTAAACGTATGTTTTCTCATGCCAATAAAGCCCTTTGAATTGAATTGAAATTGAGTGTCAAAAAACTACTTTCTGGCATTGACAGCCCATTCATCCAAACAGAAAAGTCCTGTTTGATTGCATTAAACAATGTTAAACTCACCAACATTGCAGCTGTGCGAAAATCTTGAATTATCCTCTTTCTATCTGCAAAGTTATTGTTTCATAAAAATCCACCATAGAAACGTTATGAGCTACTTTCTGTCAAGAAATTCCCTGCATTTGATTATTTTGTGTCAGAGTTTGGAAGTGCTTGTTTTCAATAACACAACATTTTGCTGCCTCCTGCATTATGTGACATGTGAAACAGGTGGTACGCAGGACGGTTGAGTGATTTCCAACGAGCGCTTCCAAACTTCAACACTCCATGCTGCTCAATGTTTTGCCACTCAGTCTAGATGAGGGGGGCGTGTCCTGATGGGAAAATCATGCATGTGCATACGTTAAGATCTGCTATTTTCACTAGTTTTGGTCCTGGGGAGAATTTCTCTTTTGGGTCGCGGACTAAAAGGTTTTGGAACCACTACTCTAAATAGAATGAAGCCTTCATTCTGCCTACTGTCTAAGTGTAAAAGCGGGGTTTGACTTCTGTTCCTCTTAACTTAAACGTGTGTTCAGACAGAGTGACAACTAAAGGATAGTGAGTCTTAGTGACATTCACCCTTTGGTCTCAGAGATCCACAGTTACACTCATACCTTATGATCTGTTTAGACCTCACTCTGACCGTAAATAGGATGACTCAAATCTAATCACCCGATCTCTGCTGTGCAATAGACTGTTGAACAGGTCACATAAACTCTCACAAATGTACATAATGTAGACAGTGGAGTACTTGCTATCTGGCATATTTGGAGAAATCCCATGGTCTGCGACTCTGCACTCTACCGCATCAGTGGGCCCATGGACTGTCCATCAAATAATCCATACATTGTATACGTCCAGCCCTGTTCGTCTCTTTAGTAGCCCTGTAGGGCCTGTTATTCTTGATGTGCATGAGAGCCTGCGTATTTTCGGACTGGACTCACAGGCCTAATTAAGTCGGCTCCCACTACAGAAGTTTTGGGACGATCGTTTAAACTTGTGTTTGCAGCATATGCTCTGCTGTAGCTTACTCCATCTCTGTATTGTTACTGTATTAATGATGTGTTGTGGTTATAAAACATTGTATAAATTGTTTTGAGCTGCACAACCCCCTCAAAATGACAGTGATGATTACAATCATCGATTTAGATCGTTTCAGTCCAATAAGAGTTAAAAAGTATTTTCATTTTAAAACATGACAACATATGCAAAACATGCATATTTTGTATATAAGTTATACATATAATTACAATAAGCACCAACTGTAACTGATTGTCATCGTATACAGTACAGTAGGTAATCAATGCACGCTAATTTGACCCGAGCACTGGAACACATCTGGAGATAACAGAGCAACCAGCAGAACTATGTATATACTGTGGAGTCTTGTGGACTGCCCTCAGAGAGGTCAGTCAGTTCAACTCTCAAGATTAGATTTTCGATCTGTGTTAAAATCTATCAGCATGCTCCAAGAACAGCGCTCCTTTGAGGCAGGCCCTTGAGTTGGAAGCATACTGCGCTTTACCTAATCAAAATGGAGTGGCCATGGCGAAGACATAAATATCCAATGTAATCCTGTGTGTGTGTGTGTGTGTGTGTGTGTGTGCGTGCGTGCGTGCGTGCGTGCGTGCGTGCGTGCGTGCGTGCGTGCGTGCGTGCGCAAAGAAGGCCCAAAAACATCACCTGTCGTCCATGTCAACATTGTTAGGATTTGCGGACAAAGGATTAGGTGTCAAAATATGATCTATTGCTCGGTTAAGCCCATTAAGTCAAATTACTGAGCATCTTCTGTAATACCATGGATGAAATGTATGATACCCACTAATAAAAGATTCAGTGCCTGTCATATTCAGTGTCGGGAAGAGGGGGTAGCTGTCTGCCAAAACCCACATACAAGCGTCACAATCACATTTCCAACAGGAAAACACATCTGCTAACGTTAGGTCAACATCAACAACAGTTCGTGTTCATGTAAATTGCTTCGAAATGGTTCCAGTCTGTTTGTGCCAACACAGACATGTGGGTTTTTAATCTGTGCTGGAGGGAACCCCACTGCAGCAATGATTGCCTTTACTAAATGGTTTAGTTACAGTACTGGCTAATGTCAACTTCTGCTGAAGCTGCCTCTCTAAAGCCGTAACCACACCAAAGGGTCACCATGCAACTCCTTGGGTCCAAACGGTTGCAAGGAGTTAACGCTAAAACCGTCTCGACCCTTTGGTGTGGTTAGGGCTTAATATTGACTGCTGTGGGCTTTTGGTAGGCAGTAATCTACTAATCTCTTGCAAAATATCTCCCAAATAAAATGGCAGACTAAATAAATTGTGATGTTTTATTGTGTTGAGTATTCCTACAAAACAGACAGCAGGTCAAACAAGATATGAGGTTGTTCTGTAACTCGATTGTGCATGCGCACATACTTTCTCAACACAGTGCTTGGATTTAATGCTCCTGTACTTTCTGTTTTGTTCACGACCATACCATACTCCATATGGATGTATTAGTATTACGTTTTATTTTTTTCTTTTCTTTTACTTTGCAATTCATGATGTAAAATGTTCCTATAATTTCTACTCCATGTCATGTTCCGCCGTAGTACATTAACAAAAAGTTAAAGGCTCTAGTCTATACTGTAGATCTAGATACTTTTTTTGGGCAGTGGTGCCTCAGGGGTAGAGTGGCTGGATGGTAACCGCAAGGTTGCCAGTTCGAACCCGGGCTCCCCCAGAGTTAGTGTTGAAGTGACCCCTGCTCCTGCTCCTGGTTAGTGCCTTGCATGTTTTCTGATGCCATCAGTGTATGAATGTATAGACTATAGACTGACACCACATAAGACAGGAACGCCCAAAAACGTCACATCCGGTTTTAGCCCGGGGTAAGAATTTTCTATGGCTGCAACTTTTTCCAATCCTTAATCACATACGGACAAACATCTATGCCGATAATATCTAACTTGCGGAGGTAACTTGCCTTGTCCACGGGCAACAGATCTTTCAACGTATGGCATTACAAATACGTTTGATAATCGCTACTCTGCGCAATATTGTTTTGGAAATGCCGCAAATTGCATTGCAGTGAACGAGAGCAAATCACAACTTCCCCCGGGGGTGGTGACTCGGCCCTGAATACGCGCTGTGGTGTCAGTCTATGGGTGAATGTAATGCACAATCTATGTAAAGCGCCTTGGATAAAGGCGCTATATAAATGCACCATTTACCATTTATTTAGCAAAATGATGTGATTCTTTATTGCAATACAGATCACACGTTTTCACACTAACAGTTTCATTTAGCTCTAGTGTGCGATAGATATAGGGTCAAACCAAAACTATTAAATGTTCGCTGTTACTGTAGTAACACATTATACACAACATTATTTGTAGTATATTACGAATAAGTAATAGACACAATGAGGTATATCAATAAGAGTCAGACATTAAAATATTATGCTGTCTGTGTGATGCAGATCAGTTGAGTTGATGTTTCAAACTAGGAACCACTTTAACCTGTCATATATGTTTGACATGTCAGACTCATTAAGTAAGAAATGTAAAAAAGTTAAATAGCGTCGTAAAGTGACAATGTGAGAATGTCTATAGGTTATTTTTGCCAGCTATTTGAACTCCACCTACTGTACTGCATATAGTACAGTATAGGGACAATGGGAATGTAAAAAAAACAATTATTTTTTTCCAAGCGATGCCGTCGTAGACAAAATATAAGTTAGCCTTTACAATGTCTATTAATTACATCAGGCTTTTCTTTTGCTTTGCCTGGAAAGGGCTGATATATCAGAGTCTCATTGGCCGCCTTTGTATGGTTAAGACCTACGTACTGTACATATGATACCCCTTCAAAAGACTGTTTTCCTTTCCACAGTTTGACCCACACATTTTTCTTGACTGTAGTGTAGTCTGTTCTATTTGCTGAGAGAGGAAACGGGACACAGAGTTATTCAGAGGTGTAGGTGTGTGTGTGTGTGTGTGTGTGTGTGTGTGTGTGTGTGTGTGTGTGTGGTGTGCGTCTGTGCTTGCGTGCGTGCGTGCGTATGCTAGTGTGTGGTGTGCGTCTGTGCGTGCGCGCGTGAGTATGCCGTGTGCGTGCACCCACCCATGTGTGTTCAAATTAATTTTCACTAGGGGTCTACAATCCATAATTCCCTGAAGGTCTGTGTATCCTTCAGTCAGATCTGACATGAAAGGGGATTCTATTTCTGGTCCCTGTGTGCGCGTGCATGCAGCGACTGTGTGTATGCTATAATAGCCAACAGCAAGGCTGCTATCCAACTATTATATTGATCATGATGAATATGTTTAATTTTCGTTCTCTGAAAACATCCTGCTTAAAATAATTTAAGAAAAAACATCACATCAAAAGTCTCAACTAGCTTGCCGGAAAGGTTTTGTATAAAAAAATAAAATAAAATAACGAGAAGAGAACATTCCCATTCTCGTATTATATTGGTGTAAACCTGATACATCTAAATATGAATCCCATGTATAACGCGGACAGACACCATATGTTTTTTGGATTGAAATTATTCAAGCAGAACAGAAAAACATCCAGAAGGCAGACATAATTTATGTCTTTCAGGGCACAGGCGAAGGAATGATCCCTTTTTCTCTCTCTTCTAAGCCTGTTGTGTTACTTCGGTGCAAGCTCAATATTGAGAGTAAAAGGACATCTGTAGTTTTATTTGTTATAATTTCATTAATAATGCCTTCTCCCACTCTATTTGGCTTGGCGTGACAGTTTAGGATGGTGCAGCTCTGATCAGTTGTGATGCCTAGAATGAATGGGCATAGAACCTGAAGAGGCAGTTGGTTTACTCATGACAGAAGGAAATTGATTAGGCATCTTATGAAATGGAAATCGATCAAGCATGGATTCACGCAGACAGGCTTTCTGTAAGGAGGATGGCGATAGAAAGCTGGCAGAGATTCTTCTTGTTAGGATCATAGAAAGGAATAGACTAGAATGGAATGTAATTTATTGTCTGGTCTTTTAAGAAGGTAAAGGTTGACATCTTTTCTTTTCCACGAAGACAAAACACACACATCTTCTCAGCCTTTTTCTTTAAAAAGATTGAATTATATGGTGAAGTAACCATATTTGATTCGAATTAAAGCTCTCTGCCTTGAGTTTGGTTAGTGTGTCAGCGTTGTCAGATGAAAAGCCAAGTTTTGCATCAGAAGTCCTTTCAGGAAACAGTGAGTCTGGTCCATCGTAGACGAGCAAGCTGTCTTAGATACTGTGTAACCATCCAGTGTAGATGATGTATTTGCCCATACTCCGAGTCCTTTATATATATAAGCACACACACACACACACACACACACACACACACACACACACACACACACAGTCTGAAAATCTGTACACTCGATAATGTTCCTGGCAAACACATTTAATATTTAAAAAAATAAACATCCCAAGGATGTTTTTATTCCAATGTTTCTGTCTCAGAGCAGTTTGCAGTGCTGTGAAGAGAGAATAAACATGGTGAAGTAATTAGGTAGCCTTTAGGTGTTGAAATTCAATTCAACCAGTGAAAGCTGCACTTTGGACTGGAGACACCAGAATGTAACTAAGTCCAGTCATCGCAGCTTCTGTAGGAATACAAATACATTTCTCCTGTTCTAATCTCTGTTCTTTGACTGCATCTAACAAAGAAGCTGTCAAACCTCTCAGTCCAATGTAAAATAAAGAGAGAGAATTCCACACAGCTCATCTCCACAGTGTTTTATAGTTAAAAACACTGACATTCTGGGAGAGTGGACTGTCCCAGTCCAGGACATATCAATACTTAACACATACCAAGCTGTGAACATAAGGCTCAGCATTAGTAGCAGATCAAAGTTGGTGGTGAGCAGCTGAGACAAATAAAAATATACGTCCATAATTTATTCTGACCTAGATGACTATGATTTATACGTCATTATGGATACATTAACTTTAAAAAGGGGTTCTCTCAAAGTGTGGCAGATGACAATTGTGAAGCAGGGTTAATTTCAAATTCAGTATCAGCAAGGAATGAATTAGTCACAGGAAACAAAATGTTTTTATCAGGTGAAAGGAAATGATCAGATAATTGAAACCGTGTCTTGCATGTTCTGAAGTTTCCATTACAGATGCTGTATATTTTAGATAAAAGTCCACATCTAGATAATGGAGGGATTAACTTGTTTTGCTGTTTTGAGACCAGATCTCTGGTCAACAATTGTGTTGCCAAATAGTTGAAAATAGATGTCAATCACTTTAATATGTTGTGGTCTCTGAACAACTACTGAATGTTTGGTTTATTAAATCATGTCCAAACAGCAGTCTGCCAAGTAGCTTCAAGCTGTCCACATCTAAATCTGTATATATTTATTTGACTGATTACTGGTTTTACTGTGTATCCATTGGAAGAAGAATTCACTGAAGGAGCAATGAA
This sequence comes from Protomyctophum parallelum, assembly GCF_964188405.1. NCBI lineage: Eukaryota > Metazoa > Chordata > Actinopteri > Myctophiformes > Myctophidae > Protomyctophum > Protomyctophum parallelum. The sequence goes on from NC_139701.1 coordinate 37,244,788, forward strand.
AAATACAGACTACAACAGTGGACCACTGGTGGTCTTGCAGGTGGGCCCCCAAATTATTGGCAAAACACTAAGATTTTAATGATAATATAACTTTATTTTATTATTTTTTAAGACAAACAAAACTAGTTTTTTTTGTCTTAAAAACTTTTTCTATCGATTACTCACGCCTATGGAGACACAAGTCTCCTCAAATTATTGGTTTGGAATGCGACAAACACAAAATCATGAATTCTCTCCACAGGGGTGAGATAGAAAGAAAGAAAGTCATTTTGGAGGTGAACTATCCCTTTAAGATGGGTGGAACTTTCATGATTTTCATGTGTGCCCTGATCCAGAAAAGGTTCAGAACGACTGGACTAGACAACAAAGCACATTCTTATTATGAGACTAGAGATTCATCAGATGCATTTGAAATGTTCTACATTAGAAAGTGTGTGCATGCTCTTTAGTCTTTCATTGTAAAGCTTAGCAATTCTGTAAAGTGTAAATATCCACCTCCAGATTCCGAACAGTGTTTGAGGTGGGGTCGTGTTAAGTGTTCCATTTAGTTTAGTTTAGTTTGATCATCTTTACCCGCATCAATTAAATCACATACATTATGCAGTGCTTATCCTATGTTCATGTATGTACAGGAACGAAAAGTCAACAGTGACCAGATTCCAGATCTAAATACATACATCTAAAAACGAAACAATCCCACACCCATCAATAAGCGTGTCATTATATAGATCTATGTGGATCCATATATGCTATTATTATATGTATTAGTATTACACTACATAACCATTATTATTAAAGATATCTGGTCACTGAGTCTTGGTGGCCTGTAAATCACAGGATATAGATAGTTGCATGCATGGTATTTAGGAAATCAGCAGTTGATGCATCTTTTTATTTACAAGTCAACGTTTGGTCATTGAGTTAACTTAATACAATGCAATTCCAACCATCATTGTTTTGATCAAATAGACTACAGCTTGTACGGCTGTATTTATACTTGTAAAGGAAATAGAGCATGCACCTCCACTCTAGCCCAGGTGCTGGACAAAAGGCAGTACAAGAGGAAAAGAATAGTCCAGCACCACTGGTATGAAAACTCAGCTCCACTGGTTTATTTGACTCAACGTTTCGATCCCTTAGGATCTTCTTCAGGAATGTATTTATATGCATATGTCATGCATCGAACATAGCAGATCTACATCAAGTGTAAGCAGAGCACAAGAAAGAGTCACCTACTAATCATGATTACTGTTGAACACAGTCGATGACACATCAATGTGGCGTTGGGGCTATTAAGCATCTGTTTCCATATGCGATTTTGGTTGTGATCGGTCATGACTACTCCTGGAATGTCCGTTTCTCTCTCTCCGTTGGCTTGTTATCATTTTATTGTTATCATTTTCCTTTTGCCCATAAAGATGCATTTTGTGCAGTGATTGATGGTCATTTTATGACCACTATTGCTTTCCTTCTTTCTACTGTGTTAAATGACTAAAGCAGCCAGTGTCCTCAGCCCTCATAGTCACCATAAAACTGATGGGTTAACGGTAAGGGCCATCGCCAGTTCCTCCCCACCTCTGCTCCCGGAATTTCCATTACTGCCCTGAGCTCCAGAAACTCCCATCATGGAACCTGTTCACTCTTTTTCTACTTTATGTTCTCCTCTTCGCCCTTGCTCCTCATCCTCCAATACTACCAGCTACAATAGGGCATCATACCCGATCGATTCCCAGGGAACTCCAGGTTTGGGCTTCAGTGATTGAACACTTACAATAAGCGTATTGTGAAGTGTAATGTAGTTTAACATAACTAAAGGTTATAACATAACCAGGATTATGTAAACAAACATTAGCGAACAATACGCAGGTGGCCCTTCTCACTTACTACAGCAGAAGAAAAATGTGACCAAGTGCGTGCAAGAGTATACCCCGGAGGGGAGGAGTCACACACACTACGTCATGATGCAAAAAGCCCAGACTCTTAGAGTATGTGAGTTTATGGAAAGTTCTGTCTAATAGGTCTTCTTCTTCTTTCGTGTATCATCAGATGACCAACTCAGTGTCATGCAGCCATGCCCTCGTCTCTAACTCAAAAAGGCTAGCTTCTGTGATGATGTGCTCGGCAGTCTGTTCAGGCTCGCCACACTCGCATGCCGCGCTGTCCGATAGGCCCCACTTCTTCATGGATGACTTGAAGCGTCCCACGCCACAGCGCAGATGGTTCAGCGAGGTACATAGATGGCGTGGCATGTCTTCTCCTTTAACGCCACCTGCTGGGTCCCGGATGTGTTGTTGAATCCGGGAGGGCCCGGCCGTCTCCCACGACTGTTTCCAGGATGCTGCCAGCCAGGCGTCTCTGGACAAGTCCTCAGGAATGGACAGTAGCATATCTTGGGCTGCCTCGTTGTAGGGATGGCGAGACTTGAGCCTGCCTGGTGGTGCCGGTGTTGTTGTGGCTTTGTGCAAGATGTGCCAGTCGTATTTCTGGGCTTTTCTTGCCAGGGCTAGCGTAGCCGCTTCCCGTCGGAGACTGGCTGGAGCAATTCCAGCCAGGACTGGAAGGTAGGACACCGGTGTGGGTTTCAGACAACCAGTTACTATCCGGAGGGCGCTGTTAATGACAGTATCTACTTTGTTGACATGTGGGCTTCTGCTCCAGGCGGGGGCGCAGTATTCTGCTACGGGTAGGACCAGGGCTTGTGTGGATACACGTAGGGTCTTAGGGGAAGCTCCCCAAGTTGAGCCTGCCAGGCGACGGATGAGCGAGACCCTTGCTGTTGTCTTGGCCTTCACTTCATCCAGATGTTGCTTGTAGGACAGTGTCCGGTCCAAGCGTACACCGAGGTACTTGGGGGCTTGCTAAGAAGCCATATTACAATAAGCGTATTGTTTGCTAATGTTTGTTTACATAACCCTGGTTATGTTATAACCTTTCGTTTTGTAACACCTTGATTTGTATTTTTTGCAGGGAGAAATGTCTATAATTATTTTTGGTAGAGCTCCATATGTACAATCTGATCCAGTCTCTGGCCAGACAGATCAATTTAAATCCAGTCGCTTTTCAGTATTTCTGTTTCCTAAAGTAATATTAAATATTAAAACAGACGGTAGCCTACCTTTCAAGTCAATTTCTCCTTTATGCTCGCCAAACCAAAGAGAAAAAAAGAACAGGTTGATAAGATGCAAACAATAAACACAACATGAACTTGATAACTGGTATAGCGGAGTCTGTGATCTGTTATAATTATGGGGAGTTGGGAAATGGTCAAATGAATAAGGGTCAGTCACAGACCAAATAAACCATTTTGGAACGAGGAGTTGAATGATCTGTGGAAGGCAATGTAATAAATATTCTCTGCTGGTTATTAGTAGGTTGGATGTGAGCTGATCCCCAAGTTTCTCCGGTCAGAGAGAGTATATGTGACACCAAGGTATATTTCAACAATGTGGTAGTTTATTTCTCCTTAATCCATGAAACAGTGGTTACTGGTTTCTACAAACAAAGCAAATAGGTGGAATGCGTTAGCAACTCAAACATCATAATTATGAACTAACTCAGAACATATCATACAAGCAGTAGAACATAACAATAGACCATATGGAATGATAATACACATACTAGTGTAAACAGCATAGTCAATGCAGATACAAAGAACAAGGGCTTACATTATTCAAGGACGCACTGCTGCATTAAGTGATGTGTGGAGTACTCAGTGAGAGCAGGTTCTGCATGTTGCCTGTGTGAAGGCTGGAGACTGAGTGAGGAGTGTGGGGTGAGCTGCTGGTTATATATGGCACACCTAAACTGTGATTGGCTAGTGAGTTGAGTGGTGTGATGGCAAACAGGTGTCTCATTATGGATGCAGGGAATGGGGAATGTCCACCAGAGGCTGCCATTCTGACAGCATGGATATAATTCACAACACAATGTGAAATGCAGAACATACCTATTTGAAATACAAAGGAGATAAGATTCAGAGAGAACATTATAGAGTTAATTATAAGTTAAGTCAAAATATGTTTGATAAAAGGTTACGTTATTTTAAAAGGCAGTATAATAAAGGATATATTTTGCATTTGGAAGAAACGCATGCAGCCAATCCACAACAAACTCGGACCAAAAAGGCAGAAGAGGTGTATGATGATAAAGGACAACTCATTTCTGACATTCCACAGGTGTTAAATGAATGGGAAAGATGCTTTAGGGATTTGTTTTCAGGGAAACAAGAGGGAGAATTTTGATGCAGCTTTTGCTGAAAATATTTGTTTACTTAAATCCCAGCTGGAAAAACAGTCACCTCACCCCACTCTTAATCAGGGAAATGTTCTAAATGAGATAATCAATATTGAGAGGTGAAAACTGCTATCGCGGCCCTGAAGTTGGGCAAAGCATCAGGTTTTGATGAAATGACAAATGAAATACTTAAAAGTACCTGGTTCACAGAGGCACTTTTATGTTCTATTTGATTTTTGTTTTGAAACCGGTACTATTCCTCCAGTTTGGTATAAATCTATTGTAACCCCAATACCGGAATCCCCCCAAAATGATCCTAGGCATTAGTCTTTTGAGCACAGTATATAAAGTGTATACCTCAATTAGCCCTTCACTATGTCCCTCCCCAACCCATCCTTGTCAAATAGGCAGGTTAGCAGCGAAGAAAACTTGACCTGCATAGCAACCGTTGCTAAACTATTTGGATTGCCATTGGACAATCGCTTTTTGGGGTGGGATTTAGACAGTGAAGGGCTAATTCTTAACTCCAGATTTACGAACTACCTAGAACAAAATAACCGTCTTGTTGAAGAACAGAATGGTTTTAGAAAGGCTAGAGCCTGTATTGATCATGTATGTAGTTAATAATAGAATAATGCAAAAGAAAGTCCTCCTTTGCTTGTTATATCGATTTTCAGAAGGCTTTTGATTTTGTCAATCGCGATTTACTAGCTTAGTCTACTGGAAGAGGGTACACATATATAAAGTTTTACTGGGCAATGCAGTCCTTGTATAAAGATCCTCAGGCTTGTGTTAGAGTAAACAGGCAATGGTGGTTTCAACGCCATCTGGTGTCAAGCAGGGGGTTTGTCTCTCCCCTACCCTTTCTGCAATATTCATTAATAATCTAGCAAGGGAAATCGGACAACTGGAATTGGGTTTAAACTATGATGGCAGTTATAAACTAGATATCTTGATGTACGCAGACGGCATAATTCTAGTAGAGGAAAATGAAAATGAATTGCAGACAATGTTGATGAAAAGTGGTGAAAAAGTGGTTAATCATAGTAAAACTCAGATCATGCATTTCAGACAAGTCAGAACAAAAAGAGGAGTGATTTCCAGTTCGAGCTAGGAGAACAAAAATTACAGTATGTTGAAAATTACAAACATTTGGGTCTTAACTTGGATGAACATTTACTTTATGAATATGGTACATTGGTATTGGCAGGATCTGCAGGTAGGGCCCTAGGTGGTATAATAGCCAAAACAGATTCATTCACACACACACATTCACACACTTTTCAAAGTGGCATGTCATTTTTCAATATACCACTTGTTACTCCTTAACCCCCCTGCTGTGTATGTGGAACAGCAGTCCAATTTTAGTGTTTTGTCCTGTCTACAGGACAATACTATGGTTAGTTTGACTTTGAATGCAGTAACCAGTTAGAAAACATGTTTTCTTTTACCTTTCTAAGTGTACCTTTCGACAGTGTTTCTTTTCAATCTTTTTCAACAGCTCCTGCCGTGAACATCTATGGGGGCCATGAGGAAGTCCCACATAATAGGCCCTAGATGGTGATTTTGAAACTGCATTCCCAAGACCAATCCAAACCAAGACATTGTGATGGCTTTGTGCTGAATGAAGACATAGTGATGACTGCAGCTCACTGTCAAGCAAGGTCAGTTAAGATTCTGCTTACCTACTGACAGGACGGCAAGGCGTTCCTTTTTCTATTACGGTACTTCTTTTATTAAAGATTTTCGCACTTTCATGGACCATATTGCAGTGATAAGACGGCATGGTATTCCTAATAATAAGATGTGACTAGGGATGTTAATCGATTAATCGCCGTTAAAGAAATTAGTCGGTTAAACTTAACAGTTAATAACTAATTGAATTAATAGAAACGTCTCTGCTTTTGCATGAGATGTGATGGACAAGACAGTGCACTTTTCATTTGATTCCATTTCTGATACAAAGATATCAGAGCCTGGCCCTGTATCGCAAATGGTCAAATAACTATTTGATTAAGGAATACAGTATAATGTGCCTTGTGTATTATTTCTGTATATCAGCAAAGTGTAGATTTTTATGCTAGACATTGAGGGAAATTAAAATAAATTAAACGCAGCTTATCACAAACCGGTTAATCAATCCATAAGCTTATCAAAACGTATCTATTAACTATTAATGCATTAAAGGATCATTCCGATCCCTAGTTGTGACACATGGACCCCTAACTGCATCTGCCTTAAGAGGTATGAGCTTCCCTTTCTGAAGCCCCTCAATGTTTGGGTAGAAATGGCAGCAATATGCCAAGTGGGTTAGAATTTTGCACTGTAGCAGATGTCACTAAGACATGGGAGGGAATGGTATTTTGCATATGCTTTTGATTTGCGAGTGTAATGTTAAATGAGTATGAATGTTATTTTAATTTGTGTAATTAGTTAACCACCCTGCATGGCTGTTTACAAAATAACTGAACAAATATTTGTCGTTAAGTGGTTTAGAGGTTAAGTGATTAACCATTTAAACTCCAGCATTTATACAGAGGGGAAAAGCTTTTAAGGAAATAGCTATTTTCTCTCCAAGATATTTAATCTAGTGACAGAAAAGTTACTATAGAGCCATGAGGGACTCCGCTCAATGGGGTCTAAGTGGTTAAAATATCTCACTCAACATTTTTGTGATTAGAATCCTCTAGTATACTAGTTTATACATGGGTGGATGGGAGCCAAAAGACTGCCTGAGTTGAGCAAGCCTTTTCCCTTGAAGCCAGGTTTCCGGTAACATCAGCTTTATTGACAGCTGTACCTATTTCATGATGTCAATTTGTATCGTTTCAGAGCTTAGAGTTTGGCTGGGGGTTCACAACGTTTAAAAGATTGAGCAGTACAGATCTGTACAGCAATCATTTCCCCATTGGGAAAAATTATAAAGTAGAGAATCACATAATGCTACTAGTAAAAGAATACTAAAGCTGAGATATTATTGATGGACTAAGGGAACATACAAGAGTACTCGTGAGAACTAGAGGGTTCAGGCATGTTTTGAATTTACTTTACTTTAAATCAACTATCTTTCTGTCCTTTCCCGACTTGAGCAAGACAGCCGTTCTCAACAATCATGTGGGCCCCATTGGATTTCCAGGCCCAGGAGATCGCACTCAGCTCCGTGTGTGTCTGGTATCTGGCTGGGGTAGACCAGACAAGGTGAAAAGAAACATGTCTTCCAAGCTCATAGTGTTGACACTCTGACTCACTATGGCTGAGAAACATCTGTACTGCTCTGAAGGAGAAAAGGGACCAAGCCAAGTAAGTACTTAAGTAAAGGAAGTGGTTCAATTAGGTTCAAACTCGACACAGAGCTGTTGTTCTCAGTCACTGTATAATAATTGTGTGTGTGTGTGTGTGTGTGTGTGTGTGTGTGTGTGTGTGTGTTTGCCTTCCAGGGAGACTCAGGCAGTCCGCTGGTATGCAAAGAAGGCCTGGTACACGGGATAGTGTCCTTGACCTTCACCCGGGAAGTACCACACCAGCCGAAAAAGCAATCGATCCATGCCTTCATCAAGGTCGCTGACTGACTACAATGACTGGATTGATGGAAATCATTTGAGATACAATTCTGAAATAAAGAAACACTTCAAATGAAATTGAAGGTTTTGCTTGAGGCCACTTCACAAAGTTACAGTATGCGTAGTCAACTTTTTATTTATTTTCAATTTAATTGTGTGCTGTTTTTGGAGGACTCTAGTGTAGGAGCACTGTCTTTGCACTTTGACTGCTCCTAATGCTGACAGATAATACATACTGCAACTATACTATACTTCATGATACGATGGTGTTGCATGCCAGAAATAGCAGATCGGATCTACAAGCTTGCAGTGCAGTGATTGTAGATCCACAATTTTCATTTTTAAACTAATGCGGTCATACAAAAAAACACTGAAAGCATGTACACGCCCAGCCATGTTAAATACTAATTTGATGCTGGAAAGAAAAACTAGCTGATTTAACTAATGGTTTCATTGTCAAGAGACCAATACATATGTACCCAGTTTTAAAAAGGAAGATTAAGTCTTAATTTCCTGATTTTCTATTATTATGCATTGGAATATTAAGACTTAATAATTTGATACTTTAATGTTGCCGCTTACTTTGTATAATAAAATATAATTGGAGTTTTGAAAGTCTCCTCAAATGACCACTGATGTCTTTCAGTGAGTGGAATTACAATCATACATAATAGCAGTTGTGGTACAAGTGAAAACCTAAGTCAACACTGCCACCTTGTGGGGAAAATGCAAAACTGTTCAAAGATCCACTCAAAAGATTCAGTAAAACGGAATCAAATTCTGTGTACATCAGTCATGTAAGGACCACAAAAAGAGTAAAGTACAATTGCCAATGTGGATACAAATAAACATTATACTTTGACTTGAAATCAGTTAGTATATGGCCGTAGAGGATTTTCATGAGGGTTAAGATCTGTTGTGTAGATAATATAGCCAAATACTATCTAGTATTAATTTGACAAAAAGGATCAAAATTATAGTGTAGTTGAAATGCTCAAACAGACAGCTATGAAATTAAGGCAGGGGCAGACGTATGTAAAGTCTTTTTTTATTTTTGAAAAATACAAACATGAAATCATACGTTTTGAAAAAAAATAATAAAATCAGATGAGAATAATACCAGTCAACTCTTATTGTCAGAATACCTTAAAAACGTAAGGCAGTTTGCTTTTCGTAACTCAGTGTTTAAAAACATTTGTTTCACCTGATTTAAAAAAAGACAACAACTTCCTTTGTCCATAAAGTCACTGAAATCAGACGAGGAAGCCGATAATAGTCAATTGAGCAAATGACCTATGACCTGAATCATTGTGGATACTGAATAATAGAATATGTCATACAGTATTTGTTTGTCTTCATATTCTGTTTTTCCTTAGACAGAATGTGCAAACAAGGACGGCAATGAAATCCCTTTTCTGCAGGCTCACCATCATAGAGTGCACAGCAGCAGCAAACTACAGAACACAACCATTCTCAAGTGACGATACATTCTCTGCCTTCTAGACTGTCTCTGTATGCATATGTGCCTGCAGATCTGAAAGTGAGGCAAAGCACACTTAGCGTAGCATAAAATCAAACGTTACCTTCAGCTCAGTTACAAAATAAGAAGGCTTGATGGAAAAAACAAAACCCCAAAAAACAAGTTATCAAAATCAAAAACTTGGAAAAGGACCAGTAAGGATGGCTCACAGTGCAAGCTATCCCTCCCCTGAACTTATCCAGGACTGCTCTTACTAATTGGTTCAATTTTTTTTGTTTGGGTACAGCAGGCTCTGCACTAGAGTAAGACTCTGTTTAGGTCCACTGTCATCAGAAAACTGGCCCTCGACGAGGTGTGATATGGGCGTTACCTACACAACAGACATCTGCTATGGCAGTCTACCAACCGCCATCATCCCCTAAAGAGAGGAAAAGGAGGAGCAAGAAAAACAGATTACAGATTAATGACCCAATAATACACACCTTTGTATGTTGAGCAAATGCCTGGAAGATTAAGTTAACCTCATCTATGTTGAGTAAAACTTAAATTAACCACTAGCAGTTTCATGTTTAAATTGTTGCATTCGTTTGTATAGGTTGCACATATATGAATGCTTTTGCATCTGGTCATTGTCTCATCGCTGTCACTTGGTGCTGAAACTTTGCTCAGGGACACTTCTGAAACAGACCGGGGCTAGAAGGAAAACCGCTTCGGATTACTAGTAAACTAGTCTTTACGTTCAAAGAAACATCCTTTGATTATTAATGAGGTCGTCCATGGAATTGGATCCGCAGCCAGTGTGGAGGAAGGTCCTACATGATATAATCTATGCTGACATCAACTTGAGGCAATCATTTTTACTTTACCTTTTAAATAAATCCAATATATGTTTTAAATTACCATTTGTTAAATTCAACCACAGGACTATGCAAGCCTTATGATGAAGCCATTCCAGCTAAGAGAAATGAAGACTCCATCTCTTAACCGAAGCCCAATTAATGGCACTGGATTGTCGCCTACTTGTTCACTATCAAGCTCCATACACTATCAGTGCCGGAAGTGCTTCAAAATAGGAGCTCTGGGGTGCCGGAGTTGTCTGAGCGCTTTCACTCTGAAAGCCATGAACCGGAAACAATTTCCTAAAAAAGTTGACTTTACAAAGTTGACCTTACATTGCGATGATTTTAATTTATACGATATATGATCCAAAGAGCGTTCATATTTTGCGGGAGAGACGGATGAGGAGCAGAAATGAAGCGCCAGCATATCGATCCATTCATCACCACGGAGAGCACCCTGGATTAGGAGATACGAGTCATTCTTTCCGCCGCGCTAACATGCAAGTCAACGGCAAGCTAATAATTGCCCAGAGCGTTAGCATACGGCAGCCGAAAGTCGAACGGCCAAAAAACAAAATAGGAAAAATTCTGAATATTCTTATCTCGCCCCGTATCATTGAGGATGCGCTAGGACGTCCACCGACGTCTAAGGCACATCTCGGTTCGAATCCTTAAGACGGCCTGAGGCGTCCTATGTAAAAATGTGTTAAGAAGCCTAACCATAGCCATCATAGCAGTCTCTGTACAAACCTCCTGAGCGGTCTCCATATCCTCCTCCTTGCGCTCTGTACAGATAAATACAAACAGGGAAAGATGTTAATTTAAAGAAAGGAACTGAAGATTGAGCCAGTCAAACCACATGTGACTAGATTTTTTTTAAGTTAATAGCACAGGCACTCTTCATATACTAGAGCATGTCTGAAATAAGTGTCAGAGCTGAAATCGACATGTAAATATGAAATAAATGCTTAAACATGTAGCTAGGTTTAATGTTAAGAGACCACAGAAGTGGACCTTTCAAGCCTGTTTTCTCAACTCGCTGTTTTCTGCAAGATATTGCAGACACACTACAAGCCTCTCCAAAACTGGTGGGTCAAACTGAACAACCAATATGTCAATCTGAAGCTATGATACCCTGCTTTCATATGACACACATGAAAGAACGAAAATTCTAAAAATCCAATGGCAGTCCCTCAGACAAATTTGGTCACACATTTTGTTATGGCTCTGCTTTACAGCCATTGGGAATTGCCATCAAAGTCATTATTTCTTTCAAAGCACTGAAAACTTCTCAACTGCCTGCATAGCATTCTATGGCTGTGTCCAAGCTAGGAAAAAAGTGCAGTGGTTCAATTCTCAATGACTAATGTGTGTTATGTCATGCACAAGTTTACTGAAATAAAGACACAGCTGATATTTGTTGTTTTTGTCCATTAGACTATCGCCAAAAGAAAAGTTGTTTTACATAGGCACCAATGGAAACATCTGACATGTTGATCAATACAAATAGCCTATAAGCTCTAAATGTCAGAATAGTTACTCATTTGGAAATGGGTGGCGGTTTAGTTTTGCCAATATTTCTTTCTAAACAGTGTGGAATTACAAACGGAACAGAAATATTGTAACGTATACTACTGTCAGCTCAGTGTACTAGCTGTGTACCAGTAGGCTTTTTTTTTTACGGCATGTCATGAGACCAGACATGTTTTCCTGCAGAGCAGGTTGAACATGAGATTGACACAAAGCTGACAGTACTGGTAATACATGTTTTTTTTTAAGGCATGTTCACCTGTCTCTGTTGTAGTAGCCTCGCTCCTGGTAGCTACCTCCACTTCTGTTGTCGTACCTTCCACCGCCTCCACCACCACCACCACCATAGCTACGGTCACCACCTAAAAAATGAGAAACATTATACGTTTGCATGTAATAACAATGTATTACCCGTCTAAAGCTAAATAAACAGGTGCAATACTTAGTTCGACACTATTATTGGTCCGACAGTCATTAGACCAACAACCTACCTCTATCCCTAACGTAACCCTAACCGCAAGCACGGGAGCAGTGCATGTTCGAGCAGTAGTCAAACCGTTGTTCCCACATTACGGACTAATGCTAAGTGTAATCCCAGCTCTGCTCTCAAATAAACAGTTACATCAGATTCAGTATTCAGATTACATGTTTTAATGCAAAAAATTAAATCTCACAACTGAAAATGTTTGCATGACCATGTGCGATTTGTGAAAGAGTATGAAATGAGCCCTGCACACCAGCACCATTTCCTAAAGAATGAATTAACGTAATATGTAAAATTATGATGTTAACGCTTGTTTTGATTAGAATCGGATTAGATTCAGAGATAAAAGGTGGGTGATTTTGGTGATTTGAAAAGACGGAGATCTTAGCCATTGGCAGTAAATGTGTTTTAAGAGCAATGGCAGGCCCACAGAACAGATTCAGTCAAGTAAGCGAGCCATTTAGTCACTGCACAGGACAGTGAAGGGGTATTTGGAATTAATTGGGGACCTTGACAGAGCAGATGACTTGCCTTGCGAGAAGCCACGTCCACCACGTCCTCCGCCGCCTCGGCCCCTGCCACCGAACCCTCCCCCACCACTGTACCCTCCTCCACCTCCTCTGCCCCCTCCAGCGCCTCCACGGAAGCCTCCACCCGAGCGACCACCGCCGCCAGATTTGCCAGCCTGGTCCACGCGGATCTGCCTGCCGTCCAGAGACTAGGGCAGACCAGAGTGGAAAATGTGTGTGTTAAAGAATGAAATCAGTGGATAAACAAAATACATATTAGTCATAATATTCAATGAATCCCGTTTTAAACTTTACTTGAGCAATAAGTATGCAACATGAACTGAATATAAGAAAATCAGGGAGCAGGAACTTCTGTATTGTTAATGCAACCTGTGATTGATTTCGATTTTTTTTACCTTGCCATTCATAGCCATCATAGCATCCTTGGCATCATCTGGATTATCAAACGTGACAAAACCAAAGCCTCGGGACCGATGAGTTTCCCTGTCTTTGATGACGACGACTGAAAATGCAAAAATCGAAGGAATTTGTCTTTCATCTTACTGCACAATTAATTCAACACAAACCCCGTTAATTTACAGGCTTATATCACCAATTGGTGTTGATGTATTTTTAACTTGCCTTCAGCTATTTGCCCATATTTGGCGAACACATCCTCCAGAGATTGTTCCGTGGTGTCAAAGCTGAGTCCTCCCACAAAGAGCTTCCCTTCGTCAGAAGACATGATTTCTGGTCACCTGCCGCAACAAAAAAACAACAACACATTTCAAAATTGTAGCCCATGTATACATAAATACCGCGTATTGGCGCTCAGCGAGCTGGGGACGGGTCTCTGCCCGCCTGACGCCACAGTGCAGCCCCCCCAACATGCGCTAGGCCTAGATTCAATCCTATTGTTCTGTCAAACGTTTACATTCAACCAGGACCAATTCAGACTCGAGTCTTATCGATTACGTCGCATCAGAACATTACAATATACCAGAGTTACGGGTAAATGTTTAGCTAGGCGGCGTAATCAACGGTAAATATTTACAAGAGGTATAATGGTGGCCGAGAGCCGTTCCCATTAGCATTGTAGCTAAATGCATTACACAACTCTAGGGTAGGATGCTAACGCTTGTGCGTGGCCTCCGTCTCGTCGGGCATTATGACCTGCGGTTAGATTCCTCCAAATGGTATTTGCTCTCTGTTCGGTCTCTTGGCCTGGGTTTACTAGAGTATAATTACAAGTATTGCACTTACCAGTGATAATTATGAAGACAGATTTCCAGAGGAAAAACCCCGTCGATCCAGCGTGCAACCTGCAGCAGAGACGAAAAGACGGAGGGGGGGAAGCGTACAGTTTAGACACGCCCACCTAATTGGATTATGACGCTCCGAGTCAGTATTAATTATCATAAATATTATTTACGTCTTGTAGCCTACTTATGTCAGCGCCGTTGTGCAGACATTCAACCACCGATCAGTCCATGTCTTACTTCATCCCGGATTTTTTTTGCTGTAAACAATATACCGATATACATTTTCTAAATGTATACATACATTTTTGCATAGAAGTGTAAATTTGTACGTCTTTAAATGTTTGATTAATTGAAAATGGAGGACCCTTATGTTAACATTTTATCCTTTTAGCAGATTTAGTACTTTCCTTGAAATGTACCCATTCTGCAAACTGTACAATTTTGTACCTTTCTACCTGGCTATATACAGCATAATTTATTAGACTCAGGCAGGGAGTGAAAACAAAGTTATTCACCTCAAGCTTTTCCCAGCACAGCAGTGTGGGAATTCAACTGGTGAGGTGACCTTCCAGTTACAGCAACAAACTGACTTCTCCAATTCAGCATTCAAACCACAAGCTTGCTTTTGATGAGATCTGGCTCCCTGGATAATAATAGCATCATAATCTGGTCAACCTCCCCTCACCTCAAACCATTATATTATAGCATCATAATCTGGTCAACCCCCCTCCCCTCAAACTATTATATTATAGCATCATAATCTGGTCAACTCCTCTCCCCTCAAACTATTATACTACACAAGCGGCACTAGAGACATCCATTATTTAAATTTTGTTTATTTTGTTTTTCAATTGATAGGGAAAGTGAACAGATGAGTGGTTGCAGATAGGTGATGGCACAAACACATCCATAGGTGTGTTTATCATTTATGTTGTTAGTTAACATAATTCCTGCACAATGAATTTTCTCAGACATTCATAACAGCTAATATCGGACACTCAGTCATGAACATAAATTAATGTAAGTACCATAATTTGATGATAATTTATTAATTGTTGGTTTTGCGTTTATATTGTTCATGGGGCCTATAATTTAAATTGGTGGTGGGCATTATGGCCAAAACAAATTTTTCTTATTGGGTTTTTCAAATAGTAGTTTGATAGAGGTCCTACCCCCCTATGAAATCCCCCAAATTTCATTTTTCACATTTTTTGCTGTTAGGTTTAATGTAAAAATGTTAACTACAATAATACCAGATAACAAAATTGCATTTTGATATAACGTAAACAACTCTATTCATAATCACAATCGATACCGTACACCCTAAATTTAGCCGTTAATGCGGTTCATTTCTTAGTAGCCTGGGAAGCATTCCTTTTCAGGTTTATGATCCTGTGATCATAACTTTAGGGCCTACAATTAAATCCTTGATGCGGCATAGTTTTCCTGATTTTTAAAATGTGAGTGTACTTTCCAGAGACTAATTATCATCTGTATCAATTTGTTATCCCATGGGGATTCTTTTTTTGGGTAGGCCCTAAAATTATGATCGTGGGCAATTTTGGGTAATTATTCCGGATGACTACAAATCAGTGACTACAACATGACGTAAATTACCATCTTGCTCCAGACCAGTTCACTGCGATTTAGTAACAGACCCGGCTTTCCACCTAAGGTTAATTTCTTAGAGGTTATCTTATTTGTTGCTGTACCATCACTGCATGTTTGGGCACTCGTGTCACAGAGAGTGATGGATGGCTAAAGTGAACAACAATAATGCTCACTAATGAAATTACAATTTCCTCCCAATCTAAAAATTCCATTCACATCATTTTAATGTAACTTTTTTGCCTTGGTGGTTAAGTGTTGCAAGGCTTGGACATACCGGTACCTTTGTCTAAGTTTAGAGCAGTAGCATGGTTTCAATGTAATTGTGTGTGTATGGCTTTTCTGTAATTATAGATTATATAACTCACCAGCACTCACTTGCTCCTTTTAGGATTTCTTGTTTATTTAGTCAAATGTCCCTGGACAGAAAATCATAAACGACAGAATTTCATTCATGCCAGTGTGAAAATTCACACTGAGGAAGGCCTGCAGGCCAAAACGTACAGGCATTTGACTAAATAAACAAGAAATCCTAAAACGACCAAGTGACTGCTGGTACTTTCTAAAGGTACCATTTCTGCCAGATCCGTGCACCCAATACCCAAACTGTGAACTATTCATCTGATGAGTGCTCACCTCTTTTTCAAGTTAGCCTACATAACACCACTGTGTTTATCTCTGCACAATTTATGTAGGCTACTAAAAAATGACCTTACCTTACTACTACCTTACTACTACCAAAATTGAGCAAGATAAGTAGTTGTGCGAGTTCATACCGGTATAGCTCCAAAATAAGGACTAGTCGTAGTGGCCAGCCCCAATTCCTCCTTCACAGGAATTTGGTTTACTGTCACATGAAGCCTAAGGTAATTAAGTATACCCATACCCAAAAAAGACACCAACACAGCTGGTCTTCTCAAGTGCTCATCTTTATGTCTTCAGCTTTTCAAGCCTTGATTGGTCGACTTCAGAGCAGTTTCATGTCATCCTATGTGGAATCTGTAATGAAGATATATATTCAGGCAGTTATTTAACAGTCCTGCAAACAAAGATGCAGGCAAGCATACATTTTCCACATGCATTTTTATAATCAAATTCAGCCTCTCCCAGTCTCCCTAGTCCCTACTAACAAATCAAATTATTTTAATGTTACATTTTAGCAGACCTTATTGATCAGCGACATGATCTATATTTTAAGTAGAATAAGTAAATGCTACTTAACCATAAACTAGTGTCTAATTATGCATACAGTAGATGTTAACAGGAAAACCTACCGTGTGCAAGGATGTACTGTACAAGGACAAAGGCATTGCAGTAAGACGAAGGAAGAGTCATCCAAGCCTTAACCTGATTAAATGACAAGAAAGAGTAGTTAGTTTTAAGGACGCCCCTATTCAAGTGAACGTATTAGAACACACAGCATGCAGTTTAAATGTAATTATTAATCTACATTCAGTAAAAGTAAAAATTATTCAAGAGTTAATTTAACATTTAACAGGAATAAAACTATTGTTTCAAGATTCTGAAACAAGACAAACTAGTCCACTGAGGTGATACATTTGGCAATACACGCGAGTGCAATCTACACTTTATGAAGACGACAACTTTTCAATCAAAATGAAAACCATAAAAAAAAAGTTTTAGGTGAGTTTCAGAGGTCAGAAGTTGTGGAAATCTGGATTTTACACCAGTGGTATTTGGGCAAATAGTAATGGAATGTTCCAAAGCTCCTTGTTGAATTTAGAGGCTCTATCTAGAGGCTCTAACAGGCCCAAAAAGACAGGATAGGCTACTAGACGATGTCATTTATTTAGGAATTGGGCAGTACCACCAAGGCCTGAGGAGAACAACGCTGTTTGGACAAAGTGGAGCGAGGTAGATAGGAGACAGGATGGGACATCAAAATGAGAACTGTTTTGAGGGATGCGAACAGGAGAGCAAAATTGTTACCTCACATTACTGGCCTATCTCCAATTATGAACTAGCCAAGAGAGCAGCTTTCGCCAGAGACCAGAGGATTCACGTGTCGTTAGGGCCAACACTTCATTCTCCAAGGACTTTGATGATTTCCAAAACGATAGCGGCCAGAGCTCTTGGGTGTAATGAAGCATTATAACAAAACCAGCAACAGTAGCACCAAGAGGACATTTCAGTCTTTCTGTCTGTGTAACATACCAGCAACCCACCCTCTATACCTCCCTACAACCTACCATTTATACCCAACCCAATCTAGACTTAGTAGACCTCATCTTGGAAGACCATCTAAAACAAAAAGTTACAGTACCTTATTTTGTAACAGCAACTATATACAGACACCCTTAACACAAAACATACTCCTATACATTAGCCACATGTCCTGTTCTTGCTAAATTCAAGAAGCTTTTCTTTTATTTATCCCTCTATATCCTGATAGAGCATTAGGCACAAGAAATCAGAACATTTTCATCTGGTAGTTTTAATAGGGCTACATGAAGCCAGTATAAAGAAAACAAAAATATCAGTATTCAGTACATAGAAATCACATTTCTTGATGCAACACTTTTAAGACGGCAGTCCTAAGATCTGCTCAAATGTTGCCATCTGCAGCAATTTGTATTTATCAATACCTAGTCCGTTTGAAGGGGCTAGAAAGTACTGTTTGATTTACTAAATTTTGAATATACACATATTTTTAAGATGAGCTAGGTCAAATGTTAGACATCTCCTTGTTTCATACCTGTATAATAAGGCAAAATTTGCAAAATGTGTGGCAAATCTGCAAAGAAAATGCTTACCACTAGCTTTCTTCACAAATGTGTTTATAAAGGTGTCTACTAAAACATATACATTTGTTCCAACCCAACTCCCTTGGGAAACTTTGTGACAGCTGCTGAAAGTTGGGGTACCATTAACAATATAAAGCAATTCTTTCCAAATGTCATTCATTATACCTTAAGTAGCATGTGACGTGGCAAACTAGGGAGTTTATGATTCTGAATCCATTGCATTAGTTTTGCACAAAAAAAACACACTCCTTCACCTAAAAATAGCCATAGCCGTCATCACGAATGTGATGAGGTCAGCACAAGTGGCTATGGCCGAATTTAGCCCAAGGAGTGTTTTTCGTGCAAAACTAATGCTTGGAATGGCTTCAGCATCATGAAAACCCCCTCACATGCTACTTGAAGCATAATTCATTTTTGCCTTATATTGGTTGTTAATGGTACCCAAACTTTCAGCAGCTGTCAAAGTTTACCAAGGGAGTTGGGTTGGAGCAAACACCTTTATGAACACATTTGTGAAGAAAGATAGTAAGCACTTTTTTGGCAGATTTGCCACACATTGCTAATTTTCTCTAACTAATAACCGGAACACTGTCCATCGCATTTCCGCTTTGGCTGGCAAAAGACAAACAACGGCTCTGTCCAAAGCATTCCATATATACAGTTGTAACAGCTTTAAGCATCTAAATGATTCAGACGCATTATTGATAAATAATATTACCCAAAACTCTTTAGTGTCTAGAATGTTTAACAGTAGAATGTGCTGGCGGATACTGCAACACTTGCTTTCTCAAATTGCATCAGCAATTTAAACATGGGGGATTTAATCTGCACAAGCACAACTCTACATGGAGAGATCCGACTCACGTTTCTCTGAAGCCAACTGTAAATAGAGTTGGGGTGTCTAAAATGTAAATAAAAAATAAAAACGTATTACATACAGAAGTAAAATCGTTCTTACAGCTGACAATAATCCACAAGCGAGCCATGAAGTTGGAACAACCAAACAACTTAATTCCTAAAGTAGGTAGAACAACCGAATATGAACCTTACTCATTGAATATGTAGATTTATCTCTTAATATACCACCCAGTAACCTTTATCACAAGGTGGCTTTAGATAGTTTGGTGAGAAAGCTTTCAGCACAGCTGCATCTCAAAAATCATGTTACTACAAAGAATTAATGGTAATGTATCAACTCGAGTTGTTAAAATGTGTTTATGAGCTGTAATTAATTTCACTTCACGATCTAGCCCCTTTAACAAGTTAGACTATATAATGGTTGTTCACACATTTGCTGAAAATCATTACTTCCATTCCATCCTTGCTACGCTTGCATTGAATTGCAAAGCTGAAAGAACATTGGCATAGACCTTGATGGTATGATCACAGCAGGTCAAGGTTACACAGAAGGGTTTGCAGTATTTGAACACAGTATTATTTTGGTTCAATTCCAGGTTCACACAAACCATGTTGTTATTGATATGACTTTGATTCGTCATCATTCTGGCTTAATTTGATATAAAAGATAGCAGGCCATGTTGAGCAGCACCAGAGATCTCACCAAGTGATTCAGCAAAACAGTTTCCATTGCAAAAGGCATCTCCATTTTAAATCAATTTCAGATTGTTGCCCAGTGTATAGTAATATTTAAACCAGGAAGAAAATATTAAACAAATATAATTACGAATTAGGACCCTACAGAAAAACAAACTCCTAGTACTTGAAAACACTTATGGACAAATTCCAGGGTAAGAAAAAAGAAAAGAAAATCCCAAACGTTTCCAAGGGACTAGTCACTCAAGTCTGCATAATAACATATCGTACCATAAATCAGAGGAGGGGGGGGGAATACGAGGGGGGGAAAAAATGTCTTCGAAGAAATCTTTACAAAAACAGCCAGTGGTAGTGCCGATCTTGCAATCAGGATGTTTTTTGTTTTTACTCGTGTGAGCCGGCTGAGGACAAGAAGTAGGCACAATCGTAAAGACACTGAAGCAGCATTTGGACATTTTTCCACAGAACACTCAAATCTTATGACCTACATGTTTTGCACTGATGCTGAAAAAATGATCTCAAAGCAATACGGAAGCTTCGAATTGAGTGTTTTCAATTGTCCAAAAAGGGGGAAACTTGTGAGGGAAATGACCACAGGAAATTTTCATTTTCTAATAGGTAGGTAGATGGAAGACTTAGAAGAGTAGGTTGAGTATATGAGTTATAACATGTTACCCAAGAAGACAACATTTCTGTAACCGTTTTACTCAGTGTTGGTGAGGACCTTTCATAGTTTTACTGACGTCCAGAGGTTAAATTGGTCTAGAGATGAGCTGGGTTCCACCTCCTTCAATCCAAATTCTTCAACGTTGCATATAAATGAAAAGGGTTAACCGTCCAATAACGGTTAATCAATACGAGACATATTAGTAATTTTCTACAAAAGCAAAGAGTCATGAACTTCGGGTCAGTGTCAGTTTCCCCGAGCAACAGGCTATAGGATCTTCGCTTCATAATTTAGAACTCCAGTCGGTCCTGTGTGGTCAAGTTAAGCAGTCTGTCTCTGAACGCCAAATGCGCGTGTGAAAGTAACAGTGTTTACAAAACAACTAAAGTTATGGTACAGCAGTGTCCATAGAAGAATTTAGATCTACCGCAAATAAAATATGCAGTAGTTAATCAAACTCCTCATCCCAGTGTAAATAGTAACAGGAACCATTGCTCCTTTCAGCACCAAATAGCCTGTATACTTTCTGCTAGTTGGCCATCAGGAAGGAGAAAAAAACAGACAACGCCCACCTATGGATGAATGTGCATCCAAGTATACTACAGAGAGTATCTAGAACACCATCAGCTGGAAGAAGACAATCCAGTTTTTTATGCATGAGTGCCATCTACAACGACCTTGATTCTTAAAATGTTGACCTTTATGAGCGTCACTTAGGTCCTCTGTATTGCTTGAATAAAATAAAACAATCTGCTAGTTGGACTTTAAAGCTGAAAAGGTTGATGTAATTTGAAAGAAAGATGGGATTCTGACAATAAATATGAACAGGGCTGTATATATAATTTTTATATACAGAGAAAATTATAGTCGCTCCCAGGCTGTTTACTTGGAGGTTCCCCTCCATACAAATACCCAATTTAACCCCTGCACGGTCCAGTGGGTGAAATTTATATAAGAACCTACTGCATGAGATTGTTCCGATACTCACCATAGCTGTCATAGCTGTCTCTGTATGATCCTCCCGAGCGCTCACCATATCCTCCCCGACTCCTGTGACACAGAACATTTGTATAATTAGACAGCAAGAGTGGATTTATAAATGCCAATATATTCATATTCAAGGGGAATTGTCCATTGCATGAATCAGATTGAATACTAGTTTCACTGCTACAAAATATGACCAATTGAGTGCACCACATTTTCAGCTGAATCAATTACCAACAGATAAATGATTAGCCGCACACAGCTATAGATGCTCTCACACTTTATTGAAGGTACAACGTTGCCATCTGGTCATCATCACATTTTTGTGCGTGCTTTACTTTGTAGTGTATCCCCATGGTTCTCACCTACTATCCTTGTATCCACCACCTCTCCTGTATCCTCCTCCTCCAGAACCATAACTTCTCTCTTCACCACCTCCGTAGCTTCTGCTGCCACCACTATATCCTCTGTCTCCACCACTATAGCCTCTGTCTCCGCTATAACTGCGGTCTCCATAACTCCGTTCACTATATCCACCACCACCTAGAGTGACATGAAAAGAAAAAGGGTAAGGTTTGAGGTTGGTGAAGCTGTGTGGTATTGTGTGTGAAGTTACCGTTTCTGGCACCATCCATTACACAAATGCATACAAAAATAACAAGACAAGAGGCAGTAACCTAATGTTGCAGCTCTAACAGAGTGTTAAGTTTCTGTTTGGTACAGTAGCCATTCTGAAGAGACCACATGGACAGTACATCATTTCGGAAACGTGCTGCAAATTGGCAAAGTAAAAGCAAATTGAGGGAACATGTGCACCAATCTGACAGAACATACACTATTTCATAAATGCAAGGCCAATTCAGAAAGCAGATGCAAATACAACATGGCATGAGACACAGTAGAACATTGATTGATTGATGTTTCTAGAGCACCGTCAATATGCTGCACAGACATAGTTTTGGGGAGCTGCAGTTTCGTTGCTTTTAGCGGGAAAATACAAGCAAATCCTGTTCTAGGCAACTTTGCCTAAGGCCATAACAAAAAGGTTGAGCAGCTGCATTTTTGTGAAACCACAAGAGTAAACATTACACAGTAGTTGAATCTTCAGTGTTCCGTTGATCCATTGGTTGACTTATTTTTTTGTTAAATTCATTAATACTCAGGATTTTACAGTGTATCACAGGCTGAACCATTTAGGGGCTTATCTAAATTACAAAAGTGGGGATGGCTTCTAGATATTTCACTTTCAAACATGTTTGGGGTCACCAACATATACTCTGGTGTTTGTGAGCACTCCAGACAGTTTTTGTAGATACTCATTTTATCAGACACGCCCACTGCCCTTTAGGCAGCGGTGGCCGAACGGTTTGCGGAGCGGTCTTGATATCGGAAGGTCGCTAGTTCGTATCCCCGGACCGGCACGTTAAAATTACCACCGCTGAAGTGCCCTTGGACAAGGCATTGAACCTCTACCATGAAATGTTCTATGAGCAGGGCCTGGCTGTAAACAAGTTATTGCGCTTAGTCCAGTTACCCTGGGTAAACATAGTACCTTTCCTTTCCCCTTCCTATAGAGCGTCGCAGTCCCTCCCCCTTTCAGAACGGCGAGTGGCCCAGGAAAAGAAAATCAAATACGCCGCGGACAAAGCCAACTCGGATCGTGACAAATCATGACAATGAACACAATGTTTTGGGCCGATCAAATAATTTATAAGAAGAAAAACAAAACAAATAGTGTTGTCTCCTGCCTTTATTTTCTTCTTTCTAATGATTTGATCGGCCCAAAATATTGTGTTCATTGTCATGATTTGTCACGATCCGAGTTGGCTTTGTCCGCGGCGTAACCGTCTTTAAATAAATACTTAATGAAAATCCTATGGTCAGAATGCATTGCATTTCATTTCCTGGGCCGTTCGTTGTTCTGTTACTACTTGGTTCTGGTGACAGACATTGTATAATGAATAAATAAATAAGAATTAAATAATATAAGTGAAATTATCCTTTTCAGAGCAGACAGCGGAATGATCCACCTTGCAAAGGCTAGTCCTAACCTGCCGAAAAGCCTCACCCACCTCTTGATCCGCCCCCTCTGGAGAATCCTCTTCCTCCACCACCACCACGGCCGAAAGAAGAACCACCTCGGAAACCGCCTCTCCCTCCAGGCTTCCCGGCCTCATCGACGCGGATTGGCTTTCCATCAACAGTCTGAGAGGACAAGATGACCCAAACAAAAGAGTCGTAATTTTGAACACAGAACATGTCCAAGATAAGTCCTGGTTTTACCCCAATAAGCCTGAAATCTAATTATGAATTGTACCACTGAGTTTCTTTAAATTCGTTTTGGGCTCGCCTTAATTAACTCTACAAGCTATACAATAACCACTTCAAATTTTAACCACCACTCACTTTTCCATTCATGCCCTGCAATGCGTCTTTGGCATCTTCAGGGTTTTCAAATGTCACAAAACCAAATCCCCTGGACCTGTTTGACTCGCGATCTCTCACGACATCAACTAAAAAGACAAAACAAGTTAATCCAAGCGACTGGCATTATTCAAGAATTATTGTCACATATACTGTCAACAATAGACCACATAAATCCTGACATCACTGCTGCTAGATGGCGCTATTCCCCCTGGTTCATGTTTCTTTGTGTTGCAATTCCCATAGGTAGGGGGATCTTAGATAGCCTCATAGGACTGTTAATAATATACATAAATCACCCTGACGATTTTACTCATTATGAAGCATCGACTGAAGGTGGAAATATACCCAGAGAGTAACACAATGAACAAGTCTCGAGTCTAGAAAGACTACATTTCCGGGCTGCGCCCGTCGCACACAACATACATCACACCCAATGCTTATTGTCTTGACAGAGCATGACGTATTTTAGTAATGACATTGATTTCGTACCCGGAAGTGTAGTTTCAACATTTTTACGGCAGAATTTATTCCATTTTCTCCTGAAACAGGCTGTATCAAATATAAATGATCATAATGAATGATGCAGTGCCACCCTCTGACAGAAAAGCCTGGATGATTTGTTTATTTTTGGAACATAGTTCTTATATGAGGCGATCTAAATCACTATGGAGATTACAACACAAATAAATAAATAAATCACACCCGTGTGAAGTGAGGGGCGCTCACTCCATTTGTGTTTGCACAAAAACACAAAGCTGGCCATTCATGGTCAATGGCATTCAATGTTTGTGTTAAGACAATATTTGTTTGTTTACACAAATCCTCAAAGCTGGGCATAGGAGGGGCGTCCCTCAAAAATAAATTAGGGGAATCGCACCCTCTAGCGGCAGTATAAGTGGTCTATGGAAATGTAGGCCAGCCACCAGCATACCTTTGGTAATGTTTCCATACTTGGAAAACGCCTCCTCGAGAGAGGTTTCATCTGTTCCAAAACTCAGTCCACCAACGAACAGCTTTCCTTCGTCAGACATCTTGGATGATAATCTAAAAATGAACCAATCAATCAATTAGATTTGCTTTCCAAACAAATATCTTTATAATTGTTGGCTGGGCAATGTAAAGCTATGACTGCAAAACAGTCATCATAATTCATAACAGTTGAAGATTAGGCGCACAACGACATAAATGGCAATTTAAAATGACAGGCGTTCAACTAGGCTACATCAAATGTGTAATCTCTAGTCCATAGTTTTCTCTTGCTAATTTAATTCCCATGACATATACTCAGTTTACATTTTTTTTTCTTGGGAAAAACAAAAACAATTTGATTCAGGGCTTCATGTGTATCAAACTGCAAAGGCTTTCTGTTCCATCCAACAAGGTTAGACTTTCACTTGTAAATGTAATCATTAGTGATATAGTGCTGTCAGACAGATGCTAGCTAGCTAGCTATGGAGGAGATGCTAACGTCCATCA
This sequence comes from Protomyctophum parallelum, assembly GCF_964188405.1. Lineage (NCBI taxonomy): Eukaryota > Metazoa > Chordata > Actinopteri > Myctophiformes > Myctophidae > Protomyctophum > Protomyctophum parallelum. The sequence continues at coordinate 37,270,166 of NC_139701.1, forward strand.
TAATGTTATCTCACGTCTTTCACTACTACATTGACGACAGTGTTCTTGACAAAAAGCAGTGTCGAACAGGCGCACAGTAACCTTAACTCTCGATTATGCGTCTGTCAGAGTGTCGTGTCGTTGGCTTTAAAACTGTAATGGTACCGATATTGCTACGTGGCTAAAATGAGCGTAGCAGCGAATAGTTTTGTTGATTTTACAACATTGCGTGTGTCGCCCGCGGCTGGGAATAGCAATTAAGCAGTAACACAGATTGATATCTAATTATAAAGGTTAATAAACATCACATTAGTTTACGTTACCAAAGATTTTGGCTCGTCAGCGTCTGTCAGACGGTCGGTCAGATGCAAAATAAACACTTCTAAAATGGCGTCTCTGTCTGCTTTGATTGGCGTCCCCCGTGGTCCCCTCCCTCCCTGTGTTTCCTTCACAGGGGTTCCTTTGATTGGCTTCCTGATAGCACGAGGAGGATGCAGCCGTGGATACAGCTCGCGTCACCGGGGCAGGCTTTCCGCAGCACCCGTGGGTTCCAATTTACTGCTCAGTGCTCGTATCCGGTCCTGGGCCCGCCTACTGTAGTCGGTAAACTCCGTAAACTCCGTATCCGCTCTAGATTGGATGAATCGCTACCATTAAAAAAATATGTCCTGGCGATTCAGAATAATGAAGTGAAACGAAATGAAAATTCAGACTGAGTGTCAGGCTACGAGCCTTCTGCCCCTTTATAGAAATGATAGCCCCTTTTAATTTTTCTAGTTTTGTGGTCAACTGTCAACTGACAGGAGCTTCGAACCCAAGCTGTTCCTTAGCAACGTTGCTGTCATGTTCTATTCGTCACTGGTCCACTTGATGGCAGCACTGCCAAGTTTCCCAGTCATGGATGCAAATCATATGGATGTTCTAATAGTAGGCTATAGAGCACCGAAGTCCTGACGTAACTCGCTCATCCCGACGATTCCCCTGGTTCGCGGAAGTAATTTCTCTATGGAGAATAACATGGGTTGATCTTAATATCGTCTACTATAAGCGTTGTGGTCCAAAAATAAACAAGCTGTCTCAGCGTTATTGTCAGGGTCGTACAGGGACATTGTCTCTGTATCGTTTGCAACAGTCAGTCACTCATATATGATACAGTCTCCTTCTAGCGAAAATGTAACTAATTCAGCAGCAGTAACATTAGCGTTTTCTCTCAGTCAGTTGATTCTTCATATCCATATGAGTGAAGCGGCCGGGATGACATGTTGATTTTTCAAACACAGTTGTTATATGAGGTGAGGCGATCTAAAATCGCCTCAATGGGGATTTCAATGCAACTAAACAAATACATGAACCTGTCCTGGGGACTGACGCCCTCTACTGAAAGTGACGTCAGACTTCGGTGCTCTATAGAGCGGCGCAGTCCCTCCCCCTTTCAGAACAACGAACGGCCCAGGAAATGAAAACGCAATGCATTTCCCCATAGGCAGTTTTTATTTAATTTATTTAAAGACTTTTTAAGCGTCGTACGAAGCCAACTCTTGTCGTGACAAATCATGACAACACACACAATATTTTGGACCAAACAAATAATTACAAAGAAGAAAAACAACAAAAAAAGTGTTGTAACCTGCCGTTTTTTTCTACTTTCTAATTCTTTGTTTGGCCCGAAATATTGTGTGTGTTGTCATGATTTGTCACGACAAGAGTTGGCTTCGTACGACGCTTAAAAGGTCTTTAAATAAATTAAATAAAAACTGCCTATGGGGAAATGCATTGCGTTTTCATTTCCTGGGCCGTTCGTTGTTCTGAAAGGGGGGAGGGACTGCGCCGCCCTCCCCCTTTCAGAACGAGGAGTGGCCCAGGAAATGAAATGCAATGCATTTATTTCTCCCATAGGATTTTCTTTAAGTATTTATTTAAAGACGGTTACGCCGTGGACAAAGCCAACTCGGATCGTGACAAATCATGACAATGAACACAATGTTTTGGGCCGATCAAATAATTTATAAGAAGAAAAACAAAACAAATAGTGTCTCCTGCCTTTATTTTCTTCTTTCTAATGATTTGATCGGAGGGACTGCGACGCTCTATAGTTTTCCCAATGAAGGGAACATTTACGTCATATTGTGTTGGCACTGTTTGTTTTACATCATTACCACCTAATCAACATGAGTTAGACTTTAATATATTAGCGCCCCTCACTTCACACAGGTGTGATCTTTATATAGCATTCGGAGATTGTGGAATAGTTGTCTGGCTACACGAGACTTGGACAAAGTTTGTGTTTACACGCACACTTAAAAGCGGGATAAAGGAGCCCCTCAAAAATTGGTAGGCTACAGGCCTAAGTATAGGAGGTAGTATCACTGAGGTATCGCTAATCTTAAGCAACATGATAAAAGAAGATGTCAATAGAAGAAATAACTAGGCCTATAAAGCCCAAATTTGAGGTGATGATGATAGACTATAGAGGTCTTCCAAAATCAAGAAAAAGCTCATCATCATCACCTTTATTTATACTCGGGAGTCCAATTGAGGGCAAGCCCTCATTTTCCAATGTAGCCGAGGTTACAATACAACACAACACAATCCAATTAAATTACATAGATTGCATTACATTTTAAAATTAGGGTAAATTACAAAAGAACTTAAGCAGAACAACAAGTCAATCAAAACAAAAATATCTCAATTGAAACAGGTGCGATCATGGTTAAAAAAGTTTTGGAGCATTCCTTTGAACTGACTAAATGATGGCATTGACAGGGAGCTGCAGTTTTAAAGGGTTTGGGGTTCATTGTCTCCACCAGGCCGAAGGCATGTGGGGAGAGTATGTTTTGCACTCCGTCCGTCCGCGTGTGTGTCCGTGTGTCCGTGTGTGTGTCCGTGAACAGCTAATCTCGGCCACCGTTAACCCGGTCGATGCCATATTTTGCACACACACTCCCTGGATGCCAACCATGAACCTCTGCCCCAAACTTTCCAGAACGGCCTGTTATAGCGCCACCAGGAGGCCGCTTTGTGCAAAACAAGTTTTTCAATGCCATATTTTGCACACACACTCCCTGGATGCCAACCATGAACCTCTGCCCCAAACTTTCCAGAACGGCCTGTTATAGCGCCACCAGGAGGCCGCTTTGTGCAAAACACGTTTTTGCACAGTACACCTACAGATTTTGTCCAAACATCACGCAAATTGGTACACGGTCTCTCTAGAGCCATTCAACGAAACGGGTCTTTCAGATTTATCAGACTCCATCCTGATTGGTTAAGATTGGCTTCCAAAGTTCACAGGAGTGCTCAGTTTCAAACAAAATGCTGCAAATCATGAACACATCGCGTGATTTCCGTGAAATTGTGCACCCACATTCCCACTAGGCCGAGGACGAAATGCCACATGAACAATTTCAACTCAGCCTCAAGGTGGCGCTATAACTGGCCGAAAAGTGTTTTTACCTCCAACTGCACGGATCTGTGGATAACCTGGTGGAGACCTGTGCCCGGAAGGGCACTTTTTCTAGTTCCAAGATGTTGGGCTGCTGACAGAGCCTTGCTCAGCTTTGTCTGTGCATGAGGAACCTTGAGCATTAAGAAATTACTAGGGCCGAACTGATAGGTGATATCGTTCAGTTCCATGGAGCATCCCAATGAAAATAGGTACCTGTTTTTCTAGAGAGAATAAACCTGAGTTCTTATGTGCACAATGGTGGCACATCGCTTCCTGCATACGACCACAGTTTGGTCTGGCCTAGACTCAAACTCTATGCTCTGAGTATGTACAGCTCGGCAGATATTTTAATGTAAACATTAAAGAAAAGGGTCAGTGCTTCTTGGCTTCAAGTACTGCAATGACCACCACAATTATGTTAATTATAGTATAACGCAGGTCCTCTTAATCTCTGTTACGTTACAGGACTTTGGAAAGATATATACATATTCATCATGTGCAATATCATACCTGTAATGTTTTATTGTGTATCGCCTGACATAAGTATGAGACAAGTAATTGATTGTGATGATGGACAGTCTTTATTTAAAGGACCACTTTAGTTTTTTTCAACCAAGGCTCATGTTTTAGGTTGTTATTAGAGAAACTAAAATATGAGTGTTTTAGGGATTTTAGCAGTTTTTGACAGGGGGGTGGGGGCATTCGAGCATGGGGCTAAATATGTATTTTTTTTACAAAATTTGATGGTGATTTATTATTTTATTATTTACTAGACCTAGTCCTACTAGACCCCAATAAATTACATCTGGCCACAAAAGATCACGGAATCTACTGAATGTGTCAAACTGACATATTGAGCCATACACACAGTATAAGCCTTCCCCCAGTAGGCCTCCTTCACATTCAGTAGATCCTGTGATCTTCTGTGGCCTGGAGTTTATTAGGACTATAGTAAATAAAAAATAAAAAATCACCATAACATTTTGTAAAAAAAATACATATTTAGCCCCATGCTCGAATGCCCCCTAAAACGAAAGAAAGCAGCAAATGAAAGAAAATTACACACATCTTTTAGTTTCTCTAATAACAACCTAAAACATGTTAGAAATGTTCAGTATGGGTCCCCAGCATGGAGAAACTGCCGGATGCTAACTTGCATAATGAAACTTGATCAAATGAAAAAAAGCTTGGACTATAACACAATGACTTGTGCCTTGACGCAACTTGAGTTTCAATGGTTCAATGGTTTCAATCCTTTATTTTTTTTCTTTTTAAGATATTTTGGGGCCTATTTGCCTGACAGGAAATGGGGAAAGAGATGGGGGGAAGACGCCCAGCAAAGGTCGTCGGAATCGGGACTCAATCCCGATCCCGATTACCAGCCTAGGTGCCATAGACTGTAAAAAATATGGACAAAGCGTTCCCCGGGTCTAACATGGACGTAAAATGAAGCCTGTTATTCCTGCACTGTAAGTCGCCATCTTTCTAGATCCGTTTGGGCCCAGCTGGCCATTGGCTGGCTCCGTTTGGGCCCAGCTGGCCATTGGCTGCCCAGACAACGAGGCAGGACTTCCCCCCTTCTTCTCCGTTGGTTTTTATTTTGACTCAATTGGGTGGGGACTCCCGATCATAGACTGTAACGGTAGCCACGCCCCTCAGAACATACGCGACTTTATGATCATTTATTTTATAAATGGGACCAAAAAGAATATTATGACATTAAACTAGTGACTGGAAGCAGAAAGTATTCATGACCATGTTTATTAAGGTAATACAGTCTAGGTGAAGTTGGGCCCAAATACATGGACTTCTATGGGGCTATGGGTTTTTTTGGGTCCAGTGACAGCACCACAACAGGCCATTATATGAACTTTCAGGAGTTTCAGGCTTCACAAAATATCTGTCTGACTGCCCCCCTGCTACGTAGGTGCCCAGACCGCTAGCACTATAGGCCAAACTGGGCCTGCCTTTGTTTTTTTCCCCGCTGTCAATCCTTTCAACAATAGTAGGAAAGTCCTGCATACTGTCTTCACTTACCAAAATTTTATTGATGCAACTTTTTCGCATCAATATGTTGAGCAATTTTCATAATTGGCATAATATCTGACCATACCATTAACAATTAACCTATAAGGAAAAAAAGAAAAGAAAAAAAGATTCATCATGCTTTATGTAGCATGTGACATGTCAAACTAGGGGGTTTTCATGATGCTGAATCCATTAGTTTTGCACAAAATACACTCCTTAGGCTAAAACGGTCAGCCGTAATCACAAATGCGATGGGTGATTTTGGCAAGTAGCTAGTTTGACATGTCACATGCTACATAAATTTGGATTGTTTTTGCCTTCTATAGGTTGTTAATGGTATGGTCACATATTATGCAAATTATGAAAATTGCTCAACATATGCAAGTTAGCATCCGGCAGTTTATACATGCTGGGGACCCATACTCAACATTTCTGACATAAAACTTTGGTGTACTCAACATGTCCGGGTTCACAATGGGGCTCTATGGGCTGGCAACTAGACTAATGGGAGTTGGTCAGGATTGGTCAGGCATGATTTTATTGTTGGGATGTATATTATGGACACTGATATTTGGAATAAAGGCCCACCAGTGGGATTTCATAGACCTCCTGCCTCTGCCTCCTCACTTTAATTTGGTCGTGACCGCTTGGTCAATCCAACATCTGGATCTGCTTCAAGAGGCCCACTGACTACAGCATTCTGCACTTGACTTTTTGATGTTGATTGCTATTCTGGTGCCGCGGCGTTGAAGCAGGTTGTGTGAGTGCTCTGGGTGTTTCGGTTGGGCAGTGATGCCTGCCTTTGTTTTTTTTTCTCTCGGAGCCTCAGAAGGGTGCATCCCACTGGCTTGACACAACAATTAAGAGCTGCTCACACAAATGAAATGTTCAGAAAGAGGTAAGAAAAATAAATAGGTTAACTCGATTGAACAAGATAATTTATTTTTCTTATCATGGCTCTGTATATTTGTATTCATTGTATTATTATTAGCTGCTGTGTAAGCACAGCTGGTCAATGTTCTCTCTGCGTCTGCGGTGCTTTCACGCCCACTTGCTGTAGTTAAGACCCATGTTTCTCATTGGCTGTACTGACAACCTATCGTCCTGATTGGATGCCTCGTCTCTAGGCAACCACACAGTTTTTGCCTCTAGCTGACCTCTCAGCCATGGGATATAAGGCAGCAGCTGGTAATTAATTGATGTCACCAATTCTTGTTTTGTTACACTTACTTGTAAAGTAAACATTAACACACACATGACTCACACATGCAATGCACGCTTGCACGAGCGGAGGTGGTTAGCCAACAACAACAATACTTGATTGCATCATGTAAAGTGTATACTATGTAAACTTTTCAAAGTATAAGTGTATACTTTTTTTTTAATCAATCACATCAAATTAAAGTTATAGAATTCCCTGAACACAGAAAGATAATGGGGAATGAATTGTGCCTGTGTACCTTTAAGAAGTAAGATTAGGCTCCATTGTTATTCTGGGTTTGTCCACAAGCTGACTGTGGAGGTGGACCATAGTGGGAGGTGGACAGATAGTGGAGGTGGGGGAGAAAGACGGGGTTGGGAGGGGTGTGTTGGAGGAGTCTCCCCATATGCATCTCTGGGGGCCAGTATGGATTAGAGAGAGAGAGGGAGAGAGAGAGAGAGAGGTGGATCGGTGCATCCAGTGTTTTAAAACTTGTCCATAGCAGAGATTGATCCTGTTTCTCCATCCCAGTGTTGTGGGGCTGACCACTCAAGTCTAATTTCTATCATTATGTAGACTGCAGCTGGTTCCTCTGATAATTCCTCTGCATGTCAGGATTGAAGACTAAAAAGACATAGCGGCTTATCTTTGCACCCATCCTTTGTTGTGGATATACAGTACAAGCAAGGCAGAAATGTTTTCCCTCCCGGCTCCCTCTTTCAAAAGCACACGGCACGCTCAATATAAAATCAATGCAATAAGTGTTCTTGAGTATGCAGAGTGACATGCTGCCGTCGCCACTCTGAGCCTTTGGCTGTGATTACAGCTAATTTGAATGATTGAAATGCTTCATAGTGGAGCTGGAGTAAGTGAAGTGAAGGGCTCACACACAGATGAAAGGGGTGGAAGATAGAGAGGCTTTGTTGTTGGCTCTACTCCAGGTAGAAGAGGTGAGTCATTCCCAATGCTGATAGACAGTCTGTGTGTGTGTGTGTGTGTGTGTGTGTGTGTGTGTGTCTGCCTGCCTGTGCACGAGCGTGTGTGCGAGCGTGAGCATGTGTATGGGTCTCCATGAGTGTGTGAGTGTGTGAGCGTGTGTGTGGCTGTGTGTGCACACAGCCACACACGTGTCTACGCATCTGCATGTCCAAGTTGCTTGTTTAATGTTGGTGTGATAGAGAGATATTCATTACTAGACACCTTAATTTCCCTCTGGATCAATAAAGTCTGTCTGTCTGTCTGTCCGTCCGTCCGTCCGTCCGTCTGTCTGTTATATTGATCGATATATATATTGAGCAAGTGAGAGCATATAAGAGAGAAAGATATTGTTGTGGCATGAATCTTCAGTGTCAATTTAATTCTGAAAGTGTAAAATTGTACACATTGTCAGATTGTGTCCAATTTGTTTCTCAGATTGCTTTCATTGTTGAAAGGATTGATGCCTGATGAAGGTCCGACCAACGAAAAAGTTGCATCAATACAATTTTGGTAAGTGAAGACAGTATGCAGGACTTTCCTACTATTGTTGAAAGGATTGACACCGGCCCAGTTTGGCCTAGTGCTAGCGGTCTGGGCACCTAGGCTGTAATTGGGATCGTGATTGAGTCCCGATTCCGACGACCTTTGCTGCGTGTCTTCCCCCCCATCTCTTTCCCTGTTTCTTTTATATCGATCAATAAAGGCAAATAGCCCTCAAAAATATCTTTAAAAGAAAAAAAGAAAGGATTGAAACCATTGACGCATCAAGTTGCGTCAAGACACAAGTCATTGTGTTAAAGTCCAAGCTTTTTAAGTAAAGTCTAAGGGCCGATTCATACTCATATTTTAGAGCCGAATAAAAGTCGGTTCGGCGCTGTAGAGCCTACAATTTGACGTAATTTGAGGTTCGGGGGGGGGGGGGCTCTTCGGTGCTACTGAAAATCTCTGACGAGCCGAAATCATTTCGGCACTACAGCGCCGAAACAGCGGGAAAATAGGAGTATGAATCGGCCCTAAGGTCATCAAATTTGTGACTTGAGTCCAAGTCAACTGAAATACAAATTTAACTAAAAATATTATGTTGACGAAATTGTCCAAAGTAGCACAAATGGCCGACTACAAACTACAAAATATGGGTCAATCAAGTTTCAGAGCAATAAAGAAAGTTCCTCAATTCCTTCTGATTCAGAGATGACAGTTCACATGCACACCTATCGCAGAGGAAACAGAATGACATGTGATCTTCCGGCTGCCCCGTTGCTCTCGTGCACCTTTGCCTGCGCTCCATGCGCTCACAAGGTGTTTGTGCACGAGTGTTAACAAGTTGTTGTTAAGTTGCCGACTGACAAGGGAGGGATGTGTACACAAGGAGGACATTCTGTTCCAGACAAAGCAAGCAGGCACAGAACTCTGCAGCCTTCCTCCACCCCCGCCTGCCCATGCACTCCTCAGCCCACCAGCCTGTCTCTGCCTAATAACTCTGCCAGACTCTCTGCATCTCTCTCTCTCTCTCCTCCACCAACGCCATTGAGGAAGTGCAAATAAAAAAGTTGTTGTCATGGAAACCTGCCGTGCTTTCGCTGCACTCCCATCATCATCCCCTCACCACAGACAAAGTCACACATACATGCGCACATCTTATCTTGCATGCCTTTTATCAACACTCGAGCGGGATGGAGCACATCAAGGAGCAATGAGTTAGCCAGGTTAACTCGATGCTAATTTGCCCAGTCAACTTTTTAATCCACGCTACGTGCCTGGTACGTGCCGTGTCTGGTTTAAACAGACATTGTGAACACTGCCAAAGCTAGAGACCAGGCAAAATTCAACAATGAAGTCATTCAAATACAGCCTGTGCCACAGTGCCGCCTTCTGTTTTGGGCTCGTTTTGGGCTCGTATTTACAGTATACACAAATACAGTTAGCTCCATGTTCTTGTACTGTCGGTCCAGAAAGATTAATACCATGACAATCCACTTGATGTTTCACAGGTTACACTGACCTTATGAACTGTAGGACTCCATCTTCAACTTCAGCTTTATTGTCACATCAAAGGTATACAGATGGAACCTCCAATCATTTGTAGTTTTCTGGGAAGAAGAACAGAACAGGTCAGATATTAAATATTCCTGAGATGAGTGCAGTAAAGGTTTAAAAACTTTATATCTCAATCTAGCGACACCAACAATTCAAATGCACTTCTCGTGAACACGCTTGTAATGGCAGCCATCAGTGACATACACTGCACATTTCAGGGACTTACCTTTGTGAATTGCACATAGTTTTTTGCTTAGAGAAAATACACCCTCCTTTATAGTCACTTTATTTACACGTTATGTACAACCAGTGTTGTGAATCGGGCCCATAGTCTCTCCCCACGCCTTCGGCCTGGTGGGGACAATTATATAGTAACAGTTATATAGGCCTAAATTAAATAGTAGCAGATATATATGGTGCAGCAATAGAACCGATCTAGAGCAATGGTTCTCAAAGGGACTCTCCGGATTCATTATTTAGAGGGGGTTCTAATTGGACCCACAAGTCTGTAACTCTGACAGTATACAATTACAAATGGAACCAAATAGACCTGTTTGTACAGTCAGAGTTGACGGGAGACCTTGAAATTTTAAGGTTTGAGAACCGTTCGACGGTTAGAGCATAGGCCTTTGTGCATAGTCTCGTACAGGTGAGACATCATTTAGCAGCATATATATCAGACATGTCAAAGTAAACAGAGAGGGAGATTTGAGTCCAGCGGCAGCAGAGTGCCCCTACACAGTCTATACATGTATACAGAAAGGCAATCATGAACATTCAGAATGCTAGCCAGGTGGAAACTGTTCACAAAACTGGGGACACGGCTCTTGATACAGAGGACAAAGGTATTGCCTGGCCATGGTCACAGTAGCAGTGTGAACAGATTGTGGCTTGGGTGGTTGTGTGTGTGTCCTTGACGATTCGCTGTGCTTTGACTACACACACACTGCCTCCTTGACGACACGCCGCTTCATATGGATCCATATAGCACTTGTGTGTACATTTGACCTGACAGTGACTAACATGATGATGAGAGAGAGGCTCTGCATGGCAACACACCACGCAGCTGGTGTATTGGTGATGCTGCTGTTGTTGATGTTGTTCTCGTGCCTGTGGTGACAATGTTGTCCTGATGAAGGCGGCATTGCTTGTCATTTCCCAACAGTGCATGCATGCACGCACACAGACACACACACACACACACACACACACACACACACACACACACACACACACACACCTACAAAAGCAAACACAAACACTGGTTGCCGTGGGTGCATGCATACCCAGCTGCTGCTCTGAAGGCTGACGCACTTCCACTCCGCCCATGTTGTGCACACTCCCATGGGAGTGCACGTGTGTCCCCGTAGGTCTCCATTCATTCAAGGTGAGACGCAGCTGACATGACAAGACGCTGCCATGACAACGGCGCCTGGCTAAAGTCGAGTGGCGTGCGTGCGCCTACATGTCAACAGATAATGAAGTCACTCCTCCATTCTCTTCCGCCTCTCCGACTGGAACAGAAGGGAGACATTCTACAGTTCCCCTTCTGTTTGCTATTTTTGAGTGGTACCTCCGCTCCGCGCAGCTATGTGTGTTCCTATAGTATGTATGCGTGTCCCTGTGTCTGTCCCGAGCACGGAAAGCTGCAACACTGTAACTGTCATTTCTCAACCGTTTCGGATGTGGGAAGGCTCGCCGGAACAGGGCAGGCCCCCTGGGCATGTTCCTGGGGGTCTGGATGTTTCGGGGACACCCCGGGGACCCCCGGGGAGTCTGTCATTTCTTAAAGATTTTTTCCAAATATAATCAAATTATAGTCCAGAGCACAGTATACTACAATACAGTACAGAGCACAGTACATTAACTATAACAATAAATGTATAGTTGCACCGCTCAGTTCACACAGGTGTGATTTAATTCTATGTTTAACATGTAGTTCCAAGACTGTATTTTTATTTAACCTTTATTTAACCAGTAAAAACACATTGAGACTGCGTCTCTTTTACAAGTGAGAACTGGCCAAGAGTTCTCTGGTTCGCAAACCTTTTCATGTCAAGGACCCCCAAATTTATGCATTTTGCCATGGATCTACACCGGAAAAGATATTTTCTCAGCTAGGTGCCCCATACAAGATTTGTTTTGTTAAAGCGTTTAAAAAAATATTCAAGGTTTTTTTCTTTGAAAATGGCAGATGTACAAGCTTCACAACGTGCCACATCGCGACTGCTATATTACCGGTAACTCATTTTGCAAGCTCCTTGACCCCCAATTTGAGAACCATTGTTCTGAATGCTTGTATTATTGTTTTATATTTTACATAATGACAAGGCTACGTACCTGGGATCTAGACACATGAATTGTTTTGTGGTGTGGGTGTTCACAATGAACATTCTGGTCAGGTCTCTGCCCTCTCTCAATCAATACCAAATCAATTCAATTCGCTTGGGGTAATTGTTCAGGTGTTGATTGCTCTTCACACTTCAGAAAGGTGTTTTGAATTAATTGCCCCCACCTACCAGTACCATCATTAAAACCCTCAGTGTTAATTTATCTGTTTGTAAATGTAAACAAATGGACTCCATGGGACCATTTGGTTCCATTTGCACGAACGCACTTTTAGTTAAATTAACACAATCAGAATTCTGAGAAATGCTCACTCCATTTCAACGCAGTGAGCATGATTGGCATGTGGTGAGAATTAAAACAATCCTAGACCAAAGAACAAAGTGTTTGTCAAATTAGTCTATCATCCCACCAGTATTTTATGTGAGAACCATCAGGGTCAAAACCCGCTCGGAGCCATGGATGAATTCGGACATACTGACTGCAATGAAAGCCAGAGACAACAAATGCTCTGAACTTCTTAAATGCAAGTCCATGCTAGCCAAGCGCTTCGACAGTAATCTCCAAACCAAACTGTGCAACCTAAAAACCCAGTGTAACAAGCTAAGAAACGGTGTAATTGCCATGACCAAATCTGCCAAATGTAACTTTATCAATGATAAAGCCGAGGAAATCAAAAACAATCCTCGGGAACTCTGGAAGTTACTAAACAACCAACTAGGCTGTGGTCAGAAACTAAAAACCAGGTTTACTAACATAAACATCAAATCGAATAACACCCTCATCACTGACAAGCTTGATGTAGCCAACCACCTGAACATCTTCTTTACAAACATTGCAACAAAGCTGGTTAGCAAACTGCCCTCCCACTCTGGGCGTTTTGGTGTAGAGCACATCAAAGCCTTCTACAAAAACCTTGGTGTTTGTAAAGATGATTTCAAAATGGCAATGGTAACAACCGAGGAGGTACTTAAAAAACTGAGTGCCCTCCAACCCCACAAGGCCACTGGCCATGACAATATCCCCTCCAAATTTCTCAGAGACTCAGCCTTTTCCATAGCTCCAGTCATCACCCACATAGTTAACCTCTCCATCAAACAGGGACAGGTCCCCCAAGATTTTAAACTGGCCAAAGTAACCCCCTTGTACAAAAAAGGGAGTAAATTAGAATCCGGCAACTACCGCCCTATTTCTATTCTAAGCTCCATCTCGAAAGTGATGGAAAAAATAGTCTATGAACAGGTTGAAAAGTATCTTGCCACTAATAAATTGCTGTACGAGTTCCAATCTGGTTTCAGAACATCCCACTCCACTGACACATGCCTCCTCTATTTGAGCGACCACATCAAACACGAGGTGGACGCTGGAAAATACTGCGGCATGGTCATGCTGGACCTCCAAAAGGCTTTTGACACCGTGAACCACTCCATACTGGTTAACAAGCTTAAAGCTATTGGTTTTGATAGCACATCAGTGAGCTGGATGCAATCCTACCTGGAGGGGAGAGAACAGATGGTGGAGGTGAACGGAACACTGTCCCCTCCCCTCCCAGTGAGCTGTGGCGTCCCACAAGGAAGCATACTAGGGCCTTTACTGTTCCTAATATATGTTAACGACATGACTTCAGCTTGTGACTGCAACTTGTTCCTGTTCGCAGATGACTCAGCACTGCTGGTCTCGGACAGGAACAAACTGCAGGTTGAAAAGACCCTCAGCTCTGAACTCGGTAGAATCTGCACCTGGCTCGCTGATAACAAACTATCCTTACACCTGGGAAAAACTGAATCCATCCTCTTCGGATCAAATAGTAATCTCAGCAAGGCAGATGGCTTCTTGGTTAGAGTGGGTGACAATATTATCACACGAAAAGATCAAATTACCTACCTAGGTTCCATCCTGGAGGCCAATCTTTCCGGTGATAAGATGGCCACCAACGTAATCAAAAAAGTCAATCAAAGAACAAGATTCCTTTACAGGATCTCCTCACTGGTCAGCAAAAACACCTTGAAGACCTTAACAGGAGCCCTCGTACAAGGTTTCTTTGACTATGCATCCACCTCTTGGTACCACAGCACCTCAAAGGCCCTTAAAACAAGGCTCCAGACCTCCCAAAACAAACTGGTCAGGCTCCTACTTGGCCTCACCCCCCGAACCCACCTCACCCCTGCCCACTTTGACAGGCTGGGATGGCTTAGGGTCGTCGACAGAGTACAGCATCTTGCAATGGGTCTGGTCCACAAGATTCGATACACCACCAAGATACCCATGTACCTGTCTAAATACTTCCTTAATGTAAACGAAGTCCACACCCACAACACCAGAGGGAGTGCAACAAACCATGTACAACCCAGATTCGGCACAAACAAGGGACTAAATTATTTTCGCTCCTATGCCACCAAAATGTGGAACGCCCTACCAACAGTCATTAAGACATGTGAATCCCTTGACTCCTTCAAAACCGCTCTCAAAGGGCACCTACGGATGGCTGCAATTCGAAACTGGCCTCTGTAAAATCTGAATCCCCCCCACCCCCCCACCCCATTTTCCCTCACTGTATAGTGTATATTGTATCTTTTCCCTTTTTTGCTTCCCATATGATGAATTTAGCTACATAGAAATGTCTATTTGTATGTCTCTAAATGTTTGTATGTCTTTAAATGTTTTGATCAATTGAACAATGTGGACCCTGTTGTAAACAAGTGTAATGCTTAATTGGGTCGTCCACTCACAGTTGACAGTCTTTGTATTGAGTTTGTGCTTAAAATGTACTGTAAATTCTACAAACTGTTAATAAATATTTCAATCAATCAATCAAATAATTAAGTTTGTTTGTTTCCAAGCTACTCGTTACATTAATTAGAATTTTACAAGCCCATCAAGAAGAGGTTTGGGCACTCAGCCTGGCTGCCTTTCATGTTCATTCCAAGATCAATCAAATATCTTGCATCAGAATTTACCTACAAAAGATGATCTAATAATAAAACACACACACACACACACACACACACACACACACACACACACACACACACACACACACACTCACACACACACCATCACCACTGCTCTAATGTCGCATTCAGCTGGACCATCACCACAACAGCCAGCAGAAGATACATTGCTGGTGACATTTAAAAGGAGACAGTATACCCCCTCATCTGCCTGTCCATTGTCAGCATCATCCATGGCCTATAATGAGACTCTGCACGCCCAGGCCATTATAAATAGTTTGCGTCCTGGTTAAATACAACACCTCTGCCTGGGTGCTATAATTGGGCTCCGTGATTCACTGTGATTCATGCCAGTGTCTGATGAGCTGCATGACCATGGGGGAGGATGCTGTGTGTGTGTGTGTGTGTGTGTGTGTGTGTGTGTGTGTGTGTGTGTGTGTGTGTGTGTGTGTGTGTGTGTGTGTGTGTGTGTGTGTGTGTGTGTGTGTGTGTGTGTGTGTGTGCGTGTGTGTGACACAGTTGAAGTGACACATTTGTCGGTTCACTTTTGTAGACTTTAATAGAGAATGATATTTAGCACTCAAAGGGGCAGGAGACTCTGAAAAAACAAATGGTAAAGTCGAGAAATGTGTGGACAAAATGGCCACATGTCAAATTGTACCTTGCAGTCATCTTGTAGACTGTGCATGTGCGTGTGCGTGTGTGTGTGGATGTGACAGTGTGAGTGTGTGTGCGTTTATACATGCCTGCACATGTGCCTGTGCGTGTTTGTAGGGGCAGGTGCAGCTGCTCAAAAGGGTGGCAAACCCTATTATCATGGGCTTGATATTTCCCTGTTTTGCATGCATACTGTACTGTATATCTCCTTGGCTGGGATAGACATAATCGAGAGACAGACACACTGACTTAATTACCACCTGATGTCTGTGGCCGATGTGCCAGTTAGGTAGGAAAGGGACCTAATAAGGGCTGTATCGCTGTGCCGAAAAATGCGAAAATAAATTATTTTCAACTAAAGGACACACTGTGAATTGACCCAATATGCTGCCTGAATATTAAGCCACCAATGATATTCATCACCTGGCAACTCCGAGTGTATGAGCTGTATGTTTGTATTTTTGCCTTTCCAATTGTGGTAGCACTTAAAGGACCACTTCACCACTTTTCAACCTATCTTCATATAATAGGTCCTCACTAATAATCAAGATAAAATGGCACCATTTCTTTCTACTCAGTCTGTGTCTCATAGGAGGGCTGTGGGCAGTGCACAAACGCCCACCAGTGACATCATCGATGGGGAATCCAAACTAATAGAAACTGCAGGCTTTCTAGTCCTGAAAAGTTGCAATGCCGAAAAACTTGTTTAAAAAAATCTGCCTAATGATGATGAGGGGTTTAATTCTGAACTGACCACAGCCCTCCTATGAGACACAGACTGCAGAGATTAAAATAGGGTGCATTTTGCATCCCAAAACTCAGTTTATAGTTAAAACAACGACCTCTACTACTGTACTACTGTACTGTTTTTTTATTCTAGTTTATTTAGCTAGCTTTAGTTATAATAATAATTTCTTCTACTGTTTTCTACATGAATATAGCCACATTATAACCATATAAAATGAAATGGGAGTTAAATGCTTCAATTTGTAAAAAAAGAAAAGAAAAGGGCAAAATATGACTCCTAACGTCGTTGAAGTGGGACTCATAAAATGTCCCTGGGACAGTGGGACTCATTTAAAAGACCATCTCTGCATCCCGGGAGTCATTACATTGAAAACCTATTTACATCACTGAGACTGAGTAGAAACAAAAGGTGCCATTTTATCATGATTATTGGTGAGGACCTATTATATGAAGATAGGTTGAAAAGTGGTGAAGTGGTCCTTTAACTACTGTGATATATGTGTGCTAGTCAGGGGGGCAGTCAGCCAGATATTTCGTGAAGCCTCATTTGAAATCGGTAGTTCATATAATGGCCTGTTGTGGCGCTGGACCGGACCCAAAAAGCCCCATAGCTCCATAGAGGCCCATGTATTTTGGCCCAACTTCACCTAGACTGTATTACCTTAATAAACATGGTCATGAATACTTTCTTCTTCCAGTCACTAGTTTAAAGTCTCATTTCTAATGTCATAATATTCTTTTTGGAAAATTATGGTCCCATTAATTAAAAAAATGACCATAAAGAAAAAAAACCATCGCGTATGTTCTGAGGGGCGTGGCTACCATTACAGTCTATGATCGGGATTCCCCTCCCACTCGAGTCAAAATAAAAACCAACGGAGAAGAAGGGGGGAAGTCCCGCCTCGTTGTCTGGGCAGCCAATGACCAGCTGGTATACAAAACGGAGCCAGCCAATGGCCAGCTGGTACCAAAGATGGCGACTTACATCAGGAATTAGCATATTATTACAGGCTTCATTTTACGTTCATGTTAGACCCGGGGAACGCTTTGTCCATATTTTTTACAGTCTATGGTGCTAGTGCACGCTATAATCCCACTGGCCATGATGTGGGTCCTTGGAAGGCAGCACAGAACACCTTTAATAACCACGGGGTACTGTTGGCAGGAAGGGAGCGAGAACCCCCAGACAGGAAGGGGAAATACAGTTTTCTGGTCGCCCACCACTTCCTGTGTCTCTCCTACGCTGAAACAGATAAGCCCACGCATGCTTGAGATGTTTCTAAAACAGGTTTGTTTGCTTGCAGTGTGTGCATGATGCAGATAAGATAAATGCCCAAGATAGAGAGCGAAGGGTGAGCAACTTAAATTGCCCACACTGCCATAACTCTTTTATGTCCCCATGAGGTCTGTCGTGTCAATGACAACACATTCACATGAGCTCTGTCATGTCAATGACAACACATTCATTGGGTGTCTGGTCTAATCATTAAGCTGATACTAGTGAAATATATACCATCAATGCAAGGTTCACACATAATAACAACAAAACTATACATTCTTGGCAACAATCATGCCATAAATAACAACAGGGCTGCAGTATTAGTATGCTGCCAGCAGAGGTCCCCCTCTCATTAACAGTTGCTCCAATCTGACCCATGTCCACTTGTGGTGGGGACTGGGAGGGAGTGATAGATCTGAAGCCTGTTCAAGTCAATGAAAAGCAGAACCCTAAGTGACCAGAGCGCACAGAGTTTTATCACTTCATCCTGAACCTTCACAACAATTATAAACTTGTCACCTCAATGCAACAATGACCCTACTTTGAAGACGCTATCTGTTTCACATTATGGACTATTAATGGACTTTATTTATGCCCGTTGGGGGGAACACCAGACAGGCACCCAGTCACCCGCCACACAGATGAGATGGTTTAGGAGGAGAGCCAGGCTAGTGCCGGGCGGTAGCCACGCATGGAGGAGAGATCGGAATGGCCGATTGCACACCCACTGTGTTCTGGCAGAGGCGAACCCCCTGCCCTTCTGGGATCCCACATCCCCATTGAACTATCCACCCACTCATTGAGGAATGTGGTGAGAGGGAGGGCAAGTGTGGGGGGAAGAGCTTTAAGCACAGTGGAGATGGGGGGATATGACAGGACTCAGGAGGGGAGAACATGAGGAGTGAATGAGTTGAGGGGGACAAAAACACCACAATGAGATTCTGGGGAAATCTGCTGTTTTTCGTTTAACCTGACCCCCATGGTGATGCTCAGCCGTCTCATTAGATTGTTTGTGTGTTGATTTTGTAATGTGAGAATAGGGCAGAAACTGTATGAGGACAAAGGCGGTGATGACACATTGTGTGAGTCGTGGCTGAAGACACCTTCAAAGGGGGATTATGGGGTTGACAGTTTTCCACCCTGTGCTCCGCTGAACAGGTGGAGAGTGACATGGTCAGGACAGGAGAGAGGGCATTATAAGGGAACAATGATATGCACACACACACACACACACACACACACACACACACACACACACACACACACACACACACACACACACACACACTCTTCTAAATTGCAATTGTTGTTATCATTTTAATGCCACTGTCACTGCCACTCATATGGTCATATGATATTATTTTGCTTAATGGCCTCCAGCAATCCAACATAGAAAGATTCCAGAAATAAATGGGTATGTGTGTGTGTGTGTGTGTGTGTGTGTGTGTGTGTGTGTGTGTGTGTGTGTGTGCTCACACTCGTTTGTGTGTGTGTGTGTGTGTGTGTGTGTGTGTGTGTGTGTGTGTGTGTGTGTGTGTGTGTGTGTGTGTGTGTGTGTGTGTGTGTGTGTACACTTACGTCAGATGGAATTGGGCCACCTTATCTATTTGTCCTCTGAGTTTGTTATTGCCAGCACAATAAAAAGCGGTTTATGACACCTGACATCATTATGCCCTTAGGTGCTTGTTTCATTTTGTTTTTGACGCCTCTGTTTTGTCAACGAGTTGCTAATGTACTCTACCTGCTTCTACCTTCCTATCTCTCTCTCTCCATCTCTCACTCTCTCTCTCTCTCTCTCTCTCTCTCTCTCTCTCTCTCTCTCTCTCTCTCTCTCGATTGCACCACAGTTTCTCAGAGGACCTTGGGACTGATGAAAGCCGGGGCCTTGAAACGCCACTCATTGAATTAGGAATTCCACAGCGTAAAGTGGCAGCATTGTTGATGAAAGGTTAGAGCTGTTTCAAATTCTCCACCCAAATGAAAAGGGCCTCTCTCTCCAGCGGGTGTGCAGAAAGAGGATGACATTTTGGTTGCATCAGCGGTATATCTAAAGTGTCTGCCGCAAAATGCCAAAATGATCAAAGCCAAAATAGAGAGGATAATAAAGAGAGAGAGAGAGAGAGAGAGAGCAAGGAGTCCCTCTTTGTTAGGTTATCTGCCCACCGAGCTCAGTCAAACCTCATAAAAAGTCATTACGCCCCTCAGTGATAATTCCCTGAATAGTCTGCATTTAATGATAAACATTTACATGGTGGCAATGAAAGGCATTTATCAGGTCTTTACGTTGGGGATTAGATTCGGAGGTTTGAATTAGTGCCTTTTCAAGGGCAAAATGGAGGAGTGGAAACTGGAAACTCAGTAGGTGGAACATGAAGAGATTTCATAAGAGGAGGCAGGTGGTGGTGACACAGGACATTAAAGCTCTCTCCCTCGCTCTCTCTCTCTCTAGGCGCTTTGCTTTTCTGTCCGTTTCTCTTTTCCCTCCACGATGCACACACAGACACAGAAATATACATGGACGCACACACAAAGACGCAGCTGCACACAAACAGACACACAAACCACACAAACGCAGAATGGCCAATTTGTTTTCTCTGGTGGGTTGAACCACAGCATGTCTTTGTGATCTATTGCCGACCAACATAGACACCCATTAACATTATCTCCCCTTTGAGGTGTAGAGACAGGAGGAGTGGGAAGGAAAATATTCCCGTCTTAAAGGTGCCGTGAACAGACGGCCCCTTGACCTTCATTGTCATTCTTACCAGTCCTTCAGGTCGGCCATGCACAGGTCGTCACCTCACCTCTCTCTATTGTTCATTGTTTATAAAGAGCAGACATGCCCTGTCCTTATTGTACGACCCTGTCACCATTCTGCCATGACTCACTGGGGCCGAGGCTCTCCATATTTGCTCCACTGTCCGGCTGCTGGCACCCCACGGAAAGCAAGCCGGGCAAACTAGACGTTCTATCATATGCACGTTATCAAAGGAACATGATGTCGAAAGGTAAACGTCAACTCTGCGCCCGCCTGCATGCCCAACAGGCAGACAGTGCTGTGAGGCAGCGCAAACAGAATGGATGTATTTGCTTTTCATGTGAAAATCAATGGGCCCAGACAGATGGCGGTTTGTTTCCTCAGTATTTACTCCCCACCCAGCTCCATGACAAATGTCCTCGCCTCCCCTCCGAGGCTGACGACGCACAGGTAAGCACAGAGCTGTTCCTTCCTTCCCCACCCAAATGGATGACAGATGTGCCAGCTACTCCCCCCCCCCCCCCCCCCTCCCTCCCTCTCCCATACCTTCCTCTGCTGTTGACCTAGCTACCGCAAATAGCCTTGAACTCATTTGAAAAACACAAAGAGAATAAAACTGCCTGTCTAATAAGCTATTCTGTCAGCTTGGGACATATCAGAGACATCAAGCACACTCACACGGTACATATCTTAAAAGAAGAAAATAATTGGAAATGCACAAAATCACGAGGCTTGTATTCATGTGGCTGGTGCAGTGACTCATAAAGTGGAACAGTAGACAGACAGTGTGTGTGTCTGTGGTTCTTTTCTTAACACCAGACACACAGATAATGATTAATAGGTTGATGAATGGTTTGTGCCAGCCGTGCCCGTGGTGTCTTGAGTTCACAGGGATGCTGAAACTGACTTGACTGGCGGAAGGTGCTGAAAGAAGTAGACTGATATGATAAGAGTCTTAACAAAGAGACATAATATATTCACTCTGTACATTCATATGGAGAATAGCTATGTGTGCATGTCATTCAGAGGGTGTAAAAATGCACCCATACGTTAGCACCAGGGATGTGAATGTGTGTATGAATCGATGATCTAGATTCTAGACTGCAGGCACTAATAATACTTTATATTCTATGACAGTGATAGCAGTGACGACACTAAACTAAGATACATCTGAGAGCTCCGGACTGCGATCCTGGATAGGAGGGAGTGGAGGGTGTCGATTCAGGAGTCCTGAGTTAGTGTTGACTAGTCCGTACCCTATAATCACATTGCATAAGCATTATACAGCGATTTCCCTGCTGTGACATTGAATAGCCTACTGTGTGGAAAACCTTCTACCCCTATACTACTCTCAGAATACACTCCCACTCCAGAGGGCACAGAGTGATCCTCCCTGCCTGGCATCAGACTGGTAATGGGACTGCAACGCTGAGTCTGTGGGTTTTATCATGGCCTCCCATTGAATCAGACTTTCCTTCCGCTGCTTAGAGACAGATATTTATAGTCTGTCAGTGGCACTTCTGCTGAGGTTCACCAAGACGGAACAGAAGTTAAAATCCCTCTGATGCAGGGATTTTCCTTCCATTTCCTACACTGCAACTTTTGATACAAGACTGAACTCGTGTTCACACAGGCATGCTGGTGGTGACACGCACTCAACGCACGCACAGTCGCACACACACATATATACAGTACACACACACACTCAGCCTGGAACAGGTGCCACCTTCCCCTCTTTTTTCATTTCCCTTTTTATGATAGAAGGACAGGGAGAGCGAAAGAGGGAGAGAAGGGGGGGGGGGGGGGGGGGGGGGGGGGGGAGAGATGGAAGTGGCCATTCCAGGCAGAGCAGAGTGGAGCAGAGGCCATTTGGGTAGAGGGTGTGGGTGGAGGTGTGGGTGTTGTGTGGTGTGGTGGCGCTGGTGCAGGGGCGTAGCAGAGCAAAGAGCAACTCCTCTCCCTGGAAGCTCCTTATTCCATAGCCCTGTGCTCACCACATTTCAGCCACCAGCCACTCCCCTCCTTCAAACTCTCCTCCTCCTCCTCCTACGCCACTGCCCACGCCTCCTCCCCACCACTCTCCTTCTCTCCGTCTGAGGTGTTAACTCTTCGTTGAGCAGGTTCAAGAGGCACGGCATTGCCCAGTGACATGTCATTTCCTCAAGGCACGCAGGCTCCCTGCGTGAGTGTTTACTGGAAGTGGTGCAAATGCAATGCAGGCAATGCCAGTAAAGCATATATGATTCAGCCCTGAATTGTTTCCTTTAGCAACTCTATATGAGTATATGGCATATTACATTACACCCTGCGATTAACTGTGACGAGTCTGACGCCTGACGATGTCCTCACTTCACATTCCCTAATCTTCCTCATCTTGCCTTCGTCATGGGGACATTTTCGGCAATAAAAGCACACACATGCACACATGCACGAGCGCGCACACACACATGCACGCAAGCACGCACGCAAGCACGCACGAACGCACACAATGTAACTGCAGGATGTGTGTCAAGTCTGTCAGGAGGGGCAGAACAGGACAGGGAAGGGCAGGGCGCTGCCCTGCATATAGGTCACTCCTCTGTTTAAGCAATAAACACAGGGTTTACTGAGGTTACAATGAACCGTGAAGGATGGCAACACAGAACAACACACAGCCATTATCTACTGTGGGAGATTAGTGATAAAGCCTACTGTTGTGGTGTCGCCCCGCTTACTGTATTATAGACCATGCCTTCAACAATGGGACATTATTACGGTAAATAAATACTAAGACGCATTAAGCCAGATTGGCAAGTGAATTCAGCCACACAGTACAAGAAATGGTGACACACAATACGTATACTGTATGTCGTGCAGTGACATCATAATACTGTGTGGGGGATTTAGTGATGGTGGTGATGCACAGGCCTGGGGGTGGAAATGTCTTGCAAGATAGATACCTTATCAGGAACGGGTCGGGCTGGGCTCAGAATGCAATGTCGGTACATTGCCTTCCACACTGCTGTTTTGCTACGTCAACATGATATGGTGACGTCTGTGTGTGTGTGTGTGTGTGTGTGTGTGTGTGTGTGTGCTGTACTGTTATTTATGAGACAAAGAGAGAGAAGCAAAAACATTTTCAGCGTCAACCGCCAATTCAACTCTGAGAGTGTACAAATATAGTCTGAGTGACAAATGGATCAGTTGAAACTGAGGATTTTACTGCAGAGAGACCACCCTTACCCCATGCATTATTGCTAAACCATTTGGTATTTCTTACTATTTGAAAAATAACTTTAAAAATAGTTCAAATAGGGGTGCCCGCTGGCCTCGTGGTCCAGGCGCATGCCACATGGATTTGGCCTGACTGTGTGTTCGCGTCCCATTCATGACGACCTTTGCTGCGTGTCTCTCCCCTTCTCTCTCTCCCTCTTTCCTGTCAGACTTCACTTGATACTATCAATAAAGGCAGAAAAGCCAAAAACAAATCTTAAAATAGTTCAAATAGCTGATCTACAAGCTCACGTGTTGATGTAGATCGTCTATCTTCGTGTGCACGCGCGCGCGTGTGCGTGCGAGAGAGAGAGAGATAGGAATTATACAACAGGCACGGCAGTAAAATGGCATTTGAACATGCTGACTGTCCTTTCAGGCGATGTACAGGTGTCATGCACACAGTGGAAAGAGATGACCTTTAGTGATAGATGCACTGGTAATATTCTCTCTCCCTCCGTTCCTCACTGCCCAGCTCTGTCTTTCCCTCTCCCGCTCTCCTCTTCCTATCTGCGTTTCCTCCTTTCATCCTTTTCGTCTTGCTCATGCCATTTGCCCCCTTTCACTCTCTCTGTTTTCTTATAATATAATAAACACAGCTCACGTGGAGACTGGAGACAGATTGTCCTCTGTCTGCAGGAGCTATAAAAAGAGCCACTCTGCCTCCATTTATTTATCAATGAATCTGGACTACGTCACCCCTGCGTTCACTTTGCAGGATCAGGTGGCATATGATTAAGGGGCGCTATTACAGTTTGGCAGCTCTCGACTTCCCTCTGCAACCTCCACTGGCATAATGTACTCTAATGCGTTTGAGTTCCATTTGAACTCCCAACTATCCTGCCCTCCCTTCCATGTTCGAGAAAAATGTCCACATTTTGAGAGCACACCATATATTATGCATATGCATGTGAATGTAATTAGCGGCTAAGGAGTCAAGGGGTCCTAGAAAGCAGAGGCTTATAGGATGGCACATACTTACTCTCCACTCCTCTGTGAAAAACAAAACAATTCCTATTGATTTCATTATGGTATAGTCTCTCATTGTCGTTGTTGCAGAAGAGAAGGGACTTAATTAAGTCAGTGTGTGTGTGTGTGTGTGTGTGTGTGTGTGTGTGTGTGTGTGTGTGTGTGTGTGTGTGTGTGTGTGTGTGTGTGTGTGTGTGTGCGTGCATGCGTGCGTGCGTGCGCAGTAGGGGGTGGCTGTGCTGTGTGCTGTGGTCTGCAACACAGGATGTCAATGTAAACACAGCCAGTCAGCGCATAGGAATGTGTGAGGCACGCAAAAAAAAGGAGAAGAAAAACCCCGGGGACACATCCAGAGGAGGCAGCGAGGGGGACAGAATGGAAGGAAGGGGAAAAGAGGGACATAGAAAGAGAGAGAGAGAGGGCCCGATTTTCATCACTGCCCTTATCCTTCTTCGCCTTTTTCGCATGTTGTGAGCTTGTAGATCGGCTATTTGAACTATTAAAAAATGTTCATAAAGATTCCTGAAGATAGCCTAATGAAGGTTGAATAGACCGAAACATTGCTGTTCCCCTAATAAACCTTTATTTCTACTGCATTTGAAGGCAGTGTGCAGAGTTTTTTCTTTTTTCAAAATAGTTTAAAGAATGTTTTTGGTGAGAAGGTGGAGGAAAGAAGACCTGGAGAAATGCAAAGAACGGGACACTCTGGGGTAGCAAATGGGAGTGAGAGAGATGGAAATAATAAAAATAAATACGTCTTTTGATCGGATTAGTTTGATATAAATCTGTACCATTGTACCTTTTTTTTAACTGTCAATAAAGTATTCAATCAATCGATTGGAAATGATGACATCCTGAAGGAGGTGAATAAAGCAAACAAAAAAGAAATAGAGAGAGAGTCACACAAGCCTCTGGGCGGAGCAGTATAAAAGAAAAGACGATGAATAAACACCAAAACAAGACGAGGGAATGCAGGCACGGTATAGGGAGGATTCTCAGGTAGCTAAACACACACAAGAAGAGCTAGGGGGATGGGAGGAGAGAGGATCAGAGGCCAGGGGAGTAGGAGGAAGTGGAGAAGGAGAACCGAACAGGAGGGGGGGGGGGGGGGGGACTTGACCCTGGGGCAGGGAGAGAGATGGAGAGAGGGATAAGGTTAGGAGGAGGAGTGGTAAAGAGCTCAGAGAAAGGAGTGAGAGTACGAGAGAGGGAGGGCTGGTTTGGAAGGGCAGAGGTGGGGAGGGGGGGGGGGGGGGGGTCGGTCATTCATTCGGTGCGGGGTGGTGTGAGGAAGGAAAAGTCATGAGCGACTTCAAAGGCTTTTCGGGAGGCCTGGATACAGAGGAAGGTTAGGGTTCTGTAATCCAGAGAGGGGTTACAGGGGCCTGGAACTCAGGTTCCCCCCGTGCTGCTGAAACTAATTTAGCCAGCGGGCCCCAGAGGCCCCCAGAGGGGCCCAAGTCGTAACTGGAGGAGCTGTGAGTGACAAAGTACAGGGGGGGGGGAGGGGTATGTTGGCCAGGGAAGCCTGAGAACACAATTACAACAGAACATTGATACATTGGACGACCCCGAAAACATATAGATTAATACAAGTACTGTATAGAGAGTATGCGCGTGACATCATCATCAAACCCGGGAACGCCTATAAAGTGGCAAAAAAGTACTTTCTGGTCATGACGGGGTGCATACTTAGTTTAGACTAGTCATTGGTTAGACATGGGTTAAGGTTAGGTTTAGGTGTGCTGCCCCGTGGGAGGTTAGGGTTAGGGTGAGGGTTTGAGATAGGTTGTAGTTGTAGGACTAATGACTAACCAATGGCTAGTCTAAACTAAGTACTGTCTAAACTAAGTACTGCACCCGTCATGACAGCCCATACTGTACATTCAAACAGAAAAGTTGTATTTGATTCCATTAAACAACGTTAAACGACATTAAACTCACTTTGTCACTCACTTTGTCACTCGATTTGCCATTCACTTTATGCATGTGCATACCCTCTATTATCATACACACAACCTGCGTACACACGCAATCACAAGGAAAATGCATGAACATAAAAGGAGACACTGCTATTGCAGTCTTTGCAGAGTATAGTTTCACAAGATATACATCTTAGTCGCCAAGAAAATAATATAATAGCCTTTGTATCCCTTTTGGCTAGGTAACTGATACTGTTCAAATGGAACGAAAGAAATCCACAAACTTTTAAATCATGTGTTAATGATATTATGCATCACGTGACTTTTGTTATTCTACAAGGGGGTGTGCTCTGAGTTTTTTCACCATCTGACGATATAACGCTGCTGACATTAATGACCCATAATAAATAATTTATATTATGATATGTTCTGTCGATCCGATTATACTAAGATCCCCTGACTTTCTATAATTCCCCTACGGCTAATTATCAAAATAGATGCTATACAGTACATACAAATGTCCAACTTCATGAGGGTTAAAATGTTCAAAATTCTTGTCCATCCTAACTAACCAAAATTGAGGATGAGGGGGGGAGTATTTTGTATTTTGTCCATTATCCATTAACTCACCATTCCATTCAGGAAAAGAGGAGGTTTTTGTGTGCTATAGCAATTATGTTTTATAATCGTCCACATTGAATTCTTTCGTCGCTGACACATGAAATTACTGCAGGGCCTCTCAACCACCCAAAAGGACAGAAAGCCATAAAGTATGCGTTGTAAAATCCACAACGTTAATTTGACTGTGAGAGTGTAAAATAGACCCAAAGTCCCATTTTTACACTAGTCTCAGAGTACACGGGCACTATTGTGGAGACACATGGCCTCACAACTTCAGTCTGTACTTTCAAATGGGCATGAGTTGCAGAACTTCACACTGAAACAGCTTTGCAAAAGCGCATCAAGAAGCTCTACATAACTATATTAGTTCTATACATCAAAGTATTTATGCATTTAAGAGTGAGAGAAGCTGTGTACAGACGTCATATCAGTTCATGTCCTCCCATGCATTCAGCATACGCATACATTTACCAAAGTTCTTTATGCCTTTGTGCTGTGTATTTGTACGGTAAATGTGTGTGTGTGTGTGTGTGTGTGTGTGTGTGTGTGTGTGTGTGTGTGTGAGACGGTAAAGGCAGCATGAGTGAGTCATCCCCTGGATGCTGTCTTAGTCATAGAGAGAAGCTTGGCTCTCGTCCATGGCCTTGCCTGACCACCCATACGGAACAAGACCTATACTGTCTGTACGCTTGTGAACATGTCCGGGGCACACTGTGTGCTGGGGTTGTGAACATGTCCGGGGCACACTGTGTGCTGGGGTTGTGAACACGTCCGGGGCACACTGTGTGCTGGGGTTGTGAACACGTCCGGGGCACACTGTGTGCTGGGGTTGTGAACACGTCCGGGGCACACTGTGTGCTGGGGTTGTGAACACGTCCGGGGCACACTGTGTGCTGGGGTTGTGAACACGTCCGGGGCACACTGTGTGCTGGGGTTGTGAACACGTCCGGGGCACACTGTGTGCTGGGGTTGTGAAATCACAAAGGCCAAAACCTCCTCAGGGTTAATTTATCCATTTCTAACTCGGTGTACAAGCGGAACTCAGGTCCATTCGGTTACATTTGTACCGTACACTCTCACGGTGAAGTTAACACTCAGGATTATGTAGTAGCGGGAACAAAGGGAAAGGAATGGCTTGACTCATCAGTGCAATTTTGGGGGAAACGGGGTCTTTAAAAGCAGAGGAAAATGATTATAAACGAGGTGGGCAACAAAGAGGGTATGTGTGTCTGGGAGTTTTGTGGAAATATCTACACAGGAAGTACAATTAAGATTTGCAAGTAAGCATTTAGAGCCACGCCGGCTTGTGCATAAAGACTCCATGTGTGTGTGTGTGTGTGTGTGTGTGTGTGTGTGTGTGTGTGTGTGTGTGTGGGCGGCTAACCTCCTCCGCTCTGTGTGGGTTTTGGGTGTTGGTCTGATTGCAGCTTGTATGAGCCAAGAACGTCGTGTGCGTCTGTCTGCCACAACAATGGGCCAGCGCGCAGCAGAAGTGCACATTCAGATAATATGCCTACAATGCAGATATACAGTACAAACAGTGTAGATATGGTATATACAGTACATATAATATAAGTACTGGTACCGTACATATTATGTATCTGGCAGATACAGTATATCATTGTTGTCATGCAGAAACCTTGTATCTTCTGTGGCAAACTGGCAACTGAACCAAACCAAACTCAGGAGACACGGTAACACCGTCGTAACACCGCCAAACCAGGCGAATTTATTCACAAGAATTCAGAGAATTGCAAGGCAGGGGAAATGCAGTATCAGGTAGGTATGGGTCAACAGAAATGTTCATCAGGTGAATATAACTTAGGGTTCTTCAGGTGGATAATCGGCAATGTAGGATTTCTTCAGGTAATTAAGGATAACATAAGGTTTCTTCAGGTAAGTAAGGATAACAGTTCATTCAGGTAAGTATAATTACTCAGCGTGTCCTCAGGTAGGTTATTGTTTCCACCAGGCCGAAGGCATGTGGAGAGAGTATGTTTTTCACTCCGTCCGTGTGTGTGTGTGTGTGAGTCCGTGTGTGTGAGTGTGTGTGTGTCTGTCCGTCTGTTACCAACTAATCTCCGGCATCGTTAACCCGGTTGGTGCCAAATTTTGCACGCACACTGCCTGGATGCCAACAATGAACCTCTGCCCCAAATTGTCCAGAACGGTCTGTTATAATGCCACCAGGAGGTCGACTTTTGAAAAACAAATTTCATTATATTACTCATTATATTATTCTGTCCCAAAATCCCGCAAATCGTTACACACTATCTCTATATAGTCATGTGTTCAAGACGGATCTGTCTGATATTTCATATTCCATTTCATATTCCATTCTTTTTTTTTTTTTTAAGATATTTTTTTGCGGCTTACGCCTTTTATTGATTTTTTAAGGGACAGACAGTAGGCTGACAGGAAACGGGAGAGAGATGGGGGGATGACATGCAGTAAAGGCCGTGTCGGGTCCGGGAGTCGAACCCGCGGCACACTGCGACTGGATTACCAGTCCGGTGCCCAGACCGTTACGCTACGGCCTGGGCCTCATATTCCATTCTAAATGGCTTTCAAAGTTTGCAGGATTTACGTACAGTGATGTACGTACGCACGGTTCAGATATCTGTAGTGCGAGTCACACTGTCACACATGCATTCTTGCCGTATATGCATTTGCAAACGCGACCTCTCTCAAAAGAGCATGCATTGTAATCTTTCTTTCTGCCTCCTTCGCCTACCTACATTTCATCATCTCTCTCTCACCTCTCTTACCTCCCCCCTTCCGATGACAGTTTTCACATGTACTGCACACACATTACAAATCCTGGGTCCTTATTTTAACCGTGAGAGTGTGCAAACACTCACAATTTCACAGTACAGCCTCCCACGATGTCACAGGTGATTATTGCAAGCCATTTAAATTGCCCCCAATCCACCTGTTCACACTCCATAACATAGAAACAGAGTGATATGTTCGTGTAAGCAACAGCTTACCTCATCCAAATCAGTTTCTTTATTTTTTTCTTCAGCCACTGTCATTGTGTAGCCAATACATGGCTTTGGAAATGTTCTCCATCTCAGCTAGTGGAGAGATATGGGAAATGTCAAGAACATTTTGTGCAATCGTTCACATTCTTTACAAGCGCTAAAAGCACTGATTGCATCTTTGTGATTACAGTGTCTGCCACACATGCAAGGTGAATATGTTATAGCATTCAAAAAACGACAACCTTGAAAAGCCCAACAGTATTCCATGTGCCTGGTTTAGCTCAAAGGCACACGGCACCAAAGAGGCTACATGTGTCTTTACGAAAAATAAAGCTTATATTAACAATTTAACATTGGCATGTGGCTGGGTGATGGTCACCCACTCAATGTCAACGAGGTGCAAGAATGTCACAAACATCACAAATGTAGCATGCCTATAGAGAGACCGCTAAAGATCTAGGTGTGAAGGCCATCATCTATTAATGAAAAAGACTATACACAGAGTTTAAACACAGACTATAAAGACCAATAACTATATTATGTTATAAACATATAGGAATGAGATTTGTGTTATTTAACAGCAAATTGTCTCAGTAGAGTTGTAAAACCAGTCGTTAGTAGTTTACTGCCCATATGCTACCACATGCTCACAAGGACCCAGGTTCGACCCAGTGTCATCTCTAGCTTTCTCCTTATACTGTACTCAACAAAAACTGTCAAAGAATAATCTAATGTTAAAGAAGAATGTAATACAAATATAACTTTTAGAGAATTTGTCAGAGAAACTGTAGCACTCCTGTTAGAATGATCAATAGTTATGCATATTTAGCAGAGTGGCTCACAACTTCAGCCTGATGGCCTAAAAAGAGTCATACTGGCTTAGTGGTTAAGATCTTGGCTTTGCACGTGGGAGACCTGGGTTCGATACCAGGGTGTTACACAATACACATACACAGCACAAAAGACCAGTCCCATGGTGAACAGAAACCAAGGGAAATGGAAATTCGAAAAAACAGATAATAATGAGCGTTTCCTCATTGGCGGTTAAGATGGACATGACAGATGATCCAAAACTCTTCGATTGCAACTTTAAATGCAGGGAACTGAGTCTTTGTGCATGTGCAGTGCTCACTCAGACACCCAAAGGTCCTGGCTGACCCAGATAGCAGATCCCTGCGGTGGGCGTCGGTGCGGTAGTTCTACTGACAGGCTCACTTTGCGTGTGAGGCTCTGTTTTTAGCTATACTTCACTTCCTATTTCACTCGTATCGTACGCCGCTTGCCGCTCACTCCTTCACGCCTCCGTTGTCCATTGTGGTATTTGGCTCTCCTTTCTACTTTCATGCTGCATGTCCTCCTTTGTCAGGATTCACATGACAGAGGTCGCGACGATCAATCAGGCTTAACTGTTGCTTGCATTCCTTCCTTCCGTGTGTGTGTGTGTGTGCCCCTGTGGATGTTTGCGTGGGCCCCTGCTATGCATAGTGCATACACGCATACCTGGTTCCTGCATGATTCTGAGAACTGTCTATTCAGGAAAAGCATTGAGGTCATGACTGGGCAGGTGTATGTGTGCGACATGCATTATGTCCTGTGTACAGTGATGGAAGGAGTACTCGCATGTTTTACGTAAGTAAAAGCATCAATGCTGCAAGGCAGAAGTCCCATACTCAAAATGTACTTGAGTAAATAGTTCAAAAGTATCGCTATCAAAATATACTTAAAGTACCAAGAGTAAAAGTACTCGATGTGCAGAATGTCCCACTTCAAAATGTACACAGATCTTTAAAAATCGTCGTGATGCGAGGCATTTACATACACGTTGTAACTCGCTCATCCCAACCTATAGTCAGTCAGTTCATCCTGTCCTTCGAGATCACCAGGTGGTGATAGTTAAATGTATTATAGGTGAGATCTCCAATTCAATGTCATATTCATTACATTTTTATAATCACTGGAAATACATAGATTGAATTTCCCACGTATAGACAGTATATGTATTCCTCCACCCACCCACTACGCACGCACACACAGACACGAATGAGCGAACGGGTGCTGAACTCGAATAAGCTTGAGTGCAAACCGCACAAAAACCTTTTTCTTTTGTGGAGTCGTATACGTTATCGACGTGAATGACTCTTTCCAGGTAGCTTGCTGCTGCTGCTCGTGCTCACTGCAGCAGCAGCAGCGCTCAGGGTGCTGGGTGTACCAGTGCTGTCCGCCTCGGCAGGTTCTGGCGCTGTTCTCTTGCTGGGCCAGGG